>NW_022196911.1:44752360-44797457 GCF_008632895.1 Mastomys coucha | reverse complement strand
AAGAAAAACAAAAGAAAAAAAAACCCAAAAAACCCAAATCTTTATTCTTCCATGCCCTTTATATAAACTGCCACAAGAAAGTATGGCCCAGATTTAGGGTGTGTCTTTTAACTTCAAATGATCCAGATTTTAGGGTAAGTCTTTCCACTTTCAAATGATCCAATCAAGAAAATCCCCTGGGTGCCCAGCTCCTTGGATTTTAGTTGATTCCAGATGTAGCCAAGTTGACAACCAAGATTAGCTACCACACTTATCATGCATAAAGTTCTAAGTGTGATACCTGGGACCACATAAGCCAGTGGAGCTGCATGCCTGTGAGCTGAGCACCCAGGAGGATCAGGAGCTCAAGGTCCCAGCCTGTGAGGCTATAAATCAATTGGTAAAGATGCTTACTGCCAAGCCTGCGGACCCAAGTTCAATCCCTGGGTCCCACATGGTA
The DNA here is from genome assembly GCF_008632895.1 of Mastomys coucha. NCBI lineage: Eukaryota > Metazoa > Chordata > Mammalia > Rodentia > Muridae > Mastomys > Mastomys coucha. The sequence goes on along the minus strand of NW_022196911.1, from coordinate 44,797,018 downwards.
GAAGAAGAGAATGAATTCACTCGCATTGTCCTCTGATCTTCACACATGTGACATGGCATACCCCCATAAAATAAATAAAAATGTGATTAAAATTAATAATAAAATGAAGAGGGTAATGACCATGAATTGCTCTTCTAGATGACCCAAGTTCAGTTCTTAGTACCCATGTTAGGTGTGGCTCACAACCACCTGTAACTCCAGCCCTGGGGGATCTGATGTCCTCTTCTGGACTCTATAGACATATGTATTTATATATACAACTCCCCTCTCTCTTTCTCTCTCATGAACATAATTAAAAATAAGTAGGTGTGGTAGTGAATTCTTTAATCCTAGCCTACATAACCAATTTCAGGCCAGCCACAGAATGAGACCCTGTCTAAAACAAGCAAATGATAAAAAGTAAAGTTCTAGATAATCTTTGGCTCCATAGCAAGTCCACAGGCAGTCTGTGATACAGGAGACATTGTCTTAAAGGCTGGGGGAGGGCTTAGTGAGTGAAGGACTTACCTTGAAAGCAGAAAGACCTGAGTTTGAATCCTCAGAAGCCACATAAAAACTGGATGCAGTAATGTGCTTCTATAATGCAAGTGTTCCTACTACAAGATGGGAGAAGACAAGAGAATCCCCAGATGCCCATGCACCAGTTAGTCCAGCATACACAGTAGAGAACAATAAAGATACCCTACCCTATCTCATACAAGGTGGAAGGAAAGACCCAATACTAGAGGTGTCCTCTGACCTCAGGAACAAGGTATGGCAATCTCACGCTCACATTCACACATATAAACTCATACATCTGACACATCATTACATGGACACACACAAAGATAAAAAGCAAAACAAAAACAAAACCCTCTGTTTGGTAGTAGTGATTTATATATGAACCCTAGTCATCTGGAAGAGCAATAAGGGCTCTTAACCACTTAACCCTCCATCCCCTAGTTATACACTGAAATAGTGTATTCAATAACAAGATTTTCTGGTGAGTCTAGTATCTGTTGTTTCACAGCAGTATGTGAGTTAAAGTGGCATTTCAAGACATCTCCAATGTACTCTGCTATGGGATGAAAAGACTTTATAACTGGAGAGAGGTGGGTTTACAATATTGCAAGCGCACCAAATGCTACTGAATTATACATTCTAAAGTGGTTAATTTTTACACAAGAAGAATTAGTAAAGAAAATGGTATTAACTTGAAGAGAAAAGACGGTATTTCCAACAATTGGATAGGTAATGAAAATGCCTCGTGATAGTCAGGGGTGCTGCTCACCTTCCTGGGACTTGTTACCTGTGCTTAGTTTCCCTTGTTGCTGAGAAAATAGTTCAGCTCACAGCTCCAGGTCACAGCCCATCACTGTAGGGAAGTCACGGTAGCAGGAGCTTGTGGCAGCTGGTCATGGTGCATCTGTAGTTAAGAAGCAGACAGCAACAGATGAGTGTATGCTGCTACCCTGCCCCCCTTCTCATTTATAGAGTCCAGGATCCCAGGAAGGAATGGTGTTACCCACAGTGGTCAGGTCTGACCCTAATCTAGGTAATCTGTCAGCCTGCCTAGAGGCCCATCTCTACAGTGATACTAAATTTGGTCAAATTTACAACACTAACACTCTATTCTAGTCTCTTTTTCTTTTGCTAATATCATGAAACTACAGACTGAATAAGTTATAAAGGGGAGATATCTACTTTGGCTTGTGGTTCTGATCAATATTGAAGGGCCACATGAAGCCAGAGTAATGGCCTTCTTGAAGCCAGAGTCCAACGGTATCTCAGGTGTGATAGTTTGGAACATATACATTCACCAAAGGCCCATGTGTGAAAGACTTGGTCACCAACCTGTGGTGCTGTTGGGAGGTGGGGAGACCTTTTAGGAGGTAGGGCCTCAGTGGGAGGGAGTTAGGTGTTTTTTTTTTTTTTAAAGATTTATTTTATTTATTTAATGTGTATGAGTACACTGTAGCTGTACAGATGGCCGTGAGCCATCATATGTGTGGCTGCTGGGAATTGACCTCAGGACCTCTGCTGGCCCTGCTCGCTCCGGCCAGCTTGCTCCAGCGTAATACACTGTAGCTGTCTTCAGACGCACCTGAAGAGGGCGTCAGATCTCATTATGGGGTGGTTGTGAGCCACCATGTGGTTGCTAGGATCTGAACTCAGGACCTTTGGAAGAGCAGTCAGTGCTCTTACCCACTGAGCCATCTCGCCAGCCCCCTAAAATATTTATTTATTTATTATATGTAAGTACACTGTAAGTGTCTTCAGATACCAGAAGAAGGTATCAGATCTCATTATGGATGGTTGTGAGTCACCATGTGGTTACTGGGATTTGAACTCATGACCTCCGGAAGAGCAGCCAGTGCTCTTAACCACTGAGCCATCTCTCCAGCCCGAGTTAGGTGTTTGGAGGCATGCTCCTGAGAAGGCTATTATAACCCCTGTGCCTTTCTGTCCCTCTCTCTGCTTACCACTCACCATGAGCTAAGTAGTTCTCTTCTCTCTATGTTCCTACTACCAAGCATCCTTCGCCTTGCCTCTGGTACAAAGGCAACTATGAACTGGTGCCTCTCATAAACCTTTTTACTCATACATAATTTGGTCTGCATAGTGAATTCCAAGCTATCCAGGACTACATAGTAAGACCCTGTCTCAAGACAAGTCAAAGTAAAAAGGAATACCCCCAAAGAGACCTGCCATTCAGTTGATTCTAGATCCAATCAAGTTGACAATCGAAATTAATCATCATACTATGCAGGATACACATTACAGACTCCGAGTTCAGGTTCCTACCATCACTTTAACACCTCATATCTTATAATAAGGAACACTGTAACGGGAAGTGCTCTTCCCCCTGGGGGAGTATTGGTGATTAATCACTTATAGGCGTTGGTATCTTACATTTAAGGTGGAAGGAATCTCTGGGCTTTTCCAGCATTGCCCAAACCGAACTCCAACCCTTCTGCCCTACATATCAGAGCTGACACCAAATCACCTGCAGGTTGCTGGGGCCCAAATTTCTGAAAACACATAAATGTGTTGCATTTATGAAGAAGTCGGAAAGATGATGGTTTCTTCACGATTGCGCAAGGAAGGGCTCTTACCCACTGAGGCATCATCTCCCCACCCTGTCCCTTCCGGATGCACCCACTGCCATAAATCTACAGGCTTCCTAGCCTGACATGGTATCTGGTAGTGAAACAAAATTGTGCTGGGCATGTTATGTTATTTGGAATGTGATTGGCATAACTTTAAAACTCGCCTTGTTTCAAGACATTCTCAGCCCATGTGTTTAGCCTCAGGGCATGAAACCTTTAGGAGTTAGGGCACCTCAGTATTTCTCATCTTGGGAGTAAGTACTTTTATCTGACAATTAAGCTTCAGGTTTACCAAAAATCCAAATGCTCAGCTTTTAGGGGTGTGGTTGGGGTGGGAACCAGGGTGAGGCATACTTTCTTCTTCATGCTTTTCTGCTCTTTAAGGTACCCTCGAAATTCATAACTAACTATTCTCTTTATTTATTTATTTCTAGTGAGGATCCAAGCCAGAGTCTTGTGTAGAGTAGGCAAGTGGTGCACACCTGAGGTGCCCTCCAAGTCCCTAGTAATTTTTGTATAGCAATTGAAAATTAGCTTAATTCTTTGAAACCATGATACATAGGTCAAAGCAGAAACAAACCTGCTGTCTCGTCCCATTCTGGTTGATCCTCTAAGGTGAGTTTTTGAGGGATCATGTTGAGCTCAGGGCAGAAGTCCTGTTTTCTGGTTTATGAGGCTTCCAGGCATCTTCTCTCAATTCTACCTGCTAGGAACGAAACCAGGACAAATCAGACATGTTGAGAAGAGAAAGGCTAGCTAGCTAGCAGGGGCCTGTGAATATAGCTGACCCAAGAGAGAATTAACCTTCTGTGTCCTCTGCCATTCTGCTTCTGTTCTCTTTCCTAACAGCATCAGCTCATCTCCATTCCTCACCCCCCAGTCCCCCACTGCCTATTATTTCCATTTCTTCTGAATCTAGTCCAATTATATGGGGTGTGGGGGTGAAATGTGATTTCTTCCTGGCCAGGGCACGAAATTCTCCTGAAGATGACATTTAGTTCAGGAATGGAAATGAAAGTCAGGCCCAGGATAAGTTCTCATTTTCTTGCTGGTCTTAAACCCTGTAGAAGTTGACATCTACTTTGATTTAATATGGCTTCTGACAGATGTGGTCACCATGGAGGAGACTAGATCTTGGAATGTTTTAGTCCCTAGATCAAGCCACACCTGAAGGGTATACTTTTCCTGGCCTTTAAAGCTATTTGAGTGAACTAATTCCCTTTCTTTCTTTTTCCTTAAAGCTGTTTGAACTGAGTTTTGAATCAAATGAAGTCTAATATGCTAGACCTAAAGATAATAAATAATGTGAAGAACGATGGAGACCTGTAAGTTTATAATACCAGATTCTATATTACTGTACTTAGTACACATGGATAAGGGACTCAGGTTGTCAGTGATGGCCCTTGGACACTAAGCCTCCACCTATCAGAGGACATGCCAGATTGTCAGAATTGAATAACCACTCTGGGTCCATATTTTAGGCTCTCTGGTACAGCTCGTCTTTCTTTCCCTCATAAAACTGCGGACCTTCTATAATAGAGCATGCTGGCTCTGTGGCAGTTCAGTTGTCAGGATTGGCTTGATCAGGCAGTCTTCGTTACATTTTTTGTTACTGTAATCAGTTTAAACAATGCCATGCATTCCTGGGGATGCAGGGCTAGTCTACCTCAATGGTGCTGAATAAGCCCACCAGGCTATGTGCACACAACTGCTCCCTGACTTGTCTCCTCTTACATACACACTGGGCTTGTGCTTGCTTGGTGGATGGAAGACAAAGAAAGAGGGAGGCTTTACAAGACTTGAGTGCTTCTGCTTCCTTCTCCTCAGATCCCTGAGTTGCCCTGAGAGTGGTCCAGAATGGCCTCCAGATGGAGGAGGTCATCCACAAAGGCGTATGGAAGCACTCCCAACATAGATGGAGGAACTTTATTAAGGGACACAAACGTGCCAGAGAGCCAACATTCTCCCACCTCTGAGAGGCACTGGTGTGAAAGACTGCAAGTGGGACCAGTCCGGCTGTCTAGCTAAGCATCTGATCCCTGAATTATAATAGAATTGTTGCTTAATGAGGCTAGGGTTTTTTGTTACACAACTAGGCTCCTCTGGAGGTATACACTCTCAAAAGTGCAGCTCCCCTTGGGCATCAGATGAATTACAAAAAAGAAACCCTCTTCTCTAGGCAGGAGCACAGGCTCCCAGGGCACAGCATTGGAATGGGAACAGCCCAGCAGGATGTCTATACCCCTGGCCCCTCAGCCTGGTTGTACCCTTAATATAAAATAGGCACTGAACAACCTGTGTAGGTCAGGGCTTAGAATATCTTCAGGTAGCTCGTCTGCGCCTGTCATTTCCTTATGTAGATGGGTGTTTCCATTGCCTTAACTTTTCCAGTGTTTCATGGCACTAGAAGTCTAGACTGAGACGGCTATCCTGGCAAATAACAGGCAAGGATGATCTAAAAGGCAATGCTGGGGCCAGGCAAACACAAACTGCCTTGAACAGAACATCTGGTTCTTGGAAGGGCTTTTGTCCCTCAGTGCTTTGCTCGCCCAGTTCTCTTCTGCCTTAGGCAACAGCCGTGCAATTCCCACATCCTGGAACTCAATAGGGACTTCCGTGAGAGGCATGCATTTATTGTTTTTCTTGTTAGTTCCTGGGAGCCATTTCCCCCGCTCACTTCTGGGCTGATCTGCCACGGAGGTAGGGGCAGCTATTTTCCTTCACACAATTCCCGTCAGCCTATATCGGCCAGTGTATTTTATGTCTGTTGGGTGTTACTCTTGCCCTTTACACTATGACTCTGACTCGACAAGGTGGAGCTTGATTAATCCTTGTGCCCAGAATATCAGTCAACTACTTTTTCCTGATGTAAGTATCACTAATCAGCCCATTCCTTTTCCGGTTTACCTGAAACCACAGTTTGTCCTGAATAGACTATGTTTTAACCCTTGAATGCAGCTATAGTTCGTTTCTTAAGTTAGGACCCCGTAATAAAAAAAAACAAACCAAACCTGCCTACTGATTTTTTTTTTTTCTGCATAGTTAGGGCAGGAACAATTAGTTGTCTATTGAAGACTGAAAGTTTTGTCTCTCGGCAGATCAAGATACTGGATAGGTAGGGTTAAACGTCTGAGAATTTATCTGTGCTCCCAAGTGATTGACAGGCCAAGGAAAAGAAAAGTGAATCAAGAGGAGGGAAGAAAGGAAGAAAAAAAAACAAGGCTACAGTGGAGATAAAAAGTGGACGAGAAAGAAAAAGAGCCACTGAACCTCCGAGGAACAGCTTTGGGAGAGGAGCTAGAAGGCGCGGAGAAGGATAGGCGTAGAGAGAGCGGGAAGAGAGGCTGGGAGGGCGGGCAGGAGCGCGCCGGGCCGGCTCACTGCTCCGAGACGCGGGGGAACGTGGACGGGTCGCCCCCCCCACCCGACACGGGATGGTCACGTCCGGCAGCGTCAGCCAATGGGGAGCCGGGATGTTGGAGAGGCGGCGGTGAGCGGGGCGCTCGCTGGCTGGGGTGGGAGGGGGACGGCGGCCGCCGCCATGATGCTTGTTTGCTTTCAATGAAAACGAGGGGGGCGCGGAAGAGGAGGCGTCGGCGTCGGTGGCGGCGGCGTCGACGGCGCGGAGGCGAAGGCGGCGGCCGGCGCGGCGAGGAGGGCGAGGCCGGGGTCCGAGAGGGCGGCAGAGCGTAGCGGCGGCTCGTGGGGTCCGGGCGGCCGAGGCGGGCGGCCGAGGAGCGGGAACAAAGAGCGGCGGCTGAGGCGCTGCAGCAGCGGGCGGGACTGGTATGGTGGTTCCACAGGGCAGACCCCGCTGCACTCACCGGGAGGAGGCGGCGGCAGCGGCGGAGGAAGGAGGCGCGGCTCGAGAGGTGAGCGCGACGGGCCCGAGCGACGTCCCGCCGAGGCTCTGCTGCCTGCGCGCCCCCCACCCCCTACCCCCCGGGGGGTCGCGCCCCGGGGGACCCCGAGCGCGCACCCGCGCACAACTTAGTTGTTCTCGGAGTGACGTCTGTCCGTCCCCCTCCTGGACACACAGCGATCGCCGTCCCGTCGGTCCCCTGGCCGCGCCCCCGCGCGGAGTCCGGGCCGCTCGGCCTGTGTCGGGGGTGGGTGGGGGGGTGGGTGGGAGTGTTGATTGACGGCAGGGCGGCGGCGTACGGACGGCGGTGGCGTGAGCCCCGGCTTCTCGGACCCCCCGCCTCCGGTCGTACGCCCCGAGAGAGGAGCTGGCGTGCCCGGACGAGGGGCTTGGAGCCGGTGGCAACTTTGGAGAAGTGGCTGTGCGGGGTGGTGCGCTGTGCGGCGTGGAACTTGGCACTCGGTGGACGCGCTTAATACTCACCCTTCCCCCCCCCCCCAAAGTATCTTAAAGTCAGTTTAACGCAGATATTGTTAGGGGCGGGGCGGATTACGTGGCCCAAGAAGTGATTACCAGCTGTAGAGATTATTGGACTCAGGACTCAAGTACTAATTTCTCGCAGAAAATTTCCCTGGTTTAACCAAAGCGGATGTAGCCTTTTCATGTTTCAAAGCCAGTGGTTATTTTCTTTGGTAACATTTTTTTTTTTTCCGCCTTGACTCTTTCTACCCTGACACAGTCTTCAGAGACTGCTCTTAAGCAACTGTAATTCTTTACTTTTAACTGTTCCTGCAAGTGACAACATTGTGAACGGGCCATCTTGTTACTGGGTTTAAATAATCTTGAATTTGAGTATAGGTAAACCTGTTTTTACAGGTACATTGCCTGATTACTGCTAGGTCTAAATTCTTCTCTGCCTCTGTTTGGAATTTTAACTTTGGAGAATAAGTGGAAAACAGTTCGATGTGTAATAATAGCCCGGTCTTTCACACACTTCCCTAGAAATTTCCACCATCCCACAACCGTTCTATAGGCTGGTCAAAAGATTGTCAAGGTGTATTTTGCTTTTTGTAATTGCTTCCAGTCTTTTGAAGTTGGCGCTTTTAAGAATACATTTTAAAATTATGTGGAGCCAGTGGTCTAGTGTAATTCTCTGCCGCTGTCCCTGAAGAAAGAAGCCTAGAATGAAGAGGCTGGGTCAGGGTATTACAGTTCTGAGGGTAGTCACAAGGCTTTGTGTCTTTGTGCGAGACAGATGTTAAGGGTGATAGAGTTGGTAAGTATTTGGGTTTTGGAGAAGGAAGGGGATATTTTTATCAGGTAGATATTACTTAAAGTAGGTCAGTGTGGCCATTTCTCAGTAGGTGCACAAGGTGCTTGCTTATATGGGCAAAAAGTATGTGGCAGACATTTTCTAGTGTGTCTGAAGAATTCTTGAAAGACAATCCTTGTATAATTTCAGATGTATTATGGTTGCTGGGAAATTTCAGGCTTTTTTTTTTTTTGAACAGATAATAGAAGCTGATATACAGAACTTGGTCCTGACTACAAATGAAGGCATTATAGGAATTTGCCTACTATGCATGTAGTTTTAACTAGTATTTTGGTTAATGTTTAAACATCCCACTGAACCCATGTTAACTTAAAAAAAAAAAAAAGACAGACGGGTCTTTAAAAATACAGTTCCTGCTGGCCTGGAACTTTCCTTGTAGAGTAGGCTGTCCTTGAACTCAGAGATCCTCCTGTCTCTGCTTCTGGAGTGCTGAGGTTAAAGGTGTACAGCACCATGCTTAAGTTTTCCATTCAGTGCAGCTTAGGACAATCTATGTAAGCCATACTGGATGGAATAAGTGTTTGGCGGATCCTTCGGTCCTTGTGTGGTGAGAGGAGGCAGTATCAGCAGTCCACAAGCAGCCCTCTCCTCTGAGAAAGGCTCACTGGTTCCCTGGTCTATCACTTGGAAAATGTGCGCGAGAGCACACACACACACACACACACACACACACACACACACACACACACACACACACACACACACGCGTGCGCGCGCTATACCTTTGTTATGGAGAAGAAAGTTGTTAACTTTTTAAACCTTTTAGCTTCTACAGAGTATTTAGCTTTTCTTTTGTTTTTGTGTTTGTGTTTTTTTTCAAGACAGGGTTTCTCTGTGTAGCCCTGGCTGTAGACCACTCTGTAGACCAGGCTGACCTTGAACTCAGAAGTCCCTCTGCCTCAGCCTCCCAAGTGCTGGGATTAAAGGATTGCACCACTGCCCAGCTATAGTTTTTCTTAGTTATACCTGTTACTCAGGCTGTGGGGGTAGCCATGTTACCTGAAAATTAAGTGCTGACCAAACCCAAGTATAACTATATATATAACGTGTACCTTTGAGTACAATGGAATGCAGTAGAGTTTGGTGTTTGAATAAATAAACATAAGAAAAGAATGGAGGCTGACTCAGGCTGCCTTAATTTTACTCTTTGGGCTTTACTTTCCCGTTGTCCGTTTATATATTTCAGATAAGTTGCACACTGAGGAATAGCATTTGATGATCTTGATGATAAGAATTCTGAGATGACCATATTCAGTTCCCGCCTTCTTGTCCTGCATAAGAGTAATGGGTGTACAAGTGCTTCAAGGAACTGAGAATGATTAAACTTAGAGATGAGGGTGTGGTGCCAGTTTAAAAAAAGTAACACTGAGTAGAAGCTTGCCAAGTTGGAGAAGGGGATCATTCTAAACAAAGGGAACAGTGATCAGACTGAGGTATCAGGTTGGGTATAAAGCCCGTCACCGTATTACTGGAACAGTGGGAGTGGATTGAGAGCAACTTTACAAAAGGTGTGTCTAGCCTAGATTTTGAAGGACTGTTTGCTGAGCTTTGTTTCCCTGTAGCAAAGGAAGGTCTGGTTTTTTGTTTTTTTTTATCAAGAAACAACGTTTTAAAGGTATCAGCTTGGGGGAATAAAGGCCATGCAAGTAAAATTGAAGTCGTATTTGAAATAATACAAGTAGTGACTTTTTTTTGACTCAGATCTGGTGTCTGTGGCTCCTTTTCTAATGGACTTGAGCCCTGCCCAATTACTCTGTAGTAATACAAGGCCATGTCTAATCAGAATGTTGGTGTTTTAGAAGATGTTAAAAGCAGTCAAAGCCGTGAAAGGCCTGAAATGGTACACATGAAACTTGAGGTTTGTGGACTTTGCTTCCTACAGCTCAGACAGGCTAGAGAACTTAATTGGAACGGTCAACCTTGTGTACACTAGAATCAAAACAGTCGTGTTATTTAGGCATAGTGTGATGGTTAGGATATAGTAAGTATTTTGTGAAATGCTGGGGGAAGATGAGTCTTTCCTCTAAATTCCTGGAAGTAGAATATTGAGACTTTGAAGCCGTGGGACTCTTAATAAATATTCTACACAGGGTTTGTGTGGAAATCCCAGGGCTTGGGAGGAAGTGGAATTGGAGTACAACACTCCAACATTAAAAGAACAGGAACTTGGTAAGAATGGCAGCATATTTTTTTCATGTTAAGTGGTTAAGAAGAAGATTAATATTATAATAAGTATGTACCTTACTTCAAAAAACACCTGGTATATTTGATCAGCACATCAGCAGGGTTGCTCCTTGTAAATTACTCTGAATCTCTAGGAGAGCTCCCTGAAAGTCTAGAAAACTGACAGTATAGTTAAGTGGGTATGGTCCACAACACGGAAGGAGCTGACTTACTGGTTGGTGTTCCTGTATTGGTTCACCTGGGGCAGTTTTCTATCTTTGTTTAATTTTTTTCCCCACAGATTAAAATAGCACATAAACAAGTGAGAAGTTTGCAGTGATTGTTCAGTATTAAGTCAGTCATGTTGGAACAATTTCACATTTTTCAAACAAGTGTTGTATAGATGAACTAATTATACTTGAACACAGTATTTGAACATAATATTCAATTCAGAGTAAGTTTGCAGTGGTGCAGAGAGAAAGACAACAGAGTAATAAACAGCAGATTATATGGTAACTAGAAATATGTAAACCATTTTGTGTGTCCTTAGGCAGAATCTAATTTTGCCTGGGAACCTTTGAAGGAGTTACCTCAGTGATGTTGAGCTGAAGTTAGAAGAAGAATAAGGGTTGTCATGCACATGCACATGCACATGCATGAGAGAGAGCAACAGCATGTCCACATTCAGTCACACACAATGGGCTATGCAAGGATGCTAGAAAGAAGGCAGGAACAACCTTGGCTGCTTTTTTTAAAATGTCAGAGCATCTTCCTGTATACCGTGGGAGCCCATTGAGTATTCTCGTGTGACATACTTGGGAAGCAAGTAGTAAAAATGGGGAGGAGACTGGGTGAAAGGGTCAGGACACTGAAGTGGAAGTTTCTGGTTATGTGATGCACAGGGATTAGAGAGGTGATTAGGTCTTAATGAGAGAATGAGGGCATCAGCATTGAGGGGAGAAAAACTCGAATATTCTAACAGTTTTGAAAGTACTAAAATTAAGATGATACAGATACTGCAGAGTAGCTGTTTCTCATCCTTGAGATTTTTCTTCTTGAGTGTGGAGAATAATAGTCTTGTGTATCAAGGGGTACAATATCTTTTTTTAAAAAAAGATTTATTTATTATTATATGTAAGAACACTGTAGCTGACCTTGGGAAGAGTAGTCAGTGCTTTTAACCGCTGAGCCATCTTTCCAGCCCCACAAGTGCACACCTTTAATCCCAGCACTTGGGAGGCAGAGGCAGGTGGATTTCTGAGTTTGAGGCCAGCCTGGTCTACAGAGTGAGTTCTAGGACAGTCAGGGTGATCCAGAAAAACCCTGTTTCGAAAAACCAAATATATATATACAATATATATACATATATATATATATATATATTGAAAAAATATTTTAACATATTTTTGAGACAAAGTCTCGCTATGTATCCGTGGCTGGCTTGGAATTCACTGTGTATTCCAGTCTGCCTCTATGTGGTATTAGAGGTCTACACCACTCCACTTGGCTTGAAGGTACCATTTCAGTGCAGGCAAAGTGCCTAAAGGCCTGAAAAGTAGTGAGTGTGCAAAAAACACTCATATGCTAGTTCAAGGTATGGCAGTTATGAACACAACTCAGTTTTCATTATGCCTATTGATGTTTGCTTGGTTTGACTTTCTGCTTCTTATCTCAAGGTATCTTAGAAGTGGTATTCTCAGTCCCATGGACAGTAGGAAGGTTCTTTTAGTCTGGTTTCTCTGGATTTTGTCTTCACTTGAAGCCTGGGTATCATTTTTTTCATATTCCTGATAAGGTGGACCATAGCTTCTGTTTTATTTTATTTTATTCTTTAACTATCACAGCTTTCCCCTTTGAATTCATATAAACATTGACTGAGTATGACCTAACTTGCTAGATGCTGGACTTAAAAATATGCTCTACTGACTCCTCAAATGATACATTATAGCGACCACATAGCACTTACATTTTATTAGATATTAAAAGTCATCCTGAGATGGGCTTAAACCATGATAAGATATTCTGTAATTTTTTTTTTTTTTAAATAAGGCACATTGTGAAAGTTTTGTATGCACTTGGGTTCCTGGAACCAGTCATCCTGGAGTCAGTCCCTAGCAGATGCCTTGGACAACTGAATCTAACACTTTGACTCAGGTACGTGTGAGTCAAATAAAATTTAGTTTGGGGACAGTCACCAAAGATGATATCTAGAATGAATGAAGGTAGGAAGACAGTGGAACAAAGAAATAGATCTGAGACTGTGCAAATAACTCAGATAAGATCTGGAGGAGTGAAGGCAGAGAATTGGTGAGAAATTTGTGTTAGAATTGGAGTCTGAATACTTATTTTTGGCGTGGAAAATTGGGTGTGCGTCAGGAGGAAAGAAGGTGGAAGATCAAGAGGCTAAATTTCCTTTTAGACTTTTATTTTATTCTCTTCCTACTGTAAGGTAAAAGAAATGAGTGAGCTATGTAGTACATTTGATACAAGATTATTGGAAACATGAGTTATATTGTATTCTAGTCTCTTAGGAAGCAATTTCAGAATGGTCTTTGGAAAATGAATAAATCTAAGGCTGTGCATTGTAGTGGACTTCTTTTTTTTTGTTGTTTTTTTGTTTTGTTTTGTTTTTTCGAGATAGGGTTTCTCTGTATAGCCCTGACTGTCCTGGAACTCACTCTGTAGACCAGGCTGACCTCGAACTCAAAGATCGCTTGTCTCTGCCTCCCAAATGCTGGGATTAAAGGCAAGCGCCACCACTGCCCGGCTTGTAGTGGACTTCTTTGATCACAGCATTTGGGAGGCAGATCAGGTAGATCTCTTGAGTTCAAGGATAATGTGGTCTGCATTGTGAGATCCAGGCCAGTCAGGGCTATGTAGTAATCTGCCTAAAAACAAACAAATACACAGGGCTAGAGAGAGATGGCTCAGTGGTTTAGAGTACTTGCTGTTCTTTTATTTTTCTTTTTTTTTTTCTGAGGCAGGGTTTCTCTGTATAGCCTTGGCTGACCTGGAGCTCACTCTGTAGACTAAGCTGGCCTCAAACTCAGAAATCCACCTGCCTCTGCCTCCCAATGCTGGGATTAAAGGCGTGCACCACCGCAGCCCGGCATACTTGCTGTTCTTAAAGAGTACTAGGGTTTGGTTCCCAGCATCCATATGGTGGGTTAAAACCACCTGCAACTTCAATTTGAGGAGATCCAGTGCCTTCTTTTGTCCTCTGTATGTGTCAGACAAGCACTCTTGCATACACTTGAAATGAAAATAAATCTTGATAAATCTTTAAGAATGTTCTTTGAAAACCTGGCACTCGGGAGGCAGAGACAGGCAGATTTCTTGAGTTTGAGGCTAGCTTGGTTTACAGAGGGAGTTCAGGACAGCCTGGACTGCACAGAGAAACCCTGTCTCGAAAAACAAAACAAAAGAATGTTCTTCGGCTGGGCAGTGGCTGGGCAGTGGTGGTGCATGCCTTTAAAATCCCAGCACTTGGGAAGCAGAGGCGGGTGGATTTCTGAGTTCAAGGCCAGCCTGGTCTACAGAGTGAGTTCCAGGACAGCCAGAGCTACAGAGAGAAACTCTGTCTCAAAAAAACCAAAAAAAAAAAAAAAAAAGAAGAAGAAGAAGAAGAAGAAAAAAAAGAAAATGTTCTTTGAAGGATATTCAACAAAACTCTGTTATTGCTTTGTCTAATCTTGTGTGGTGAATATATATATATTCATGGTTCTATGTTGTAGGAAAATGGGTTGTGATCTACTAGTTAACCTTAGAAATAATGACTAGAATTTCAGTGTGCAAATGACAGACCTTTTTGGAGGTGGAAGTGGAGGATAGCTGAAGAATGTCAGTTTGTTTGCTGGCTCTGTCAAAAGTACAAAGAAAAGTTGATAAGAAATTAGGATAGAAATTGAAACGATAGGGCAGCTGGTTGGTTCTGGCACCCACCTTTATTCCCAGCACGTGGTTGGCAAAGGCAGGCTGATCTTTTAAGTCTGAGGCCAGCCTTTTCTACAGAGTAGGTGTTCCAGGACAGAGCTGTACAGAGAAACTCTATCTGGAACAACTATCATCAATACTACCACCACCAGTAACAGCAACAAAAAAGAAAGTAGGTAGGGATTCTGAATCTGAAACTGTGGAGTTTGAATTTGTCTTCTAAGGTGTAGGGATTTAGTGTTATTTGCAGTATAAAAGATGGGATATGTATGCTAAGTAGCCCTCTACAGCGCTACATCCCCATTCCAACAGATCAGAAGTAGAGTGGATGCCATAGATCCTTAAATCGTAGATCCTTAAAGCTGACATAGGATCAGAAGTTAAGCTTTGCCATTTTAGATGCCAGTGAAGATATGCAATGAAGAGTGGCTCTTTAATGTGGTATAATTAGATAGAACTCAGCTTTAGGAAGAATAATTTGAGAGTGGTATATAGGTCAGTTGTAATCCTAAAAGTGTGTATCATCTAGAAGAAATAAAGTAGTACAAATAAAGGGCTAGAGTATGATTACCTTGCTGTAAAAACATTTTTGTTTTTCTCTATAGGGGAAAGCTCTGATTTATTTTTTGTTCTAATACCCAACAGAGTGCTTGACACACTAAAATTTTTCAGCAAATATTTTATGAATGAATAGTTGTATAAAGAAATCTCCCTTAAAGAAAGCATAGTTCATCTGTACCAAATTACTTCAGATTTCTGTGAAAATCTTTCTGGGCCACAGGGACGGAGTAAGTCTTAATTGCTCTTGAGGTATCGTCCGGCCAAGTCCTCTAGTTTTCAGATGGGATAAATGTTCATAGTTCACATTAAGTTACCTGATGCGTGGTTCAGATTACTGGGGTTGATAAGGAGGCGGGTAAATAGTTTGTAGTGGTGTTATCTTAGTAGTCTTTCTATTTAGTGCTAAAGGGTCTTAACCTAGCTTTTATAAGTAATGTTCATTAGGAGTTAGAAAATTGTTAGAACTTGTACATAATAGTGTTGACTTTTATACTTCATTTGCATTATTAGCTATTTCGTCTGTTTGAGACCGAGTCTTCTATGTTACCCCAGCAAGTTTTTATTTAATATGTATGAATGTTTTGCCTGCATATATGTCTGTGCACCACTTGTGTGCCTGTTGGTTTCAGAGGCCAGAAGGGGACATTAGAGTCACTGGAACAGGAGTTAAAGGCAGTTAGGAGCCATCATGTGGGTGCTGGGAATGCTGGGAATTGAACCATGGTCTTCCAGAAAAAAATACAGGGCTCTTAACCTTTGAGCTGTCTGTAGACTAGCCACAGTCAGGCTCTTTTAGCTGTTATTCTTTTGTAAATGGGACTTTGCTTTAGTTTGATTCCTCTGAATGGCTTTCTTTTCTGAAGGGATCACTAGGTAAACCTTTCTCTTATTAACCAGTTCTCTGATTATCCCACACTAGAGTGCTTAGTTGGCCTGCTGGGCCTGTGCTGCTTGCACTCACTCTTCTCACACCTCTTCCCTCTTCTCGACTTGCTGGGTTTTGGAGTAGTATCTCTCTGCTATTATTTCATCTTTTACATTATGCTTTTCTGCAGCACATGTAGTCTCCTGTTAATTCCCTGGTTTAGCATTCTTTCTTTGACGTACTCATTTTATTGATTGTGCTTTAGCCTATTATAATTGTGATTCTTTTTGACTAAATTATCACTATGAACAGTGAGAAGAGTTCTGTTTAGTTCCTGTATTGTGTTGACATGAAAATCCCATCAGATTTTGTTTTTTTGACACTGAAAGATGTCCTAGATGCATGCTGTATTATTTCTTGTACCATATTTACAGCTGTTTATCTTACAAGGAACCTTGTATTGTTGGTAGCTTATTTTTCTGAAGTTTCGGTTGTCTATGGTCAGCCTTACTCTAAAAATAATAAGTGGTAAATTAATAAGCCAGGTGGTAGTGGCACATACCTTTAATCCTAGCACTGGAGAGGCAGAGGCAGGCAAATGTCTGTGAGGTTGAGGCCAGCTTGGTCTGCAGAGCTAGCAAGTTCCAGGGCAGCCAAGGTGTCTTGAGGGAAAAATTACAGAAATAAACATATATTCATAAATTTTAGATCGCAAGCCATTTCAGGTGCATAATGAATACTTGTGCTATCCTACATCCAGAAAATGAATCATACCTTTATCCATACTGTATGTACTACCTGCACATTAGTCACTTGGTCTGGCATATTAGATGACCTCTGATGGTACCACAGTGGCTAGTGTTTAAGAAATGCTTATTTTACTCTGTGTCACCAAGGCACAAGAGTACTGATACTAGCAGTTTGGCTTGTACACCAAAGAGAAGTATAGCAGTTCTCCCCTCCCCCACATTACAGTGGAGTCCATTCTAAGATCACAGTGGGTACCTAAAACTTTAATGGTACCATATTCTGTATATACAGTATGCCCACTCTCACACATAACACATACTTATTTTTAACTTCTAAATTAGGCATAATAGAGAGATTAGTAACAGGTAAACTGTAAAGCTAGCAGGAATTTATTTTTTTCTTAAGAACTTTCATAGTTTAAGTTAAGGGAAACTACATCTCTGCTGTCTAAATTGGGAACATCATTCTTCTATCTGAGGATGTGAGTAAGTAAGTATTTAAACAATCACTGCGATACTGTGACAGTATATTCTAAACAGCTACGAAGTGACTAGTGGGCAGCAGTGTGTGCAGTATAGACACATTGCATGGAGGCATCATTTTCTGGGACCCACAAGATAGAAGAACAGAGTGTCTTCTGCAGGTTTCCTTCTGGCTTCCACATGCATGGCAGCTTGGTGTGTTCATGAACATGTGCATGCACATACAAACATAATGTAAAAGACATTAAAAATGAACTTATGAATTCATGCAGTTTATATTGATGCAGTTGTGGTTACTCATGTGATGTTCAGATTTTCTTCTATTTGGCCAGTGGAACACTTTTCAAGCTAACAGCTATATTTTCAACTATCACAACTTTATTAGCTCCGGGGTTTAATCAGCCATATCGTAGAACTAAAAATCATTTCTACATGGGACTCTTGTTCTTTTTGGCAGCAAATCTATTTAATGATCCTAATATGTCTACTTTTTAAATAACATTATTTTTATTTATTTGACTCTTCACTATGTACTAATTGGTTTCTTTTCTTCATTTATTAACAGGCATGCCCAAAGAAAAGTACGAGCCCCCTGACCCTCGGAGGATGTACACAATTATGTCCTCTGAGGAAGCAGCAAATGGAAAGAAATCACATTGGGCAGAGCTTGAAATAAGTGGTAAGACATGTTAGCATGTCTTTATGGTATAGAGATTAAAGATATGCTGGAAAGTTAGGGTTTCTACTACTTAATGCATATATAAGAGCAACAGTTGTATTTTACAAATGTTAATTTCACTTTGGAGCAGGAAGGGCCACTGAAAAGAAGTGGTTTGAGTTGGAATTTAAATCTCATTGATTGCTTGTTACTTCTTGTGCATGCTCTTCCTCTCACTTCCTAATACATCATAAACTAAGGTTAGGGACTATGGATTTAGGCTTCTTACTAGTAAGATTACTGTGTTGTCTTAGTTTGTGGTAAATAAGCTGTGTGAGGAACAGTCTGATTGAGTTTTTAATGCAGAGGCTGTTTTTATAGAGGTGATTTAGTGCTGTTTCTTTCCTGCTTTTTGGCTTTTTGAGTTTCTGTGTCCTGTCCAGGGTTGACTTAGAACTCAGAGATCTGCTGAGATCTGCTTTCCTCTGCCTCCTGAGTGCTGGCATTAAAAGTGCACACCACCATGCCTAGCTGTAATGGCTCATTAATTCATTCTATTTAGCCCTGAATAATGTTACACTGTCTGGAAGTACCATCAGAATATCTTGGGTTCTTCCATGTGTAGGCATTTTGCATATTGCTTCTGCAAACATCTACCCATAGAGTTTGCTAAGGATCAAGGAAGCATGGTTGTCGCTCATATGCTAAGAGTGTGCTTAGTTTTTATCAGAAACTGCTCAACAATCTTTTTTAAACAAATCAAACAACAAGCAACCCTCCCCACCCCCACCCCCCACCCCAATATTTTCTAAAGTACCGTGTTCCTACCAGACTGAACAAGAACTCCTGATTTGCAGCCTCCTTAGGATTGGGTGTCCTCAGTGCTTTGAGTGGAACTCACAGAGATCCGCCTGCCTCTGCCTCCTGAGTGCTGGGGTGAAAGGCATGTGCCACCATTGCCGGGTATTTTGGCATTTTATAGTTTCTTAATGCCAGCTCTGTTGTGGCTTAAGTGTGGAGTGCTCCCCTTTAGGTTCCTAAGTTTGGATACTTGGTCTCTAGCTGGTGTGTGAAAGTTCTGTAGGCTTTAGGAGGTGGAGCCTTTCTTGGTCTCTAGCTGGTGTGTGAAAGTTCTGTAGGCTTTAGGAGGTGGGGCCTTCCTCGAGGCTTTATGTCTAGTCTAGTTCCATTTTCTCTCTATTCTGTTTTTCTGAAAAGTTGATGCTGTGCTGGCTTCTGAGTTTTGCCACCATACCTTTTCTGCCTGCTGCCAGTTTTTTCCTTCTGTACTGGAATGGTGCTTAGAACAGTCATTCTCAACCTGTGGGTTGTGACTCCTTTGGCAAACCTCTGTTTCCCAAAATATTTATTTTATGGTTCATAGCAGTAGAAAAATTATGAAAACTATGAAATAACAACGAAAATAATGTTATGGTCAGAGTTCACCACAACATGAGAAACTGTATTAAAGGGTTGAAGCTTTAAGAAGGTGGAGAACACTGCCCTAGAACAATAAGCAAGAACAAACCTCTTCTTTTATAAGTATTTTCTTCCAGTTTATGGCTTGTCTTCTCATTCTCTTTTTTTTTTTTTTTTTTTTTTTTTTTTTTTTTTTTTTTTTTGGTTTTTTTCGAGACAGGGTTTCTCTGTATAGCCCTGGCTGTCCTGGAACTCACTCTGGAGACCAGGCTGGCCTCGAACTCAGAAATCCGCCTGCCTCTGCTTCCCAAGTGCTGGGATTAAAGGCATGCGCTACCACCACCCGGCGTCTTCTCATTCTCTTGACAATTGAGTTCAGACTTTTTTGTAAAAATTTGTTTATTTATTTATTTAGTATGGTACACCAGAAGAGGGCATCCGATCCCATTACAGATGGTTGTGAGCCACCATGTGGTTGCTTGAAATTGAATTTAGGACCTCTGGAAGAGCAGTCAGTGCTCTCAACTGCTGAGCCATCTCTCCAGCCCCAAGGACAGACAGCTTTAAATTTAAGTGGATTTGACATTACATTAAATATGTATGTTGGGAAGAAATGACATTTTGGCAGTGTTGGGTCTCAGTCATGAACATGGGCTGTCTTTTCACTTATTCTTACTTGATTTCTTTATATGGAATTTCATACTTTTCCTTATTTTGTATCACTCCTTATCTTAGTATAAATGTAAATGATGGTGTTTTTATTTTGAATTCCATTTACTCATCATTGGCATATCAAACAGAATGAATGACTTAAGTCTTCCTTTATGTTGGTTGGTTTTTTTTGGGGTTGGGGGTTGAGACAGGGTTTCTCTGTGTAGTCCTGGCTGTCCTGGGACTCACTCTGTAGACCAGGCTGGCCTCGAACTCAGAAATCCTCTTGCTTCTGCCTCCCAAGTGCTGGGATTAAAGGTGTGCACCACCACCACACGGCCCTTTATGTTTTGTAAACTTTACTCCTGTGTTCTAATTCTAAGTCTCATTGTATGTCGATACTATTCCTTTAAATGTCCAAGTTTTTATCCACCTAGGTTTTCCAGTGTTGTTCACTGTTAAAACGTGCAGATTCTTGGTTTTATTCTTTTGAAATTCTGGTGGTATAGGTCTCTTCTTGAGACTCTCATTTATTTTGTGCTAATTTGAAAGATAATCTGTGCAGGAGGAAGAGTTATCATTAATGGTTTACATCCATCATTAAGATGCTCCTTCTCTTCTTGCTTAAGGTGTTTCTTTTTTTTTTTTTTTTTTTTTTTTTTTTTTTTAATTTATTATGTATACAGTATTCTGCCTACATGTACTCCTGTAAGCCAGAAGAAGGCATCAGATCTCATTACAGATAGTTATGAGCCATCATGTGGTTGCTGGGAATTGAACTCAGGACCTTTGGTAGAGCAGCAGTGCTCTTAACCTCTGAGCCATCTCTCTAGCCCAAGGTGTCTCTTAAGTTACAGTCATTCCTGTCCTTCTGTATCTGTGTCCATTTTCTGAGGCAATTGTTAAGTTTTTGTACCATTGGTTCTAAGCACCATGATTACGATGTCTCTTTGGTGTAGGGTGTTCCCCACACCCCCGATACTTACTTTGGAGAGTAGGCTTTGTCAACTTTCTTGGATCTCTGCATTTACAGTTTATAGCACTGTTTTGTCAAATAATTTTGTCTGCTTTCCTCCCCGTCCCCCTTTGGAGTTTCCTGGTTACTTGTATTGTAGCTTACTTAGTTGTCTTATAGATTAGCTGTGCTTAATTTATTGTTACCTTTATTTTCTTTTGGACTAGTTTTTATTACTATACCCTTAATTTCAATAATTTTTCTCCCAGTGTCTTAATTTTCATCAGTAGAGGTTGTGGGGATTTGTTTTCTATGCTTTACATAGCATTTCCCTTTTTAAAAAGCATATACCAAATTTACTGTCTTTGGCATTGGTTCTGTCATTTTTTTTTTTGTACTTTTCTAGTTTGATTTAAAGACATTTCTTCCAGTTTGCATGCTTCATAATTTAATTTTCATTTTAATATAGAGAGTACAGAGGTTTATACTTTTTGAGTTTTGGATAATTTTACATTCGGAAATACTCTGGAGCTCTGTTGTGTGTGATGTAGACTTAAATATCTTGGAAACGGTTTGCTTTGTTTAAAGCTTACTTTTAAGTAGTACCCTCCTAAATATTCTCTGGTTAAAAGATTTTCCACCCTGGCTGGTGGAAAATCAAACCGTGGTCTTTGGAATCCTCAAGGATTGCTTTCTGAGTTCTTGTCAGTTTCTCTCTGCTCTCCTCGTTCTGTCCAGGCTATTCCTTACATGAAGACTCATGGGGCTTTCTTCACATCTCTGTGCAGCTCCATCCTACATCTCAACTCAACAGACCATCAGACTCTGCCAGGGTTCTGTGTTGTTACGCATCTTTGGGATGCTAGGCAGAAGACTGGAGTAGTGATCTGAGCTGACTTCATTTCCCACCAGTCACTGATGTCTTGTGCTGCCTGGTGTCCACCATCTCAAAGCATCCTTGAATGTCTTGTGTGTGATTCCTGCCTTCTTTCCTTTTGTTCTAATGTTTCTTTTTTCTTGTGTTTTTAGTTGTTTGATATTTTATTCATTGTTGGAAGTAGTAATTTCATGGCCTTCTTTTCCTTAGGAGTAAATTCACCTGTGTTTTCTGTTAATTATGGAAGGGGTATGTGGCCTTCATCTAATCAGGGATTGATCTGACTTGAGCCAGATCTCCCTGGTTGTGAGCATCTCTGCCTATTGTTGGATCATCCCTCTTCCGTTTATAGCTCCCAGCTGGAATCTAGGAGGTTTAAGAGGATCTTCTTCCTCAAGGTTTCAGAGTTCTTTGTTTATCTTGAAAATATTTAAGGTGGCTTGGATTCTCTTTGGCCTCGGCATCTGCTTTCAACTCACTTCTTAGCTGATGCCTGTGATTCTGGAAATGCTACGATGGAAGCGTCCTCTTCACCCCTCTCTGTGCTTCCAACTCTCCCCTGCTCTTCAGCTTATCTGTCGGATCTTTGCTTCCTTTGTTCTCCAGTGCAACAGCTGGCAACCACAAGGAAGTTGAACAATCTGGTATTTTAGAATATTTTTATTTAGTTAGTTTTAGTTTTTTATTTCTTATAATACATGCTCTCTCCCCATACCCAAACTCCAAACTCCTCCTAGGTCCTCTAATACTTCTCTACCTCTCCAATTTCAGGCTCATTCTTTTTTCCTTCTTTTCTTCTTCTTTTTTTTTTTTTTTAAGAATACAATAAAACAAAAACAACCAACCAAAAAAACACAGGGAGTCCAGTTTGTATTGGCCAATTATGCGTGAATGTGAGGCTTGTTCTAAACTGTGGTCCAAGTGTCTCTTCACTGATTAAAACTGATTTTCCTTCATGCAGCACCAATCAGATGCCAGTAGCTTCTTGGGTAGCAGTAGGACCTTAAGCCCACCACCCACAAAACTCCTATCAGAATCTAAAATTCCATGTGTACGAAAAAATTCTGCCTGAAGATGCCAAATAACCTACCTACCTATTTATCTCTTTTGTTCTCATTTTAATGGGGGCAGTACTGTGGTTACCTGCTTTGGAGGTACACCTGGAGCTTTGAGCAGCTGTTGTGTTCCACCACTGTAAGGTAGGAGGAAGGGTGCTGACCAGAGCTGCACTCAGATAGCTTCCAGGAGAGACAGCCTTGGATCGAAACTTACTGGTGCTCATCAAAAGATGTTTGCTTGTTTGTTTAAGACAGGGTTTCTCTGTGTAGCCCTGGCTGTCCTGGAACTCATGCTGTAGACCAGGCTGGCCTCTAACTCAGAAATCCACCTGCCTCTGCCTCCCAAGTGCTGGGATCAAAGGTGTGCGCCACCACTGCCCGGCTCATTAAAAGATTTATGAAGCTGGCGTCTTCTTGCCTTGTAGCCACACATTAGCTTCCATGTGTGACATTCTGTAACATTTGAGTTTATTAAGTAAGTCTTACTTATTTAGATTTACTTTTCTATGGCAAATAATAGGCCATGACAAAAATTCTGAATCAGTTTTTTATGATTTTTAAAGAGAATATTATATGATGCTCTTTTGGATAATTATTAAGTATAACTTGAGAACCAGGTAGCTTTCATTATGTAGCCAGCCTAGGAGCTTCCTGCTCTCCTCCATCCAGTGCTTGTTTTCCAGAAGCTGAGAGTCCCGGGAAGAAAGCCCAGTGGGAGTCAGAAGTCGTCACTTGCTTGCTAGGAATTACTTACTGCCATTTGTTTATTCTTTGTTTTATGAACCGATGAGTAGGTGACTATATGTAAAGATTTCCAGAATTTTATAGACTATAGGAGTCCCGACAAGTAGTTTAGAAACTGTGATAAATACAGAACACAAATGCTTGAAGCGTTTTCTTTAAGAAGGTTTTGCTAGCCTGGCAGGATTAAAGAAAGCATCTTAGGCTAGAGTGTACTGAGACGGTGATATAAGCCAAGTAGAACTGAGATTGAGGGCAGTTTAGGAAAGGGAACACACAAAGATTGTTTTAAAAGGTGCACCACAAAAGTCTGTTTTTCACTATTCCTCTTCACAGTGTGCTACACAGCAAACACATAGACAAATAAGTTATTCTATGCTTCTCTTTTGATATAAAATTATGTTATATGTATATTTCATTACTGTAGCTTTTTTTCAGTTACTCAATACAACATAATCTCCAGTTTCATTGAAATGGCTGACCATGTCCACTACCAAAACCATCTCTAAACTGGAATTCAGTTGCTGAGCCAACACCAGCCTCAGTTTTCTTGTCAGCCCCAGGAGACACAGCACTCCTTCTGTAGGTATCTTTGTCCACCTCTCCTCTTGCAGGTAACTTACCGTCTGGATCTTTGGGCCAAGGCCTGCCAGTTTCAGGGTGACACTGGCTCAGGGTGGCAGGCACAATCTCCAGAAGTAGGTGAAGGTAATCTCAGAGATACTAGATGCTCTCGTTTGCAAAGTACCAATAGAAGTGTCTCTAGGCAAACTACTTCTACTCATGTAGCCCTGAGAGATGCGTGGCCTTCGGTACAGAAGGTTGGATCTTTCATTGTCTGACAGCTTAGAGTGTTAGGTATATGGATATCTTTCTTGGCAACCATCACTGATTCCTTAAAAAGAGTTCATAGATGGCAGTCTGGTTCTTCTTAGGCATCAATATCATGCCAGCCGCAGGGTCTGAGGAGGAGGTTGGAAAGGAACAAGAAGAAATTTTTTTTAAAGTGGTACTTTTTTTTTTATGGTTCTTTTGATAAATAGTACCATAATTATTTTATATTGCCTTAATATCTAAGGGCATATAGACAAGGGTATAGTAGTCAAAGGGTATATGGATTTGTAGTTTTGATATGTGATACTTTGGAGATTTTTTGTTTTGTTTTTGCATAAATTAGAATGATTATGATGGTTTTCTTTATCTTTTTTTCCATCAGTTTTTCATTCTTATTATATCTACTAGTTATTCTACCCTTTTACTTGTATGATAAATAGGGCATTCTATTTTTTTTGGTTCTTATGTACACAAAATTGGTTAATAGTGCATCCTATGTGCTAACAGGAACATTCTTTGTCATGCTATGGACTCTACTTTTCCTTTTTTCTAAATCCTTGTAAATGTATGGGTTGGTTGCTTTGATTTCTTGGTTCACTCTGCCTAATCCTTTAGGGTTTGTTGACTGAACTGCTGGAAATGTGTGCGTTAGGTGACTGTCTTCTGTTCACTTATATCTGACTGACTCGGTGTGGGTGGGGATGGAAGAAGTGCTGAACTGAGAGGCAGCAGCGACCAGGTGCACTTCCTATTTCTTCAAGTATGTCAACTAGAATCTAAGTGTATAAGTAGTTATTTTGGTTTCTTGGTAGGTTCATTAATTATCCCTTAGCTTGCTAATCACCCCCCTCTCATTTCAGGGAACAATATTTCTTCTTGTCTCCTGATATTTAGTAATAAAATATTCTGGGAACTTTAGAATAAATTCACTTATTAGATAAGGGTCTTAAATTTCAGCCTATCTTAAACCACAAAAACGCCCTGGAGTACAGTTTCTGCTTAACTATAGAAAGATGTTCCTAGACCAAGGTAGTCACAGTTTTATCAAAGTATAACTGACATGCAGAAATCAGTATGCATGGGAGCTGGAGAAATGGCTCAGTGGTTAAAATAAGTTCTTAAAATCAGCATTTATTTACATTGTTATAATGTGATCTCTT
Organism: Mastomys coucha; assembly: GCF_008632895.1. Taxonomy (NCBI): domain Eukaryota; kingdom Metazoa; phylum Chordata; class Mammalia; order Rodentia; family Muridae; genus Mastomys; species Mastomys coucha. The sequence continues at coordinate 44,771,627 of NW_022196911.1, read as the reverse complement.
CTGACCTATAGATATGCCTGTTAGTTCCATCTTTCCTAAGAATCTGTGATCCTTCTTTGTTAATGTGCCATTGCTACATCTCTTCCCTTATTCCTATACTAGATTGGTGTTTTGTAGCATTTATATAAATGATATCATTCAGTATGGTTTTTGTTGTTTTATTTTTCTGGTAGACAGGTTTTTTCTGGGTAGCCTCAGCTGGCTTTGAACTTGCTATGTAGCTGAGGATGACTTTGAATTTCTGATCTTTCTGTCTCCATGTCCTTCATTCTAGGGCCAGCCATAGGCATGCACTATATTCCTGGTATATGTTGGTCCTGGGAATCAAACCCAGGAAGGATTTGCATACTAGGTCAATCATACCCAGGAAGGACTACATGCATACTAGGTCAGCACTTTGCCAACTGAGGTGTATCCTCAACTCTAGCATGGTACAAGTAAGGCTACTGTAAATGGTCCTGTTGCTGTGGGTGTAGCTTTTATTTCTCTGGGGCCATTATGAAACTGTCCTGCAGTTTCAGGGGTAAATATCTTTTGTCAAATGGTAGTGTAGTTTTAAACTTGAGACACTTAAAACTGTTTTGAAACAGTTTACTCACTCCTTACCTCCTTCCTTCCTTTCTTCCTTCCTTCCTTTCCTTCCTCCCTCCTTCCTTTCTTCCTTTATAGTACTTTGACCTGTACCCTCACGGCAGTGGCATGTAGTGAATGTTTAAGACTTATTCTCTGAGTTTATAGTGCTAGCTAATGTGGCTTTAATTCTTTTTTTTTTTTAATTGCTGATATTGAGCATATTTCAGTATGACTTTGCTATCTGTTTGTCCTTTTTGTTGAAGTGTCTGTTTAAATATTGTACAAAGAGTATTTTAGGGTTCTTTATTGTCTTAATCCATTTAAGCTATACCACAGGCTAGATAATTTATAAACAGTTCAAATTATGGCTTCCTAATGCTATGGCCCTTTAATACAGTTCCTAATGTTGTGGCAACCAACCTCCCCTCCCCCCAGCCATAAAATTATTTTCATTACTACTTCATAACTGTTATTTTGCTACTGCTATGAATTGTAATATCAATACCTGTGGGTTTTTTTTAATGGTCTTAGGTGACCCCTGTGAAAGGTTCATTTAACACCCCTAAGGGGTCAGGACCCACAGGTTGAGAGCCACTGTTCTAGAGACTGAGAAGGCTGAGATCCAAGGGCTGTATGGGGTGAGGGCCAGCGTAGATGAAAGCAGGAAGTACAAGAGAGTGTGAGAGAGAAGATGAGAAAAGACCAAACTTTGATAAATTGGTTTCCATTATAATACATGGGCACAACAGTGGTGACCCAAACACCTTGCATCATGTCTTGCTTCTCGACACTGTTGCCACAATTGAGTTTCCAACATAGGATTTTTAGGAGGTGCGTCCACACCATAGTGTGTGTATAATAGATCCTGATGCCGGGGAGTACCAGTCCTCTAGCTTCGTTGTGTTGTTTCTCTTTCTAGTGATCATCAATTTTATTGTTGCTGTTTGTAAAAGTAATTATTTGTCTGGTTAGAGAAATAATTAGCTTTCATTTATCATCAGTGGTCTATGTTTACTGTCCAGAGTGATGGGCTTCATGAAGATGTTTTTATTCATAGTCTCCCTTTTCTTCTTAGCTTCCCCTTCCTGCTTGTCCCACTCCTCCATTTAGAGTTCCTGAGCTTTTTGCGTTTGTGGGTGTATTAGTTCTATTTCTCTTTGCTATGCCAAACTACCTGACAGAGGCAACCGAAAGGAAGGGAGGCAGGATTTGTTTGGCTCTCAGTTTCTAGAAACAGTCTTTCATGATAAGGCGCTTACAGTGTCTGTCAGGAGGGGACAGATTGCTGCCTACACTGCTTCCACAGGCAAACAGCAGGGGGCTCTGATGCTGCTGGTGCTTAGCCCCATTGTCCTTTTTATCCAGTCTCAGACCCCAAACATAGAATGGTGTCGCTCACTTCCCACCTTAGCTAACCTAATCTAGATAATCCTTCAGAGACTTAACCAGAGACTTGATTCCATGGTGATTCTGAATTCCATTAAATTGATAATCAAGACTAACCATCACACTGTTTATAGTTTTCTTTGCATAAGGAACATTTTTCTGCCTTCCCTTCTCTTTTTCTTAGACAGCTTGAAATACAATTTATGCATTGACCTTGTGTAGTCAGATTTCTGTAGTGTTGATCTCAGTTTGAGAACATTTCCATTAGTTCCTAAAAGGAACTCTGTACTTAAAAGCATTCTTTTTTTCCGGTTTTTCCTCAGCACCCTTTCTAACAGCTGTTACTCTTCCTTCTTGGTGGGTTCTTGCTGTTTTGGACATTTCATGTAAGGGCATTCGTATGGTGTGTGATCTCTCATCACCAGCTTTTTCACTGAGCGAGTATTTTTTTTATTAGATATTTTCTTTATTTACATGTAAATTTCTCCTTTCCCAGTTTCTCCTCCAAAAAACAAAAAAACAAACAAAAACAACAAAAACAAACCCCTGTTGCCTCTGTGCGAGTATTTTTAAGGTTGCTCCTTGTTCTAGCACACACCTGTTTTGCATAATAATATTCTATGGTAGTGAACATACCACATTTATTCATTCATCAAGTCATAGACATCTAGATTATTTCCAGTTTTGAGTTTTTGTTTTTGTTTCTGTTTTTTAAGTTTTTTGAGACAGGGTTTCTCTGTATAGCCCTGGCTATCCTACAACTCACTCTGTAGACTTGGCTGGCCTCGAACCCTCAGAGATGTGTCTGTCTCTGCCCAGCCAGTTTTAAGTATTAAAACCTTCTGTAATCATTTATCTGGACATATATTTTAATTTCTGCAGTGTATATACCTAAGAGATTACTGCCTATCATACATTAACTCTATATTGAACTTTTTAAGAAACTGCCCTGCTAATTGAGTACCTGAGCCATTTTACATTTCCACTAGCAACATGGAAGGTTTGAGTTTCTCCATTTACTAATACTTATTTCTGATTGTATTGATTCAGGTGGGTTTGAAGTAGTTCATCATTGTGGTTTGGGGGGGTACATTTCCATTTCCCTCATGGATATTGATATTAAGTGTCTTTACATGTGGTTATTGGCCCTTTGTGCATCTTTGGAGAAACAAATGTATTCTGCTTTTTTTTTTCTTTGAGTGTTTTTTGAGATGAGATCTCACTATGTAGCACTGAGTAGCCTGGAAGTTACTGTATAGCTCAAGCTGGTATCAGACATGTGGTCCTGTTGTCTCTGCTTCTTAAGTACTATAAACAAAGCCTGTTCCAGTTGTACTCAGATCTTTTCCTAATTTTATTTTGTAAATTATGTGTGCCTGTGTGAATAGAGGTACACAAGTGCCTCCACGCTTGTGTGGAAGGCAGTGGACAACTTGTGTGATGGTACTCAACATTCACCTGGTTTGAGTTAGGGCCTCTGTTTCTTTGCCACATCTGCCAGGCCTATAGGTTTCTAAGAGCTTTGAGGGGTTTTCTTGTGTCTGCCTCCCTTTCCCTGGAGCTCTGAGATTATACTCACATTGTCTGGTTCTTAGGAAGTTCTGTGAATTGGAATTCAGGCCTCACACTTGCCTGCTCCCCTAGCCTCTCTGAGTGTTAAGAATATAAATGACTTTGCAAATTTATGATTTGCCTAATATTCTCCTTTTCTGTGGGTTTGTCTTTTCCTTTCTAATGTTGTCCTTTTAAAGTGCAAAAGATTTTTCTTTCTAGGGTTGTTTTTTTTTTTTTTTAAGATAGCCCCGGTTATCTTTGGGAACTCTTTCTGTAGACCAAACTGGCCTTTAACTCACAGAGATCCTCCCGCCTCTGCCTCCTGAATTAAAGGTACATGCGCCCACTGCCTGCCTAGTTCAAAAAGACTTTAATTCTAATGAAGTACAATTCAGTTGTTTTTGCTTGTGCTTTTCAGTTTTGTATATAGTGTGAAGTAAGGGCCCAGTGTCTTTTTTGTTTAACATTTAAAAATTTTTGCATGTGGTGTTGTTCTTGTGTACATGTCTGTATGCCACAAGATTGCCTGTGCTCAAAGAGGCCAGCAAAGAGCATCCAGTTTTCTGGGGCTGGAGCACTAGATGGTTCTGAGCTGCCTCCTGGTTGCTAGGAATTTCACTGTGGTCCTCGGGAAGAGCTGCCAGTGTTTTGACTGGTAACCATCTTGGCAGCACCCTGCATTCATTCTTTTGTATATGGTTATCCAGTTGTACCTTTCTGTCTCCAGCATCCCTATTTGGAGTCTCCAGTTACATGTGCTTTCACTGTGAAAAGTTGTTCCAGACATTACTGAAGTGCCATGTGTTTTTTCAGTGTGTTTCCTTTTTTCATTTAGGTTTTTCTTGTCCTGCCTTCAAATCCAGTAATTTTCTTTAGTGTCTAATATACCACTAATCACCCCACTCCCACCCCCTCTGTTCTGTATCTTGATGTAAATATAAAATTGTACAAGTTCAGTTTTAGTGTTTGGGCTGTCATTTCTATCTCAACATTGTATTACTTTTCTTAGTTTTGGTTCATTTTTCCCTTTATGAATTTTTGCTTTCCTGCTGGTTTACATTCTTGGTAATTTTCTCTTTGGTGCCAGAAACTGAGGCTTTTCTTTGGGTGATACATGTTTGAGGATTCCTCTAACTAACCTTGGGCATTGTTACAGGGGCACCGTGAAGTCACTGGAGAACAGCCTGACTCTTTTGAGGTTTCAGGAGTTGATGTTTGACCCTCTGCCTTCTGAGTTGAAAGGATTTTGTTCTCCTGTCAACATTAGAGAACAGCTTGGCCTTGGTCATTTAGGTGTTTCCTCCTCTGGCTTGGGGGCAGTTTTTCACATTCAGTGGTTAAGGGAAACCTGCATATCCACAGATCATTCTGTTCTCACTTCTGTACTGTTCTTTGAGTTCCAACCATCACAGTGTCAGTGCCCTTGTCTCCAGAGCTCAGGAGCTTGCTCGCTCTAACTGGGGTTGCCCCCCTGGCCTGTTTGTTTGTTTGTTTGTTTGTTTCAAATACTGCCCAGGAAGTAAACTGCGAAAACTGTAGAGACCACCATGTCTGTTTCCCATTCCTCCTGGGTAACTTTGCTACCTGGTTGGCATCTTCTGTAGGATAACGAATTCAGCCTTTCCTACCTTGTCTTGACTAGAAGTAAAAGTCTCAGGGTTGTGTTTTCAACCACTAGACTACAATCAGTTCTCAAAGACTGGTGTATTTCCACTGTATCTGTTTTTTTCATTCTCTCTCAGATTAGGCCTGAACCATCGAGGAGATTATAGAGAAAGGTCGTATGTATTATAGAAACTATTGATCTCTTAATCAAGAAATTCCTAAGTATAGATTTAATGCTGTATTTAAAAAAGGCTGTATTTTTTAGTTACTGAGCACTGTGTCTACTGCTTGGCTTGGTCTCTGAAATGTTTCTGGGCAAATATTTTCACTTGTACATTAATATTACAGATTTTCTTCTTTATTGTTGCTTTGGGTTTTTTTGTTTGTTTGTTGTTTTGTTTGTTTGTTTGTTTGTTTTTGAGACAGGGGTTCTCTGTGTAGCCCTGGCTGTCCTGGAACTCACTCTGTAGACCAGGCTGGCCTCGAACTCAGAAATCCGCCTGCCTCTGCCTCCCAAGTGCTGGGATTAAAGGTGTGCGCCACCACCGCCCGACCGTTTTTTGTTGTTGTTGTTGTTGTTTTAAGATTTATTTTATCTATTTTTATGTGTATGAGTACACTGTAGCTGTACAGACGGCCGTGAGCTATTATGTGTGTTGTGTGGCTGCTGGGAATTGAAGACCTCTGCTGGCCCCGCTTGCTCCGGCCCCACTCACTCCAGTGTAATATACTGTAGCTGTCTTCAGACGCACCAGAAGAGGGCGTCAGATCTCATTACGGGTGGTTGTGAGCCACTATGTGGTTTCTGGGATCTGAACTCAGGACCTTCAGAAGAACAGTCAGTGCTCTTACCCGCTGAGCCACCTCACCAGCCCTGTTGCTTTGGTTTCGTTGTTTTCTTTTTGGGGGTTTGGGTTTTTTGTGGGGGAGACAAGATCTCACTGTGTAGACCCCGCTGACCTGGAACTCCCAGAGACCAGCTTGCTTTTGACTCTCCAGTGCTTGAATTAAAGGTTTGTACGGCTATAGTGGGCTTCACTACCTCAGAGGCACCAACGTGACACAGATGTTGTTGTCTTATGTGCTGCAGTTAACATGTGCGAAATTTGTCCCTAATCTCAACTAATCAAGAATATCTTAGCTTTCTTTTTTTAAAGGTAAAATTTTTATTTCCTTGTGTATAGAATGAATAGTTTTTTGACATTTAATTTTGTGTTACATAAAGTCAAATCTTTCATAGTATCCAAATTCTAGATTTATCATTGCTATAGATTATTCATATTTTTGTTTATCATATTTGAGGTCATTTAAAGGATGTTCTTTCCAGTGTGCTCTAAAAATGAAAATAGTTTCAAGTATTGACACTTTGCTTTAAAAATTTAAATTTTAGCTTTATATTGCTAATCTAATTACAGTTGCTCATTTTAGTGCATTGTGAATTGTTCTAGAATGGATAAAATCTTTTAAGCCTTCTCATACTTTTTAAAATAGTAATTTAAGTACCTAGTTAAAACATCTGACTTTTAGCCTGGCAGTGGTGGCGCACGCCTTTAATCCCAGCACTTAGGAGGCAGAGGCAGGCGGATTTCTGAGTTCGAGGCCAGCCTGGCCTACAGAGTGAGTTTCAGGACAGCCAGAGCTTTCCAGAAAAAACCCTGTCTCGAAAAACAAAAAAAAAAAAAAAAAAAAAAAAAAAAAAAAGAAAGAAAGAAAAATCTGACTTTTATTTACTACATGGGACAGATGCTGGCAGTCACTAAACAACCCCATCCCCACCCCTCTTTTTTTGTCTTGCAGGAAAAGTAAGAAGCTTAAGCTCATCTTTGTGGTCACTAACTCACTTGACAGCTTTGCATCTGAGTGACAATTCCCTGTCCTGTATTCCTTCAGACATTGCCAAGCTTCACAATCTGGTATATCTGGACCTGTCCCATAATCAAATCCAGAGTTTACCGGCAGAACTCGGAAACATGGTATCACTCAGGTACGCAGACTCGGTACTGGACCTTTAGGTTCCTCTGAAACAAAAGTTAGGAAATAAAGCAATTTTATATTTGGAGAAAGGAGGCATAGCTATGAGTTTTTTTTTTTAAAGTTTTTTGGTAAGAATTGAATGTCCAATAAAAATAATAATAGTAATAATTTTGTCCAATAATAAAAATCAGGTGGGTCCATTGCTTAGTTTTTTTATTACCATGTTATGTATTTTGTGTTATATATTTTAATTTTGAACCAAAAAAAATTGTAAACAGTATAGAGATAAACAACTCTAAGGCACTGTGTTACTTAGTGTCCTTATCTGTAGCCAACAGTTGGTACCACACAGACATATTTACTCACATGGGTCCTTGAAGCCTGTTGGCCATAATAGGAAAGCCTTGGTATGAACAAAGCTAGACTTAGTTACTGTGCTTGGAAGCCTGTAGTCTCATGGGTAGAATTTATAGTGATGCAGTTCCTTTCAGAAATTTACTTTGCCTTATATAAATTACGTGATCTTGGACAGGCTTCTTAGCCAGAGGTTAGGAATGTTGGCAGTGGTGAGTAAAAGGCAATTCACCTGGTCCAGCTTTAAGATTCAGCAAAGGATAATTGCTGGGTCCTTTCTTTGTTTAAAACAAAACAAAACAAAAAAACCTTTTAGGGGCTGAAGAGATAGCTCAGTGTTTTACAGCAGTGACTGCTCTTCCAGAGGTTCTAGGTTCAATTCCCAGCATCCACATGGTGGCTCATAACCATCTATAATGGGATCTGTAATGCCCTCTTCTGGTGTGTCTGAAGACACCTACAGTGTACTCATATACATAAAATAATTCTTTTTAAAAAAACAAACAAACAAAAAACTTTTGAAGGTTTTGTTTGAAGATCTCTATTAATCCAAACGCAGCATACCTGCTCAGAGCGTGGTGGTTTCCATGGCTTCTCTGCTGCCTGTTAATATAAGGAATAAAGACTCCGACAAGCTTTTATCACTCAACTGTTTTAGCCACCAACTGTTGGCTACAAGATAATTTTTCTTGTCTCAGTTATTGAGTATTTACTATGACTTTTGTGCTAGTCTTGTTTTTGTTTTTTGAGGCAAGGTTTTTCTGTTTAGCCCTGTCTGTCCTAGAACTTGCTCTGTAGACCAGGCTGGCCTTGAACTCACAGAGATCCTCCTGTCTCTGCCTCCTGAGTGCTGATACTAAAGGCATGTACTGCTAGACTTACTATGACTTTTTTAATCCTCGGAAACAAACTGGTGTACAGACTTTCTCTCTATAATGTATTTGAAAATAAATAGGAGCCAGTTACTCAGATTTTGTTTTTCTTGTTCAAAGAAGTAACCAAGATTTGTATCAAACAAGGATGGGCTGGGCTATGGTGGCACATACCTTTAATCCTAGCACTTGGGAGGCAGAGGCAGGGGGATTTCTGAGTTAGAGGCCAGCCTGGTCTACAGAGTGAGTTGCAGAACAGCCAGGGCTATGCAGAGAAACCCTGTCTTGGAAAAACAAAAAACAAAAAAAGAGAGAAAGAAACAAGGATGGTAGAGATCATTCTTCTCATGTAAATTTGGATTAGCAAAAGTTAAGCCAGGAAAGGGACAGTATCTCAGGCCAGTGTTCAGTGCTTGGTTGACCTTTTTTCCTTGAAGATTCCTTTGATATTTATAATGTGGTTGTAAGAAACATTAAAATAATCTCTTGCTTATATAGTTTTTGCTTTTAAACTGAAAGTCTAGTAAGCTTGGAGAGCTAGTACAGATAATTGAGGCATCGTTAGGCTCGCTCAGTAGTTCTCACGGTGGCTGCATGTTAGCTACTTTTATTGTTGCTGTAACCAAACACTTGACAAGAAACAAACCTAAAGGGAGAACTACCTCATTAGATTCATGGATTGAGGGGATTGTAGTCCATCGTGCTGGGAAAGGCATGAATGATGCAGAGATGCACAGCAGCACAGAGATGCACATTGCATCCGCCATCGGGCAGTGGGGGTGGATGTGCTTGCTTTCTTTTCCCTTTTGTGTGGGTTCCTAGCCCTGAGGCTGCCTATACTGAAGCATCCATGGATTTAATAACTTTTAAAAATTAAAGCTTTCATCATACTTTTTTTGTTTCTTTTATAGTAATTTTCCCCCCCTGTATTTTACCAAAAGTGTTGTCTGTGGCAGGTCTTTGTTTATTTTTAACTATATAGAGTTTGAGAAAAGTCAAGGCTATATATTGGAATATGATATATAAAACTCTGTCATTCTTAGGTACATATTTTTCTAGAAGTAACATTGTTAATTTTACTGTTAAGATTAACATATCTTCTGACTTCCTGAGTTTTTTTATCAATAGGGAGCTCCATTTAAATTACAACCAGTTACGAGTTCTACCTTTTGAGCTGGGAAAACTGTTTCAGTTGCAGACTTTAAGCCTGAAAGGTATGATTTCATTTTTTTTTCTTAAAGTTTCAAAGAAGCTATGGTATGCTTGGACCGCAGTGCTGTCCTGGGCTGTCCTGCTTTGGTTGTGCTGTGGGTCCCTGTCATCTCCAACCCTAGGCAGCCTGTCTTTGTGTTCTTTTGACTCCTGGCCTGTCGGCTTTCTTTGCTTTGTGTTGGTTTAGGCTATGCTTTTTCATCATGTCGTAAACAGCCTTTCAGATGTTCAAATCAGAGTACAGATTCCATAAAATAAGAAAGAAAATTTCCCCAGTAAGTAGAAATTTTTTATTTGGTCCCGGTACTAAAAATTATGCTTTTGAGGGTTTCTTTTTAAAAAAGAAGTTGACTTATGGGTACTTTGTATTACAAGTGAGAAGGAAAAAGGCAGTGGGAACTATTATGAAAAGGCCAGGAGTCAAAGTGAGATTTTTAAAGTGTGTCAAGACGTGGGTATGGTTTGTAATGTGATTTGTTCTTCACCAGTCTGGGCAGGTGTGGGCAGATAGCTGTCTCCTAAAGCAAAGGCTTCTGGGTAAAGTCTCTTAAGAGTTACATTCATATTTCTGAAAGATAATTATAGGATCAGGTAATATTCCTATAAGTTCATTTGCTATATCATAAAACTTCAACAAATATATAAGAACACTTGTGTATATGTAATAATTTTTAGCAGCCATCAACTTTGTAAATGGTTCAAGTCCATTGTGTGTCAGAGAAAACCTCTCTTGTATATTCTTCCAGTTCAGAATCGATACAAAGCACTTCTTTATTAACGTTAATCCATTAATAATCTTTTTTATAGCCAGGTAGTGGTGGCGTCTGCCATTAATCCCAGCACTTGGGAGGCAGAGGCAGGCAGATTTCTGAGTTCAAGGCCAGCCTGGTCTACAGAGTGAGTTCCAGGACAGCTAGGACTATACAGAGAAACCCTGTCTTGAGAAAGAAAAAGAAAATCTTTTCTATGAACTTTTGTATACAGTGCAAATTTGAGGCTGGAGACATAGCTCAATGGTTATGAGTACTGGCTATTCTTTCAGAGGTCCTGGGATCAATTCTCAGTACCCACTTGGCCCCTCATACCTGCCTGTAACTCCAGTCCCAGGGGGTCCAGCCTCCCTTTCCTGGTCTCCAAAGTTACCAGGCATGCACATGATACCCAGATAAAATGTAGGGAAAACACCCATACACATAAAACAAAAATAAATAAACCTTTTTTAAAAAGTGCAACATTTTATTCTTTTATATAAAATTTTCAAAAGCAACATTTTTATTTGGTAAGTTATTGGCAACTATAATGTAACATTGTTGTAATACTATTTTTTTGTGGTATTAGGTGATTATATTTACATATTTTTCTAAGTTTGAAGCACTTTTATTATCTTAATTTACCTACTTAAATTTTTCCCAGGAAATCCACTTACCCAGGATATATTGAATCTCTGTCTGGAGCCAGATGGAACAAGAAGGCTACTGAACTACTTGCTCGATAATTTGTCAGGTACTGCAAAAAGAAGTAAGTGGCTGTTTGCTTAGACTTTTTATTAGGAAAACATGTAAGGATATCACCTAATTATTATTTATTTTTTCTATATACATATATACCCAGTTTCAACAGAACAACCACCTCCAAGATCTTGGATCATGTTACAAGAACCAGACAGAACAAGGCCAACAGGTTTGTAGTCCTGTTTTTTAATAATTTTTTATCAAGTCTTGATAAACCTAAAAGTATTGTTGACAGTACTTCAGATTATGAACAATATTTAAGATTGATTTGAAGGTTCTTGTAAGTTGATTTGATTTGGGAAATAATGATAAAGATTTAATTCACCAGGAAGCAGTTTGTCTTTGGGGGATATATGTAGTGTGTAGTTTTTGCTACACCGAAACTTGTTCCTGGCTGGACGCACGTGTGTACTCCCAGGAGCCACCCCAGATCAGGAGATGAAAGATATGCGCGTGCGCGCACACACACACACACACACATACACACACACAAGCTTATTTTTACTGTGCTTTTTTGCTCAATGGCTGGACACTTCTAAGCCTCTAGCGGCTAACATGCCCTTATCTTTACTCCCAGCTCAACACCTCTAATTCTTCCATTCTTCCTTCAGCTTAGTAGCCCAGTTATTTACTCCTTGCTCAGCACCCTGAATTTGCCCTTAACTTAGTTATGTTTCTAGTCTCCCGCCTGCTATCCCAGGCCCAGTTGGGAAAGCTGCCAATGGCCACTCCAACCCAGATCTCACATAGCTGGTGACTCTTTCTCCCACCGAAGCATGGTGAATCCTGAATACCTTTCCTCTTCCTGCCACTGCTAGCCTGCCTGTGGGTAACTGGAAGACCTGCCTCTTCTGCCTAGGCATTGGCTGCTAGCATCCTTATTGATTGATCAAGAACCAATTGGAGAACAGGACCTTCAGCATTAATTCCCATTCAGAGCATCAGGACCACCCCCTACAAACATGTATCACTTTTGGCAATTCTGATTGTCAAAACTGGGAGAATTGCAATATGGAGAAATAGGATTGAAGTCAGGGACACAGCTAAGTATCCCACAGTGCCTGACCAAGTCAGCCCCTGTAAGAGAAGCCATCAGCCACCTTGAGCGCTTTTGTATCAGTCAGATTAACATCCTTCTACATTGGAGGTTTTCATGTGCTGGTGGCTCTAAAGGTTCTTACTATCAGGAAAAATGTAAGATGGCTTTCTTACTTGAGAGAAAAAATTGAACTAATGGCCTTTAATCTATTTTTAACCTAAATTTTATGGGAATAGTTTAGTTCTCAGTATGTTTAACAGCCTTTGGGTGATGATATGCCTGTCCTTGTGCATGAAGTAAGACACACGCTACTTTGTTTCATAAAGTAAGACACAGGCTACTTTGTTTCATGGTACTTTGCATTATTTTGCTTCATAGATAATTAAATTGTTTGGGCTTTTGTTGTAGCCCTATGTCAGCCCATTGCCATTCCTCTTGTACCCAAGACAAAATTTTCTTAGAAATAAGATATTTCTTAGTCTGTGTGTCTAGGAGAGTGCTGCTGTTCTATAGATTATAATGAAAGACTTTTTGCCCGAAGAAGCCAAATGTAACCTCTAATTTGCTTTGTTACTTGTTCATTCTATTTTAGTGTTCTGAAGCCAGACTCACAGACTGTCTCCAAGCTAGTCTACAGTTAGTCTATAGGAAAAAGAAAATTGGGCAGCCTGTAATGGAAACTGCTTGTCAAGTTTCCATGGTCTACAGATAAGAAATAAGGAGTCTTGGTTTGTCCTATCTTTTAGGTTCTGTAGATACAAGCACATTGTACCCTATTTGGTTCATCTATCTGTCTTCACATCATTTATTTTTCTTGAGTAATAGCTTTTCAGTGACTGTAGGTTGAGTGGTTAAGTCTGACTTAATGTAGTGAGGACTATTGCTGAAATAATTATGGTTGTTTTTTCTGCCACGTGTATGAATAAGTTATCTTTCCTACAGCCTTGTTTTCTGTCATGTGCTATAATGTTCTTTGTGATAAATATGCGACCCGGCAGTTATACGGCTACTGTCCATCTTGGGCACTAAATTGGGACTACAGGAAAAAGGCCATTATTCAAGAAATTTTGAGCTGCAATGCTGATATTATAAGTCTTCAGGTAAGTCATGCAGAAGACTTTAAGTTACGTGACTCTCCAAATCAGGACAAAACAAGAAGCAATTACACTGGAATATGTTATGCTGATATATTTAAAATGCCAGCTTCAGCAGCCTTAAACTGGCTTTTTCTGGTTTGGGTGAATTCTGAGAAAAGTCAACTGTCTTGCTGTGCTTCCTGCCATGCTGTCAAGTAAAGCAAATGGATTCAGTTAGGTTTTAAACATTGGTAGGAACTTTCCTCCTTTGTCCAGTGTTCCTTTGTACTGCATTTGAATTGGGTGGCAAAGATACTGAAATTGTGCCATTGTCTGGATATATTCTTACTTTACCAGCGCTGTCACTAGAAAAATAATGGTGAGGTGGAAAATGATTGGACTGTCTGCACAGTAACTAGGCTTTTTTTACCCAAATCTTACAATAAGTAATACAGTTTTGGTCAGTTTGCTTTCTTTTTCTGGGTCTGTAACAACTGCAATTCCTTCTTGTATGGACCTTGTTCCATCAGTTTTAAGACCTGAACATACATGTGTAGGTGTACATGTCTTTCTTTTGTTTGTTTGTTTGCTTTTTGAGACAGGGTTTCTCTGTATAGCCCTGGAACTCACTCTGTAGACCAAAGTGGCCTCAAACTCAGAAATCCACCTGCCTCTGCCTCCCAAGTACTGGGATTAAAGGCGTGCGCCACCACTGCTTGGTTCATTTTTTTTCAAAAAGATTTATTTGTTTATTTTATGTATATGAGTATACTGTGACTGTCTTTAGACACACCAGAAGAGGGCATCACATCCCATTACAGATGGTTGTGAGCCACCATGTGGTTGCTGGGAATTGAACTCAAAACCTCTGGAAGAGCAGTCGATGTTCTAAACCACTGAGCCATATACAGCCCCATATCTTTCATTTTACTTCTAGAATATAAAGAACTAACATTGGCAACTGGTATAATAAAGTCTTAAGATTGGTTTTACATAAATTACATTTTGAAGGTTTTTCCATTCTTTAATCTATAACTTGGTCGGTTGAAAAGTATATTTCAGGCTGTACATATGGGCTTAATGTATAGGACAGATCTTTATCTTTGAAGTAACTTTGCTGGTTATGATTTTTCAGGAAGTCGAAACAGAGCAGTATTACAGTTTTTTTCTGGTAGAACTGAAAGAACGTGGCTATAATGGATTCTTTAGTCCTAAGTCTCGAGCTAGGACTATGTCTGAACAAGAACGAAAGCATGTTGACGGCTGTGCAATATTCTTCAAGACGGAAAAGTAAGCCTGTCTGATTTCTTAAAAAATAGGATAGTGTCTTCAGTATTTGCAGGGTGGGGCCAAGGATGTAGCAAATAGGAGAAAGAAGTGCTATATGATTATTGAAGAAAACGCGGCTATTTAAAATTAAAGGGTCTTGTTTGAAGTGACTTGTTTGGGGACATACTGAGAGTACTGCTGTTTCTTTGGGTGGTTGCCTAAGGATTTTATTTTGCTGCTAATTGGAATATTTTGCAAATCTTCCCTCTTAGAAAGCAGTGCTTCGGAAGGTCATTGTTTAAAATTTGAGATGAAATATTTCAGCAACGATGGTAAAGATGACCAACTGCACTGCACTAAGTTGTAAAGGCATTCCAGGTCTCATCTGTGGATCAGTAACAAACTGAAAGCAGCTCTAAGATCTAGGAATATATACCAGTGTTTAGAGTCTGAGGATAGTGTGAGAGAATTTGCCCAACATGCACCGTGAGTTCAAGCTCAGTAACACAAAACCAAGCCAAGTTAGACTGGAAACAACCTTAAAGTGAATTTGGGGAGCTTGGTATTGTGGAGGACTTTCCACTATGACTGAAGTGATTTTTGTATCAGGTAATAAAGTTTTAGAGAAAGACTTTTCCCACAGAGCTAATGTCTTGTACTCCCGATCCCATGTTTATGCTTTGTTTCAGATTCACTTTGGTTCAGAAACACACAGTTGAATTTAATCAGCTTGCAATGGCGAATTCAGAAGGGTCTGAAGCCATGTTGAACAGAGTCATGACAAAGGATAACATTGGAGTTGCAGTACTGCTAGAACTTCGAAAGGAGTTGATTGAAATGTCATGTGAGTGATGGCTTCACTGCCTGAAAATTGACACTCCCATCCTCCCAAATTTAATAGTTCCAGTTAGATACCTTCAAAACAGAAATCTCAGTATATGGTTAATCGGCTGGTACAACACCTGACTATTTTTGTCTTTTCTAAAATATCATAATCATTTTCTCTATCATAAAACTAAAGATGAGAAATTGTTGCCCCGAAAAATTACAACCTTGAAAAGTCATAAAGAAAAAAGATGTTTTAAGACACTGAGGTAGATAGTAATTGAAACAACTGCTCAGGAGTAAGGATACCATATGCTTCCATGGTTTCTTATCAGTAAGGGTGTTTGGTAAAGTTTAGCTTTATAAGTCAGTCTACCTGACTGACTTAGAGTAATTATGCTAAGGGTCTTGAGTTTGGGGAAGGTTGACTACTTTTAAAAGTTAAGAGGATTGTATATAATGACTTGGATGCTGAGAACTGAAACTTACATCACTGAAGTTGCTATAAACTATGCTGTTCCTCTCAGAAGTGAAGAATATTATTGATAAAGCCTCTTGAAGGCTCAAATCCAGTGTATTGGGAGAATGTGGAACTATTCTGCTTGTGTTATGTACAGATCTGAATTCTTTTCCATTCTTTGTTGTGGTATTTGGGGTATTTAATTTAAAGATAAAATCTCATGACTGAGGATCATGTCCCAATGCTAGTATTTGCAGAGTATGCACAAGATCTGTGTTCATTCTCCGGTTCTCAGGAAATATAAAAATTAATAACTGGTAAAAAGTGTGTATCTAAGAGAATTTAGATTTAATATGAGAGACTGGATTTAGTATTTCTAAAAAAAGCTGACATGAGCTGTCTCTGTCTAGGTAGGCTTTAGTGCTGGAAGTATCAAACGGATGTAGAAATCCAGTTCTTAGCTTTGTTGTATATCAGATTCAGTGATTGGTTAGGAAATTGTTAGATACATTAGATTCTCTTCTAAAATTTCAGTTGTTTTCAGATACTGTAAGAAGCTGTAGACCAATGAGCAGATTTTGTCTGTTTTATTTTTAACTAATACAGCTGGAAAACCACATCTGGGAACAGAAAAACAGCTTATTCTCGTGGCTAATGCTCATATGCATTGGGACCCAGAATACTCAGATGTGAAGTTGGTACAAACTATGATGTTCCTCTCGGAAGTGAAGAATATTATTGATAAAGCCTCTCGAAGCCTCAAATGCAGTGTACTGGGAGAGTGTGGAACTATTCCGCTCGTGTTATGTGCAGATCTGAATTCTTTGCCAGACTCTGGTGAGAAAAGTAATATTTTATATGGAATACCTACTTTTTGATTTACAGATGTTTTTTTAAAAACCTAGTATATGTGCAAATCCTTGCACAAATGCATGTGCGTGTCAAGATTTTCATGTGGATCAAAGAACAACTTTGTATAGTTAATCCTCCCGTCTACCACTCTGGGTTCTGAAGGTAGAACTCAGGCAGTGAAGCTCTTCACCTGTTCAGCAGCCCTAGGGTGCAGGGTTTGTTTGTTTAATAATTCGGAATTTAGCCCAACAGAAAATTCATTTCATGGTGTTCTATAAGATGGGCAGAAAGGAAGAGACCATTCTGAAGGAGTAGTACAGAAACCCATGGCAGTGATGATAGGTGTTGCTCATTCTGTCTGCGATCTCCCCTTCCCTGATTCCTCACTCCACCTTTTTTTGTTTTTGTTTGAGGCTGGCTTTTAAACTCAAGAAATCTTCCTAAGTAGGTATAACCAAAGGACACGTGTCACCATACCCCCCGGATTCCAGGCTGATGACTTGAAATGACTTGTTAGAGATATGTTTTGTTTTGTTTGTTTTAGTTTCCCTGAGACATTTATAATCTAGACTCTTTGGGATTCCAGCCTGTGGTAAACTACGGCTATAGTTATATTTGATTAACAGTATATTATAGAATCCCAAATTTTGTTTCTTCTGATGACTTTCATAAGAAGTACATCTTAGATAGAAATTAAGACCTTTTATCATACAGATAAAGATATCAACATATCTTTTTGTTTTATATGATAAAACAAAAAAGAACAAGACCCTTGATCCTGATTTTTGTCATAAAGTAGGACTCTGAAGCCTGGTCTTGTTAAATACTTCCTATGGATAGCACAGAGAATAAACTAGATCCCTTTTAGTAGCAAACCAGACAGTTCACTGTGCTCCAGTGTTGTCCATATTCTCCCTGAACAGTACGCCAGGTTGGTAGTCGATAAATACGATAACACATTATTATTATTATGACAAACAGAACCATAAGGAAGAAACTTAAAATTTGTTTTCAGGGGCAACAGAAAGTGCCCGAGAACTCTAGTCCTTTAGCCCTGGGCCATCAAGTCCTCAGGCTGTTTGGGGATGCTTGCTGTTGAAGAGATGAGGATTCTTAACAGCTCCATAGCAGCTTAAGGCACTAGTTGCAGAGTATTGGAGGGAACGAGGGATGGGGAAGTTAAAATATATTTGTCGAGCCTACTTTATGATTAAGGGTTTAAGAAAATAATGAAGTTGCTCTTTAATTTAATGACATTCTGTTCCACAGTTTGGTGGGGTAAGATGACCATACAACCCGGAATCAGGTTGTGTAGCCCTGTGGATAATTGAGGACATGAGGAAAGCCTGCATACTATTTTGACTGTGATGTTCTCTTAAGTCTGAGGTTAGGCAGGAGTACTCTAGTCATTTGTTTCATTTAACCACAGAAGGATGTGGGAAGGCACATCTGTTCGTCAGATAAGGGTTTTGTTTGTTTTTGTTTTTCGTGACAGAGTTTCTCTGTGTAGCCCTGGCTGTCCTAGAACTCACTCTGTAGACCAGGCTGGCCTTGAACTCAGAAATCCACCTGCCTCTGCTTCCCAAGTGCTGGGATTAAAGGCATACGCCACCAGCTGTCAGACAGTTTTAAACAAACTAAAATGTAAAATATTTGGGTATTATAATTTCATAAGGATGAATTTGGGCAAATCATAACAAATTAAGAATCTTGTTTTCTGGGCTGGAGAGATGGCTCAGTGGTTAAGAGCACCGGCTGCTCTTCCAGAGATCCTGAGTTCAATTCCCAGCAACCACATGGTGGCTCACAACCATCTGTAATGAGATCCAATGCCCTCTTCTGGTGTGTCTGAAGATATACAGTGTATTCACATACATAAAAACAAATAAATAAAAGGCAACAACAAAAACAAACAAAGAATTTTTGCCGGGAGGTGGTGGCGCATGCCTTTAATCCCAGCACTTGGGAGGCAGAGGCAGGTGGATTTCTGAGTTCCAGGCCAGCCATTTCTGAGTTCCAGGCCAGCCAGGGCTATACAGAGAAACCCTGTCTCAAAAAAAAAAAAAAAAAAAAAAAAATTGTTTTTTGTGTCGTATACTTGACAAATATAAATGCATTTCTATTTGTTTAGGTGTTGTAGAGTATTTGAGCACTGGTGGGGTAGAAACAAATCATAAAGACTTCAAGGAACTGAGGTACAATGAAAGTCTTACGAACTTCAGCTGCAATGGGAAGAATGGGATGACCAATGGAAGGATCACTCATGGTTTCAAGTTAAAGAGTGCCTATGAGAATGGCCTGATGCCTTACACAAATTATACATTTGATTTCAAGGTAAGCTTTCACAGCCTCATTTTTATCAGTGCATCTTGTAACTTCTTAAGGCTTAAATGGCCAGTGTGTGCTCTGACTGGACCTGAGCTGAGCAGTATATTCTCTGACTGGACCTGACCAGTGTGTGCTCTGACTGGACCTGAGCTGAGCAGTGTATGCTCTGACTGGACCTGATCAGTGTGTGCTCTGACTGGACCTGAGCTGACCAGTGTGTGCTCTGACTGGACCTGAGCTGACCAGTGTGTGCTCTGACTGGATCTGAGCAGTGTATGCTCTGACTGGACCTGAGCTGAGCAGTGTATTCTCTGACTGGACCTGAGCTGACCAGTGTGTGCTCTGACTGGACCTGACCAGTGTGTGCTCTGACTGGA
>NW_022196911.1:44678408-44751680 GCF_008632895.1 Mastomys coucha | reverse complement strand
CTGACTGGACCTGACCAGTGTGTGCTCTGACTGGACCTGACCAGTGTGTGCTCTGACTGGACCTGAGCCGCCTTGACTTAGCAGCAGCAGTGTTCATTACTCTGCAGACAGGCACCCGATTGCTGTCAGTCTTTCTAAATACCCTAGCAGAATGGTTTCCAGAGGGAAATGTCAGGTGAACTGTGGCTGCAAAGCAGCCCTTGGTTATTCTTTGCCCTCTGTGATGTTTATTTCTTAAATACTGGTCACTAAAAGCCAGGTACTCTATTATGCATTTTGCTGTCAGGTGAAGTTAGGCATCCTTCTGTCACACTTCAACTGAAACACCTTTGAATGCCAAAACATGGATTACTTTAGCCACTTTTAAACATTATGTGTATGTGTGTGTGCTCATGTTGCCATAGTGCTTGTGTTAATGTCGGAGGGCATCTTGGAGGAGTTGGCTCTCTCCATTGGTTCTGTAGGGATTGAACTTAGCTTGTCAGGCTTAAAGACAAGTGCCTTTACCCACTGAGCCATCTTGCTATCCTTACAGAAGTATTTTGTGTGTGTGTGTGTGTGTGTGTTTTGTACAGGGAATTGAATCCAGGGTTTTATGTTTACTAGGCAAGTGTCCTTAAGCTTGTCCCTAGTCTTGGTTTCTGTATTATGTTATATGCTCTATTACACAGTTAATAGCTTGCAGAATGGACACCTTTTCTCAGTAATGATCTTTTTTGTACTGGTGATGGTCTAGATTCTCAGGCAGGTTGAGTAATGGAAGACAAGGGTGGTGAACAAAATAGAGGAGAAATTTTTGTTTGGTTTGTTTGTTTGTAACTGAGATAGGAAGAAAACACTTGAATATGCTTTACTGTCATTAACCAAGAACATTTGAGAAAGGAGGGTGAAATTAATGGAGGAGAGCCCCCAAACCGGCACATTCATTTCTGTGTACTGTGTTACCTAGGCCTGTACTTGGGGAACTCTGATTGAGTGGGAAAGACATCTTGGTTTTGTTTGAGACAGGTCACACTACACAGCTCTCATTTGCCTCAGATTCATACTCCTCTTAGCTTCCAAAGTGATTCTCATTTTGGAAGGTTTTTGTACATAATCAAGTTGTACTTTTGCTGTGGGCCTCTATATTAGGAAAGAATATCATAGTGAGAGCATTTGACAGAGCAAATTGCTCACCTCAGTTGCCAGTAGGAAAAAATGGATAAAGGAAGAGGAGAGGTAGGGTCCCATAATCCTATTCAAGGGTGTGTTTCTAGTGACCTAAAGGCCCCTGCCTGGGGCACCAAGCCTTTGACATCTGGACCTTTGGGGGCACATTTAATAAGATTACAGTTAATCTCAACAGTGTAAATGAGTATGTCCTTACACTTTAGGGTGCGCATTAGCAGGGGACGAGAACAGTATTGGAGGCTACTAGGGGGTGACTGTGGGACTTAGGAGGGTTTGATGCTGGGTGAGAGTTAGCCAGGTGGCAATAAGAACTTGGCTACTTGTAGGTTGTGAGGAGAGAGCTTATCCAGCCAGAACTGGTTGATTTTGCAGAATTTGACTTTGGCAGGGTTGTTTGTTTTCTGTTTTTCTTGTGTAGGGGTGGGGGTTGTGTTTCTTCAAGTTAGCAAATTGCTTTTGTTTACCAAATAAAACGTCTAAGGCTGTATCTTGAAAACATTTGTTATTTCAGTGTTTTCTTAATTGGAGCTTACCATTTTTATTATTATTTTCCAGGGTATAATTGACTACATCTTCTATTCTAAACCTCAGCTGAATACTTTAGCCATCCTGGGACCTCTGGACCACCATTGGCTAGTTGAGAATAACATCAGCGGATGCCCACATCCACTTATTCCCTCCGACCACTTCTCACTTTTTGCACAATTGGAGCTCTTACTGCCTTTCCTGCCCCAAGTTAATGGCATTCACCTTCCTGGCAGGAGGTAGTCATGTACTTTCAGAGGACCTCAGATTTACTTGTAAACTCGTGAAAATCTGAATATAGGGGAGTGAGGTATGGCTACTAGGGATTTTTCTCAATGATCATTTGAATTTTCAGTCTGGTTATTTGTTACAGGATATAGTATGAAAGCCAGGTGCTAGCAACAGACAAATTCTGAGCCCAGTGTACTTTATATACTGCTAGACAGGGACTGGTGTGTTTACACCTTTTAATTTGTTACAAATAATTTTCCTGTTTCTTCTCTCCAATGTGTATTGTCATGCCTTGAAATAGGAAGATGTGTGAGCAGTGTGCTGTTTGCACAGAAATCCACAGCACTGTTTTCTGAGGCCAGTAGTAACATCAGAGACCGTTCTTCCAGACTTTACTCCCTCTTTTTTCAGACTTGTTTGTAAAATGTAGAATTTGAATTTAGCCTTTATGATTGTATATGATCCACAGAAGACCTGATTTATGAAGTTTTGTACTAAAAAGAAAAAGCAAAATTGAAAACAATTGTATTGTAAACTAAGGCTAATTTTTTTTAACCTGTGTCCTATGTTCTGAAGGCCAGCTGGTAACAAAGTTGCATCAGACTTTCTCTGCAGTGATTTGCACTGTTGGGGTTTTGTTAGCCCTTTTGTACTACTTTATTTTTAAATTGAGAACATTACTCTTTAAATGTAAGTTTGCTTAGACCTTGGGATATTTTCTTGGACCAGAGGCAACTTAAGTATGAATTCCTGAATTTCTATGGAAACTTTCTACCAGGACAGATAAGCTGATCTATAGGCATTTAATGGACTGAATATGATAGTTGATATATGTACATTCTGGTATTTTTAAGTCTTTTACTTTTTATGTTAAAAAATTACAGCTGCTTAGGTACAGCTTCTAAGTCCTTTCTGAGACATTTTCTGTTCTGTCTCCACTGTGCCTGCCTAAATTTGTTCTCACCGAGCACTGCCTGTGCATGCAGAGAAAATCTGTGCATCTTTTATATTTTTAAAAAACTAACATTTGTGAGAATTTTATGGAAATGCTTTTGTATGAGCTGTGGCTTTTCCTCGTTGTGAAGCGTTGGATAGCACATTCTGGAACATGTTCATGGGTCCTGGGTCTCTGCTCACCAGACCCAAGCACTGCTTCTTGCTGTCCTTGCACCCAGAGTGCCACTATCATGTGTAGTTCTTATTCTCTTAATGTTTAAAAAAAAAATCATTCTTTTTTTTTTTTTTTTTTTTAAGAAGAGTAATTTTCTGTTTATGAAGCAGTATAAATTAGATGCATTTTCAAAACAGTTTCCCTAAGACAATTGTTTGGATCATTTTTAAAGTGACTAAGGAATTTTAGTATGTCAACCAAGATAAAAGTTATACTGTACCCTATATTTTGCCCATAGTGCCATTAGTAGATTAGAGATTAAAGTCACCTTTAACTTTACAAAGTTAACTTGTATATGTTCTGTTCTCAGTCGTTAGTTCTCTCAAAATCAAATGAATTCAGAGGGAACTTGTCTGGCTGCTTTTGTTTCAACTGCAGGCAGTGGAGCAGAAGGACGCCGTGTGGCACTAAAGCGAACTGTTGAGTGTTAACAGTTTTATACAGAGACTGAGCCATTTTGGATGACTCAAAATTTTATGAGAAGACATTTAATTGCTTATGCTGTTTTTAAGAGGAAATAAAATTACATACTGTTTAAATAAATGAATTTTTTCTTTTTAAGAAATTCTCTAAAGGTCTTGATCTTGAATCTATCTTGGACCTTGTTTTTCCTTTAAGGTTTTGTTTGTTTAATCTTAATTGTAATGTTGGGTTTGTTGTGGATTTTTACTTTAAGTTGTGCTGGCATCAAACACATCCAGTTTGTAATCAGCAGGTTGGCGTAGAACCAGTACATAACTTCTAATGGCTTTTTGTCCTGTCTTCCCCTCTTCCCCCGCCCTGCCCCTGTCTCTGTCTCTTTCTTGTAAAGTGTGAATATAAGATGTGTTGACTCGATTTTCTCAAACACTGTGTTGGTAGTGTGCATCATGACAATTTCCAGTGAAGGTGAACTGGAGCTGGTCGGACTGATGGGACTGAGGGGCCCACTCTCCTTCTTGTGACCTGCTAAGAGAAGC
Organism: Mastomys coucha; assembly: GCF_008632895.1. Taxonomy (NCBI): domain Eukaryota; kingdom Metazoa; phylum Chordata; class Mammalia; order Rodentia; family Muridae; genus Mastomys; species Mastomys coucha. Next base: position 44,747,624 of record NW_022196911.1, on the reverse strand, counting down.
ACAGGTCCAGAGTGTGCTGTGAGGAGTGGGGGGAGCACTTACTCAGTTTTGCATTTGTTAGTGGATGATGTATTCCTTTCATGGATGCTGGAACTAGAGTGCACTTGTTAGATGCTAAAGGTTTGAGCTTTACACAAAACATTTCATCTGTATTTGTTATTGTCTACAATATATTTGAATTTGGGGGCAGCATAGTAAGATGTAATTGCCTGTTATGTCTTGAAAGTACTTGTTTTGCCTCTTTTAGGCATACTGCATTCTGTGGGTCAGTTTGAACATCTCCACCTTGTTTAGATAGTGATAAGTTGAACGGAGAGTGTAGATTTACAAGTATAATCTTCAAAAGAAAAATATTTTGAATCTGTTGAGAATAAATGTTCACACCAAAATAGACTGATACTTTGTTAAGCAAGGTTTTATGTTTTAAATGCTTTGTGTCCAAAATAATTTCCAAGAAACTATACTTCTTAAAATGCATAAAACTAGTCTGTTTTCATAATGTAGATTATTTTTGAAAAATTCTGTAATAAATATATGTAATGTTTTGCTATAATGTAATTTCAGTGTTCTTGCTGATAAGTCCATCTTAGGAGTGTTTCACAGAATGTTTGGAATATGTTTCCCTTTCTAAAGATGAGCAGATTGGAGGCAGTCAAATCTTTGTAAATCCTATAAAGTACAGTTTACAGTATTGGTGGTGATTATTTATGCTTTGAGAATTTAAATAATGTTCATTGAAATTAATTTATGGCATAGTATAAACTGAAGTTCTAGAAGTAAATTGTTGATTGCAGCTTTAATAATCCCAGAACACAGGCATCTCCAAAAATTGTTCTTGTTTGTACTTTTATTTGATTTGGTGTCAACCAGGAAAATTTATTTCATATTAGCACTTTGAAACCTAAAGACATAATTAAATTGGGTAGAATGTACTTCTAAATCTTTCAATTATAATTGAAACCCCTTAAGATTCCATTTTCCAGTAATAACATTTATGGTTTAGAGTTCCACTTTTTCACTATTTAAACTAAAGAACTCGTTCCCATCATGGCTCTGAAGTTTGGTGGTCGTGTCATAGGACAAAGCCAACCCAGGCAAGACAGTTCAATCTTCCGGTGAGCCAACCATGACATCCAGGACAGGTGTTGCAGATAATTTTGAGAACACAAGCAGGTGTCCTCCACCACAAGCAGTATTTTAAGATGTTCGCTTTGTTCCTTTTGGTTACATAAATTTTAAAAACTGGTATTTGATGTAGTGTCTAAAATAGAGTAGTCTTTATTCACAGTACATTATATTGTATAATGCACTGGACTAACTCTTGTTTACCATTCATGTAACAGAACCCAGCACACTTTCTGCACTAAGCTCAAGAATGTCACATCTGCCTAGGCAGCTCTTTGATAAGGGTGATGAGAAACTGAATTTACACCATATGGACTGGTGGTAACAAGGGCTTTTACTGTTCTTTTCAGTGGAATCTTCTTGGTCAAATTGTAACTAGCTAGTATTATATTTATATACAGGGTCTCTTTTCCTTACCAATGTATTTTCCTACTCATAGCCAACCAATAAATTCAATATCTGTTTCAAATATTTTAAAAGTGTAGTTTGTACAGCTCTAGCACTGAGGCTTCCAAACAGGTGTTAATCAGAAGCCCGTAATTCACAGTTCAGAGTCCCCTGGGACAGCTACAGTTCACCCTTACAGGGTTGGGGGGAGTGAGTGCGGACAGGCACGGTACAGTGAAATGGTGTAAACACTTTTCCTCATGGGCTGTGTTATTCTGTAACACTCATTTTTTGCCAAAGTTCAATTTTATATTTAGGTTGTGGGTGGTCCTTTTACGTTTTAGGGTTTTAGGGTTTTTGTTGTTACCATATACCTCATGGTATAAAAATGAGCTCATGTTATGGAAGGATATTGACATAATATTTTAAATAAATGATTTTAAATATAGTGGCAAGCATTGTGTTGAGGTTATGATAATTATTTAAAGGTATTATTGTTAATGTCTAAATTTTATTGTATGTATAACCTTTAAAAAGGTTTTAATTTACCAGGTTTTCATGTGTGGGTGTATAGTTTAAAAACAAAACATTGATTTCCTTTTCTGAAAATACACCATTCTATTTTGGAGGCTGAGACAGAAGGATTGTGGTTTCTAGTCATCCCTCTTAAAAAGGAGAGGGAGGAATAATTACTTTCATGGGCTTTGTATACATGCTGAAAAAAAAATATTTAAAATCAGAAGACTAGAAAGAATGATGTTATGTTCTTAGAGTAAATACGTATCATATAAACCCAAGTCTATTATTTGCTAAAAGCAAGTTAAGTATAAAAGCTAAGTATAGTTTGTAAATTCTAACTTTTTTTTTTTTTTTGAGGAAATAGTTATCTAAAATTTGAGCTAAAATTGTATTTAGTATAACATTTTCAGCTTTTAGTAGCAGTGCTAATATATATCAAAAATCCCCATTTTGAATTTAAATTGATTTTGATAAATTGTTAGAGATAGTACTGAGATTTAAGAGATCCTGTGATCTGCCTCTCCTTTCCCAAGTGCTGGGGTTAAGGGTGTTCTCTGCCATCCCTGGCTTTTCAGAGACCATTCTAACCTATTTATAAAACATATATTAGAAGAAAACATGTTGTAGAAGACAGCTCTTACTAGAATTTTTGGCAGATTTGGGGGCCTGTTTGTAAGTTCATTAGTCCCCAATCAGGTTCCAAGTTCTTGGAATGAGTGTAACCTGGAAGTCTGTCTATCCCTGGGAAGTGGGGAGACCTCTGGGTAAAGGTGTGGTCCGAGCCCTTTCTCCAGACTCATTACGTGAACAAGGAGCTGTCACTGTTTAAACCAGCTAATCTACCCCATAGTTACTACATTTACGTTGGCCCTGTCAGGACCCAAGGCAGACTTCAGTAACTATTGTCACTCTTCAGCCTGCTGGCAAAGTGAGTCCAGGCCTTTGAGCTCAGAGGACTCTTGGGGTGTTAACACATCTTGATGAATGGGGGTTAGGCCTTTTTTTTTTTTTTGCGTTGAACAGTCATTTTGAATTGTAGTATTATACTTAGTTGGGAGAGATTTACAGGAATATTCTCTAACTTGTTTGCTGTCATAACCTAGTGTAGTAAATGCCAACGAGCAACTGCTTGTGTGGGTTGATAGGTGACCTTGTGGCTATATTTTAAAATAATTTGTATTAAAAGCCTTTATGGACTGTCTATGACTTTGGGTGAATTTGGCATGTGATAGTCCAAGCTCATAGAGTGCACTTAGACGACATGGGAAGTTTGAGCTTTGTTTTAGAGTGGTGTAAAGAGCCACGTGAGGGTTTGGGTGGGAAGCAGTGGCCCACCATACCTGCGTGGACTTATTATTATTATTAAGCTTTTCTCTCGTTCCCTTTCACAAGATGGAAGCTTAGTTGGGTCACCAGTCCCTTAATTCCATTTAACATCCTTAATCTGGTTATCTCCTTGAACACAGGATTTAGCTGGATTCCACTTCCTGGTGCCCCTTTAATCCTTGAACCATACTTAAAAAAGCCACTATGGAGGAGAGATGAAAATAATGAGACTAATCTGTGACCAGTATGGTTCACTTGAAAGATGATGAGCAATAAATGCCCATGGAGCATGCGTACACAGAGAAAGGGGGGTGGAAAGAGAAACCTTTAAAGAAAACATACAGAGTAATCCTTTGACGATCAAAGCAATCCAAGAATTTTAAATGGAGTTTCTTCTGTGAGGAATTAGCCCTCTGCCTCAGTCACCCACAGCTTTTAATGACTTGAAGCCCGGCTCTGCAGCAGAGCACCATGAAATGGCTTTTGTTATTTATGAAGCTTGACTTTTAAAAAAAATTTCATTTTTTTTTTAAAAGATTTTATTTATTATGTCGTTGGGAATTGAACTCGGGACCTCTGGAAGAGCAGTCATTGCTCTAAACCACTGAGTCATCTGTCCAGTCCCTAAAAAAAGATTTATTTAATATAGGCGAGTACACCGTCGCTCTCTTCAGACACAGTAGAAAAGGGACTCAGATCACATTATAGATGTCTGTGAGCCACCATGTGGTTGCTGGGAATTGAACTCAGGAACTCTGGAAAAGCAGTCAGTGCTCTTAACTGCTGAGCCATCTCTCTAGCCTAAAGAAGATGTTTTGATTTAGAAAGTTGTGGATGTTTACGTGAGTTTCCTGACACGGATGCTGAGATTCTAATAAACTCCCGTCTGAAGGAGGAGCGAGCACTGAACTGCTGAGCCATTCGTCTCTCTGGCCCCTTGGGCTCATCTTTACGGGACTCTGCATTGTACAAGGTCTGAACTGCTGAGCCATTTGTCTCTCTGGCCCCCAGGGCTCATCTTTACAGGACTCTGCATTGTGTATCTGTATTATATGCAAACATCTCAGGAAAGTCAAAGATTGGGAGTCTAGTCATATATTGCTACTAACCAAAGCATTATAAAGTTGATTTGAGTATTTTGTGCGGATGGCAAGGGAACTGTTTAGTACAAAGGGAGTATATAGTACAGTAGTTTTTTTTCTTTTTAGATTTTTAAAATTATTATATGTAAGTACACTGTAGCTGTCCAAAGACACTCCAGAAGAGGGCGTCAGATCTCATTACCGATGGTCGTGAGCCACCATGTGGTTGCTGGGATTTGAACTCAGGACCTTCAGAAGAGCAGTCGGTACTCTTAACCGCTGAGCCATCTTTCCAGCCCAGTACAGTAGTTTTTATCTACGTTTGTATTATCCCCTTTAAAAGTTTAAAAGTATGGGAAAATTAGAATCTGTTCTAATACAGGAACTTAGATGTGCAGAGCTATTACCACATCAAGAATAGCGAAAGCTGGGTATGTCACAAAAACTCTACATGAATGACAGTTTGCTATAGCAGAGGGGGAAAATACTTGATTGTATAAAAGGGTAGAATTAAAGGCAGTAACATGAACAGTATCAATATTACCCCCAAATAATATTTCAGTGGTCAAGAAATAGATGGTGCCAGTCAGTGGTGGCACATGCCTTTAATCCCAGCGCTTCCTTGGAGACAGGTGGATCTCTGAGTTCAAGGCCAGACTGGCCTACAAAGTGAATTCTGGGACAGTCAGGGCTACACAGACAACCCGTCTTGGGAAAAACAAAAGTAGAAGACTATTATATGAGGTCAAGATGTTGAACAAAAAGCTAAAAAACCAACCAAACAAAAAACAGATTTGGGCTTCTGGGCCACCCAGCTTTTATAAAAGGGCTCATATTGCACTAGGGGAGAATGGTGTGTTGGGTGGAAAGTGATTTGATAGGGAAATTTTAGTGGCAAAGTTATGAAAAGACTGAATGTCTTACGAAAGTGCGAGCTTTGCAGTTAGCCCAGAGCACAAGACTTACCTGGTGCTGCAGAATGGTGGTCCTGGTAGTCACAGATTCAGTGTTAAAAAAGGTCAGTTGATCGAAGGGCTGGAGAGATGGCTCAGCAGTTAAGGACCCTTGCAGTGGACCTGGGTTTAATTCCCGGCATCTGCATGTCAGTTTTTAACTGTCTGTGATTCCAGTTCCAGGGAGACCAAAACTCTCCAAGGAGAAAACATTCATGGCCATGGTGCACATATTGCCTAATTTACACTGGTTTGTTTTTAGAATAACTTCTGGGTTTAATTTTTTTTTTTTTTTTTTTTTAATTTGGCTGGGGCAATAGCTCCGCACTTGCTGCAAAAGCTCGAGGACCTGAATCCTTACAGACATCCACAGCACCCACATAAATATATGCCATCTACAGGACCTGTTTTAGGAATAAAGATACGGTAGGTTGACAATAAGCACATGAAAAGTCACATAAACACAACTAGTTGTAAGTGGTTATGCCAATCAGACAACACAGGCTTAAATCCTTACTAGAAATGAAGGGGTTGCTTGTGATGATGATCAATCACATCAGACCACAGAGCTCCAAACTAGTGGACTAATGGAGCAATCCTAGTGGGAACACTCAAGTGCTGGGCTGCCACTGGCCAGCACCACTAGTTATTATACAGCATAGGGAAGCTATGTCAAAACCCAAACTAAACACGATATAAGGAAGTAGAAAATCAAACTGCGCTGGTGGTGCATGCCTTTAATCCCAGCACTTGGAAGGCAGAGGCAGGCAGATTTCTGAGTTCGAGGCCAGCCTGGTCTACAGAGTGAGTTCCAGGACAGCCAGGGCTATACAGAGAAACCCTGTCTCCAAAAAAAAAAAAAAAAAAAAAAAAAAAAAAAAAAAACCGGGAAAAAAAGAAAGAAAAAAATCAAACTGCTGTAACTCAGCTAATGAATGAGACAGTAGCAGACTGCTTGTCTTCTCAACCACACGGAATAGTTTGAATTCATACACAATCGAATCTGGTTAGTGGCATGAAGTTGGAGAATTCAAGAATAAGTGGAAGTTAACACCAGAAAAGCTAGTGGATCAAAGGAAAGGCAAAACAAAAATCCTCTGAAATGAATGGGAAAAAAAAAAAAACATCAAAGCAGAGAACACAGAACAAGCCATAGACAGAAGTTACAATGCACAGATGTTAAAAAGGAAAATGACCTAATACCAGGGCAAGCCAAAGCAGGAAGTAGGAAGAAATGAACAGAAGTGTGGAATGAAAAATCTGAAAATTAAAAATTACCTGTGCTGGGTCTTTAGAAAGATGAGCAAAATTCATGAGTATACAGATCAGCAGGAGAGAAAAAAGTCAAGTTATTAAATTTAGATACTAAAAGAACATTACTACCAGCCTCAGAAAAACAGGAATATTGATGAATGTTGCATACCAACTCAAAAAAGGGACAGAGAAACTTAAAATCTGAGTAGATATGTAACAAGCAATGACTCCACTCCAAGTTAGTAGTGGGAGATGCAAAGAAAAACAACTCTGGAAAGAGCCCAGGCCTGGATGGTGTCATGGTAAATTCCAACAGACTTTTAAGTATCAATTTTCATTCTTTAATTCTTGTAGTTTGAAAATTTCACTTCAAGTTATTTTTTTAAAAAAAGGGTGTGTGTGTGTGTGTGAAAACTTGCTTCACTCACAGATTCAGTGTTATCGTCCTAATAACAGTAGATGAAGCTGGTTGAGAGGAGACTCAATAAATATAAGAACGTGCTGCTTTTGCACAGGACCCACACTCAGTTCCCAGCACTAATGTCAAGTAAGCCACCTGTAACTCTAGGGGCATCCAACACTTCTGGCATTGGAGAACACCTGCACTCATCTGGGTGTATACACCAACAGTACAGTTTAAAATACAGACAGCTCAATGGTTAAGAACTATTGTAGACCTGGATTCTGTTCCCAACACCAACTTGGTAGCTCACAGTTGGCTGTAACTCCAGTTCTAGCAGGAGATCCAACACTTGTCCCTTCGAGGTACCAGGCACCGCATGTGTGGTTCAGTCAACACTTGTACACATAAAATGTAAATCAAAAGAAAAACATACTGATATACTTCAAAGACAAAAATTCCTGGGTTTCAACTTCTGCTAAATGTATTGCCTTTTTGTTATATTAATAGCCACTGGTAACAATCCTACAGCTAGCTAGGCATGGTAGAACAGCTTTTAATCCCAGCATTTGGGAAGCAAGGCAGATAGGTCTGAGTTCAAAGCCAGCATGGTTTAAATAATGAGTTCCAGGACAGCCAAGGCTACATAGTGAGGTCCTGTCTCAAATCCTTCATCTAGCTTTTGTTTAAAACAAACAAACAAAACCCCTAACCTGTAGTTTTCCTTTGCTTGATGTTTTGTGAAAACATGTCCCTCATCAAACAGTTGCCCTGTGTTGGATCAGAAAGCCAAGGTACATTCTTGATTATTTCTTTCATCCATTTTAAGAATAGTAAGTTGGTTTCCCTGCGTTCTTTGATGAAAGGTTATCTAATAAGCCATTTATTGCTCAAGATCAAGAACATGGATTTATATACACACTGGATAAGGTTTGTTTAAGCTATGATGATTAACATTCAAAAATAACCTGATCTATGGCCTGTGTATCTTTGAGGTGGTCCTGATAGTCTTTGTTAATTTTCTATCTGGTATGAAAAATTGTTACCTTTTATATTTCCTACATGAGGGCTGTACTTAACCATTCATTCAAAGATTTCTGCTTCTTAAAGTAAGAAGTTGCATATGGAGACCAAAACTGTATAATGCAGGAAGGAATGCTTTCAGCCACTGTCATTTCTGAGTTCTGGGTCATTTCAGAGGACAGAAGTGAGAATTTCCCCCAAAGATAAAATATGTCCGTGGTGTTTTGTAAGGAAAATGTTCCCTGTAGTCTTGGACATTTGAGGAGCTCCCAGTTTGTGGAGCTGTTTGGGAAGGCTTAGAAGGAGTGGCCTTGTTGGAGGAGGTGTGTCAGTGGGAACCAGCTTTGATGTTTCAAAGACCCATTCTATTCCCACTTCAGTCTCTCTGCTTGTGCTGCCCTTTAAGATGTGAGCTCACAGCTTCTTCTCCAGCTGTCATGTTGGCTGCTTGCTACCCCACAGCTCCAACACTTAAGTCCCCAGAACTGTAAATAAAATAAATAAATAAATAAATAACCTTTTTCTAGATTGTCTTGGTCATGGCGTTTTGACACAGCAACAGAAAAAGATGTAGATGTTAACTAATATGTTAAGTGTTGATAGTTCTACTTCTGTTTTCGTTTGAATCATAAGGTTTGTACTTAAAATTAGTGGTCCTAAGTCAGTACCTCCCTTTAACTTGGCCAGAACAACTTCAGTTTTAATGACACGAAACTGACTTTTTTAAAAAATAAAGATCCCTTCGTCCCCAGTACTGGAACTGGGATCCAAAATCACAAGACTTTGTGTGTGCTGGGTCAGTCTTCTACCGCTGAGCTCATAGTTACTCATCTAACTTGGAATGTACCATGGACAGCCTCAGGATAGCAATGCTATTGCTAAGAAAAATGTATTGTTATTTAGGTAGTTCTTGTCCTTAGGGTACACCCTCTTCCACTGGCATTTTTTTTCTGTAATATGGATTGCTTTTGTTGTGGCTATCCTCAGATTTACTTCTTCCTATCAAGTTTCAGAGGATTATCTTTCTAAACATTTATTTGGCATTGGTAGTAGTCTCAATGGTAACAATGGCAAATTAACAAAATAAGATTTATTTAAGGAAATAAAGCTTTTTAGTTCTTTCTCTCTGCCATTGATTAAAAAAAAAAAAAAAACAGACACCTTTCTTAACAAATAGAACCTGTCTCATAAGACATGGGTTTATATGCAAGGATTCTGTTGGAAAAGATAGATGATGGTGTGGCCTTTGAAAGATAAAAATTGGAAGCTGGAGAGATGGATGGTTCAGAGTACTTGCTGTTCTTACAGAAGCCCTGAGTTCAGTTCTCAGTATCAAGTCAGGAAGCTTGCAATCACAGTAACTCCAGCTCTAAGAGATCAGACACCTCCTTAGGCACTCTCACACATGTGCATATGCATACACACACATAAACAAACAAAAGAAAAAAAATTAAGGAAAAAGGGAAAGATGAAATTCAGGTACCAGATTGGAGATGACACCTGTGTGAACTAGGAGTCGTCCTCTAGAACTCTGCACACACCCTGGAATTAACAGTTCGGTGGTAGTGTGGGAAAAAGTAAGGGGTTAGTATTGGGCAGAGGGGAAGCTGAGTGAGAATGGAATCACTAAGTGATGATCCATGGAGACCTTGGTGGTGTGAAGACCCTTCAGATTTGTTCCCTCTTGAAGCCAAGAGTCCATGTCTTTACGACCTGCCCCAGAGAGCTGGTGACATAGAAACAAACCCACATCGACCAGAATGCAGACTTCCTCTGGCTCAGAGTCATGTGACCTTGTAGTTCTTTGAGGCTGGTTCCCAGAAGGCAGCTCAGCTAGGTGCTGTCAATTGCCAGAACTCTCAAGAGCTATGGAAAGGACCCCATGAAGGGAAAACTGGGTGACATGCAGCAGCATCCAGTACAGCCACCCTTTTGCACTCTCCTGACTTCTCAAATAACAGATTTGGGGATCTGTCTCCTAATCAGACCAGGATTATGCTGGTCTCTTTTCCCCAGGTATGAGCTGAATTTCCCCAGGTCAGCTGAATCCTAAGGTCTCTTAGGATTTCTTTCTCACTGTCCTAGGGGAGAGTCGCCAGTTTAAGAAGGGTAGCAGAGCTGGCTCAGACCGGGCTCTTTTATTCTGTACAAGCCTGCCCACTCCCAGGTCTGGTGAATGTCTGTAGTGTGCAGTGTTTCTGTGGCAATCTAGGGCATGTTATACAATCTGCAGAGTCTGGGCATGTTATTGTTAACCAGAAGATATCCAAGGACATGTCAGGGTGTCCCCACCTGCTTCACCAGAGTTGGAAAACAAGTCACCTATATGTATGTGTGTGACTATTCAGACTAGCATCTTCCACAAAGTTCCAAACCCCTCGGCGATCATAGGACAATGGACCGAAAATGAACCTCAAATCTCACTTCAATCCAGGTGGCTTTTTCCTCTATTTTAGTTTTGATCTCATCACCTCCCAAAATTGGAAAGTTCAAATCCAGTATTTTTATAATAGGAATAGAAAAGTCCTGTTGCTGGGCAGTGGTGGCGCACACCTTTAATCCCAGCACTTGGGAGGCAGAGGCAGGCGGATTTCTGAGTTCGAGGCCAGCCTGGTCTACAGAGTGAGTTCCAGGACAGCCAGGGCTACACAGAGAAACCCTGTCTCAAAAAACAAAACAAAACAAAACAAATCCCAGCCCTATGTTTAAGTGGAAAAGATCTAAGTAGGTCTAGTTTCTCCCTCTTCTTTTTATCCCCCCTCTCTCTCCCTCCCTCCTTCTCTCTCTCTCTCATTCTCTTTCATCCTCTCTTTTCATCCTCTCTTTCTCATTCTTTCTCTCTCTCATCCTCTCTCTCATTCTCTCTCTCTCTCCCTCCCTCCCCCCAACCCTCCAACAGACACACCCTCAGGTATGATGCTTTTTGGCTTCCTACAGGGATTGGCTTTGAGGCAAGAAGACACCAACTGCAAAGCTGTTCTAGCTGTGTTTATTAAGGTAGAGAGAGGAAAGGCATGAGCAGCAGGGTTTCCAGCTCCTGTTGAAGAATAACATCTTGTCAGGCAGAAAATTTCCAGGTTCACCTCAGCCAAACATTGTCAGGGCCCCCTGGAAAAGAGAAGCCAAGCTTGAGAGCGCTCTTCAGTGCTACCAAGGGCTGCTGAGGAGAGGACCTGGGCACCGTAGGCTACTCAAGACAGGAAGGCATAGTAGCTGGTTCTGAGGAGAGTCCCTGTAAAGCCTATGGGGAGGGGACCCTAGGACAAGTGTCATGGCCTGCTGGCAGCCACGTGTAAAAGGTAAACCCTGAAGAACTCCTTGGACTCTTCCCAGTTTAGTTAGGATATGGCTTGCTGGAACAGATCAGGAAGCAAGGGCTCTCTGGGGAGGGGGTACCCACTCAGGAATAGCCATGCAAGGATGCCCATGTTACCAGCAGTGACTTCACAGCTCCTACAGCTTCAGGGCCCAGCTCGGTGACACACTTCCTGGAACCCTCTATGAGAGGATCCAGTGGGATGCCCAGGCTGGCCAGAATGATCCTCAGGATGGCCAAGTGGCTTAATGGTAGGCTAGGCACAGCCCCTGCCACAGCATCTGCAGCTGGAGGAACGGCAGCCACAGGTTCTGCCGCAAATTTGGACAGTGAATCCACGAAGAAAGCAACACCTGCCAATGAAAACAAGAGAACCTAGGGCCTTCTCTAGGATTCTGAAGACCCAGCTCCTCCAGGGAGGGCGGCACCCAAGGGAGATGCCACAGCCACCCACCTACTTCTTGATTGATGGCTGCCCTGTGTCAAGGGAGATGCCAACAGAAGTTAGGAAAAGTGGCCACATAGAGGGCTCAGGGAGGAGATGGCTACAGAGAGAGAGCCATAGGAGATGGGTAAATTTTTTTAGAGTTGGGGACATTCATACTGTGCCTTGCCGATTGAGGGGACATTAACCAGCTTGAGAACAGATGGGATGGGTGGTGTCAATCCAGGGCTGGCCCTTGATGGAATAAGCCATCAGACTGGTAGGTAAAGAGAAGAAGCTGGAGGTGGGTAGGTATAGGAGAGGCAGCTGGAAGGCTCAGGTGGGGCTGACAGCAGGAAGCTTTAAAGGACTGTCGGAGAGAAATAGAGGAAAGCCTAAAGAGAAATGGAGAAATAGGGATAAGCAGAGGAGCACCTGGGTTCCCCCGTAGACAACTCTGCTAGAAGAGCTACCATCAACATCTGCACAGGAGTAAGGGCTAGAAGGTAAAAGCCAGCTGGAGCAGTGGCCAGGAAAGAATGGGTACCAATGGCAGATCCTCCAAAGGAGATGCTAAGCCCCAAGGGAACTCACCAGAGTCACTGAGCAGAGCCACACAGAATACTAGAAAGGTGGCGGTAAGCTTCATGGTGGAATGAGACACAGAAGATGCTCCTGGGACCTAAGACACTCACTCTTCCTGAAGCCTGGCCCGGATGGGTTCATATATGCAGGAGTGGAACCTCACCCTCCTGGGAAATGTGTTGTTTGCTCAGCTAATAGGCAGAAAGGCAGCCAACTTCCTCCTCTGGTCAGCGGACTCTGGGAGGCTTGCACATTCCACCTCAGTCCTGGGGATTTCCTCTTGGCAGGGTCTCCTGAACTCAAGTACTAGGCCATTCTTCCAGGAACCATGGATGTCCTTTGTCTTCATAGGGCCCACCTTGATACTGTGGTCTGTCTCCACTTCAACATCAACACGGTACAGGCCAGGGGCCTATGGCTCAGTAGAACCAGGCTCCCCAAGGGGGGTTATACACATTCTGGGGCTGGAAGCCTGAAGAGCACAGTGTGAATCAGCAAGTCCCAGGGACCCCAAGTCCCTCAATGAGCTATTGATTCCTGGTCCCAGACTATGTAAATGTCACACCACAACATCTTCCCAGCTCCTGCTGGTCTGGGAGCACCAATGTGTTGAGCCAGAAAATGCCTGATAGCCTGGCTGGGCAACCGGGCCTTACTCCTGACTACACCTTTATTTGGGCCCCAGGTGACTGCTGATGAAAAAAAAAGGGGGGGGACCTGGGACATTTTTCTGTCTTTGAAATTTCTCTCAAAGGCAGCAGATGAGCTTGGTGTATTTCAGAGTTTCTCTAAAAGCCCTTTCTTGTCTACCACCTGCAGAAATGTAGCAGAGAATGAAGCATGGATACCCTTCCGTCAGGCCCATTAGTGGGGAGATCTGACTTCCAGCATTTTAGAATGCTTCTTTCACAGCAGATGAGCGTGCCTTGATTTTTGTAGCTGGGAAGAAAGGGTCTCCCGTGGCCCCTGGGCGGTTGTGAAGGCTTACAGCGAGGCAGATCCCACCTGATTCCAGCCTGTGGCTTGCAACCATACTGATGTTGCCTCTGCCCGTTCCTTAGTCACCATGGAAGTAATTTCAGCGGGAAATGAGTTTTCAGCTTGTGAGGTTGCACTTCCTTTCAATGGTTCTGGAAGGAACGCAGCTTGTAAGGCAGCGTCTAGACCATCTGTGTGGATGTAGAGGGCACTGCTGCCACACCCAGAATACCCCGAGCCTCTTCCTCGGAAGGGCACAATCTATGAAGTGGACTTCGCTCTCTGACCATCCACCTTCCTGAAAAGCCAAGCCCAACTGGCCTGACAGTGGTGTCCCCTACTTTCTGTGTCTCACTTTGTTTCACTTTCTGTGATAACTGTAGCCCAAGAACATTAAACAGAAAATCCCACAACTAACAATTCTCAACTTTTCCAGGATTTTTATCAGGTGTAACTCACCTTGCTTTTCCTCTTCTTCTCGTCCTCCTTCTCCTCTTCTTCCTCCTCCTCCTCTCTTGTTCTTTTCTCCTCCTCCTCTTGTCTTTAAATTTATAATTATGAATACAGATTGTTGTATGTGAGTTTTATTGTGACATTTCCATACAGCATGTACACTGACCATAACTCACCCCTCCAGTGCTTTCTTGCCCTCTGTCTTCCTCCTCTACATAGTCCTCTTGCACCTCCTTGTTATTTTCTTTTCTGCTTTCAAGATGTGTGTACGTGTGTTCCTGGGGGTGTGGGTGTGAGTGCATGCATTTGTGTGTGTGAGTTGTAATTCTGGTTTCCATGTCTGAGAGAAAACATGGCAATATTCATGAAAAACCATATTATATAGTATATGTGTTTGTATATTTTATGATATCTCTGTGGATTTCTGATTTTATTTTAAAGACTTATCAGATGCAAGAGAATAATTAAGTTATTGTGTATTAGTTAAGACTTGCTTTAGATTGTAAAATAGGATCTATTTTTGGAAAAGGTTTCAGGAGCTGAAAAAAACCAAAGTGTATGTTCTTACTAGATGGAATTATTCTGTAATGTCTGTTAAATCCAGTTAATCTAATGCAGAGTCTTAGATTACAACCCTGCTGAGAATCAAACAACCCTTTTACACAGCTTGTATATAAATATCCTGCATACCAGATATTTACATTGTGATTAATAACAATAACAAAATTACAGTTGTGATGTAGCAACAAAAATAATTTTATGGTTGGGGGGGTCACCACAACATGAGGAACTGTATTTAAGGGTATACATCTTTCTTCCTAGCACTCGGGAGCAGGTGGATCTCTGAGTTCAAGACTAGCCTAGTCTACAGAGTGAGTTCTAAGACAGCCAAAGCTACACAGTGAAACTCTGTCTCCAAACCAACCAACCAACCAATAAACAAGTAAGTAAATAAATAAGTAAGTAAATAAATTCTGAATTCATTTTTTGTCCAGCATTCCATCCATTTTGGTATCAGTTACTGAAAAGCTTTTACTTTTTGGAGGAGTCAAGTTATGCGCCGCCCCCCCAACATACACACCGTCTTTCTTTCTCTCTTTTTTCTTCCTCTCTTTCTTTCTTTCTTCCTTCCTTCCTTCCTTCCTTCCTTCCTTCCTTTCTTTCTTTTTTTGTTTTTTTTTTCCGAGATAGGATTTCTCTGTGTAGCCCTGGCTGTTCTGGAACTCACTCTGTAGACCAGGTTGGCCTTGAACTCAGAAATCTGCCTGCCTCTGTCTCCCAAGTGCTGGGATTAAAGGCATGCGCCACCACTGCCCGGCGTGCACACCATGTTTCTTATGTTTCTGTGTTGAGATTTGCACATATGTCTCCATGGATAATGCCCAGTTTCTGTGGGGGTCTCAGTGACTAGCTTCTCTGGAGAACTCCGTTCCCAGTACTGTCCAAGGAGGAGGCACTGGTAACAGCCATCACTGTAAGCATAGACCAGACCCAGCCATCACTGTAAGCATAGACCAGACACAGCCATCACCGTAAGCATAGACCAGACCCAGCCATCACAGTAAGCATAGACCAGACACAGCAATACACTTCACAAAATTAAAGACAACATTACCATTTGGCAGTGTCAGGGAAAGGCACCAACATGTACATAAGTGAAAAATTAAAGTTAATGAAAAGCTGTTACTAATAAAGAAAATGTTAGTGGAGAAAAGAAAATATGGAAGAAGTAAAATTGTGAAATAGGAAGAAAAATGAAAAAAAAAAAGAGTTAAAGAGAAAGAAAAGTAAAAGAACCTTCCTAATTTTAAGCAGCCATAGAGAGGTGAAATCTCATTTTCAGGAAATGGATGCAGCTGGAAATCACTGTGTTAAGGGAAATAAGCATATAGATAAATAGCCCTGCTTTCTCTCATATGCAGATCCTAGATGTAGAACTATGTTCTAGTGTGTGAGTGTGAGTGTGTGTGTGTGTATGTGTGTATGTGTGTGTGAGTGTGCATGTGTTAGGTTTCAGAAAACTACAAAAGCAATCGTGGCAGGGAGGGAGATCTCTTTAGAGAGGTGGAGCATGGAGCGATAGAGCACAGGAAGTAAAGCAGAGGGGAGCATGACTGAGCAAAAGGGAAACAGCTGGAGGGGCAGAAAGTGGGGGCCCAGTACAGGAGGGAGATGAGCAATGTCTAATGACACATATGTATAGAGATACCATGAAGAAAATAACTACTGTGGATGCTAATCTAAAAACTAACGTCAAAAACTACCATAGTTCTAAAATTCTGTATTACACAGCTATCTACGAATGCCCTTACATGTCTTTTGAAGGTGTGCGCCCACATCGCCCCGCACCTTGTCTCTAGAACTCTTCATCGTACAAAGCATGTGCCCATTAAACGCAACCTCCTCTTCCTTTCTTCCTATCTGTGCCTCTTACATGACTCTAGAGTCTGCCATAATTTCAAGGATCAAGACTTCAGGTGAGTACTGGCTGCTGAAACTCCAGGTGGGGTTGCTGGAACATTCCATCTGTCATTTTGAGTAATCCCCCTTCTCTTTCACAACGCTGTGCCATTTGCATTCCCACAAACACTGCGCATGTGTCCTCCTCAGCACTTCGTATTCTCTTCCGGCAGGTCCAGCAAACCCAACTGATCACGGTGAGCATACTGGCTGAGAACCAGAGACAGCCAAGTTCAGACAAAATCGAGAATGACAAAGGTGGAGACCTGCCATTCACTGGGTCCCAGTGACTTGTGAACTCTCCTGGTGTCTGTCCAGTGGTCTCCTTGCACACCCTCCTGGGATTCTTTGTCTTTAAAACACCCTTCCAGCAGGATGTGGTGTTGCATGCCTGGGCTTCATTACAGTACCCTGTGTTAAAAAAAACCAACAGAACAAAGAAAAAACAAAACCAGCCCTCCTGGGCTAAACGGTAGAGCTCACTAGTGGGAGTACTTGTCTCGAGAAAGGAAGGCCCTGGATTTGATCACCAGTGATGAAAAATGGCAAAAACAAAACAAAATTTCCCAGCAACAACCACCCCTCTACCCGCTTTCACTTCCTGATTGAATACTCTGAGCGACCATTTCCTGGCTTCCCATGAGCCTGCGGTGTGACCACAGGCCTTCACACGATTGCCAAAATACATCCTCACAGCAATATGTCATCAGAGCTCACCACACTTGTCCAGCTGTGTGACGGTCACTCAAGTGTTGACTTATGGCCTTCAGGCCCAATCCTTCACCACACACTGGCAAGTAGAACTCTTCTTGTGGCCATTGTCAGTGTCAGTCAACAGGGATAGTTAGGATCTGCCTGCAATTGAGGGGCCAGACGATGCCTTCTGTAGGCTATTGTCAACACCTCCCTGGTGGCTGAAGACAGTACACAGTTACTTGTTCTCTCTTCTGGAGCCCAGAAGTCCAGTATCACTGGGTTGAAAACCAAGTGTTGACGCACTCCCTCAGGAGCCTGTGGCGCATTCCTGGCTTCTTCTGGCTTTTGGCACTCCTTGGCTCTGAATGCATCCTTCTTATGCCTGTCTCTGCTGTCAGATTGTGTTTGTGTATGTATGAGTGTGTGTTTGTGTGTGTGTACATTCTCTTTGCCTATTATATGGCTATATGTGATTGCATTATAGGACTGACCCAGGAAATCCAGGAGAATCACCTTGTCTCAAAATAATGAACTTTAATTATATTGTCAACTTTCCATAGAAAGTGACTTTCAAAAGACTTGGCAATTAGTTTTACCATGTATCTTATCCTCCAATATCTGTTTTGCTTTGTCTCAGCCAGTGCATCTCCAGCGGGTGTCAAAGCCTACTTGGAATGTGGGAGGGAGGGGGATGGGCAGAGATGATCATCATCATCTACTCAGGGTTTTCCCACCCAGTTCCTGAATGCCTGCTCCCTGGGGGCCCAGGACTGGCTAGGATACCGAGGAACTGCTTGGCACTTCTTCAGATAAGAGGGTCAGCTTGTCCCAGGACATGTTTGCAGGACATCCTATGGGCCAAAACAAACATTCACGCCTTGCCTATCCTCTGGGAACGCAGGAAGTGCTGGATGTAAACACTGACTTTGAAGGCTCTGAGCGTGGGCCAGATATCAACTTTGGAACCTTGGAAGGCCCACGAGTACCTCAAAGCCGGGTGCTTGGCCAATGGGATCCTTCAGCAGATGGAGCCACGAAGGGAACTGCGTGGGTCTTCATCGTGGTTTCTGGCTTCAAGAAGCACCAGGGGGAGGTTATGCTGGCATGGTGCTCAGTGCTGTGTCCCACAGCAGGCTGTTGCCAACAATAGAGGCCTATACCGTCAACAGGCCCTCTGTTTGAAAGACCGGGAGGCCTTACCGTGCTTTCCCCATGAGAAAGATTTCTGAGATTTCTGTCTGAGATTTCTGTCTCAGGGCCCAGCTCACCTCTCAGCTTGGCTCCAGAGTCTCTCCTTGGTCCATGCTTGGTGTCCTTCATGTGTACATACCTGGGCCTAAAGTGTGGCTGTCATGAGCATGTAGAGATGGAGCTTAGGCATGTAGGCTTAGACAGCCAGCAAAGCAGGCTTTCCCTGAGCCTCTGAGTTGGGGGAGGGACCCAGAAGTTCTCTTCTTCTTCTTCTTTTTTTTTCCTTTCGTATTTGTCAGTCAGCACATCCATCACGAAGTCTTGCCACGCTGGATCTCTCTCTTTGATATCTAGGCTTAGTTCATTATTCATCAAACTAGGGACCCCCAGTTCCATCTCTCAGTGAGAGCATGCTTGCCCTGCCAGAGCAGGTAGAGCAGCTTTTCTGCCCTTCAGACCAGGCATCTTGACTGCCATACATTGTGGAGTCATGTGGGGGTGGAGGTGAGACTTCCACGATGACCTTCTCAGTTTTACCGTGACTCATTGCCATGTCACCTTGCTGAGGACTAGTTAGGTTAGACCCTGCTTTGTGATTTATTTTGTGCTGTCGGATGGGTCTTGTGTACATGACTCTCATCTCTGTGTAAAGCACATGGAGGCTGAAGCTTACACAAGGCCTGTGTTGAGTCTCTTTTCATTCCTTCTCCATTCTTTGCCCATCAGGAGGTAGGGATGGATGGACAACTTCTGGGGTAAGTCACTACCCAGCTTCTTCCCAAGATCCTGGTCCCTGGTACTTCCTTTAAAAACACTTTTTTTATGTTCATTTTGTGTGTGTGTGTGTGAATTTTACATCATGCACTGCAATCCCACTCATCTCCCCCTTCTTCCATATCTGCTCTCCAACCTTGCAAGCTCCCCCCACAAAAGAAAACAAAAATTAAAGATAAGAAAAATAAGAAAAAAAACCATCTTTCTGTGGGAGTTGGTAGTGTGTCATGGTGTGTCACATACTTTATCTTTTCCCCCAAACATCTTTATTTGCAAATGCTCATTGCAATGAGTCTTTAGTCTGGTTCGAGGCCTCTGGCTTTTGCTATACTATGAATACTGGATTCTCACCAGGACTCTTCTTGGATATCCTGTTGTTGCCTGTGTCATGGAGATCTTGAAGTTTTAGTTCTGCAGGACCAGCCCCTTCATGCACTCCAGCAGTTTATGGGTGGGGTAGACATTGAGCTGGGCCAACTCAAAGCCCTGGATCTGAGCCTGGGTGGTAGTTGAGTTGGTCAGCACACCTGTTGTGCTTGGTCTATGCACCAGAGCCAGCTCTATTGAGCTGCCCAGGCAAGGGGTGGGGCCAACTGCCCTGTGCTCATGCAACTGGGGCCAGCTCTCCAGCACCCACCTCACCAGGGTCAGCTCCCCTATACCCATGCCACCAGGACCAGCTCGACGGCTGTCTGGACCTTTCTTAAGAGTTCCTTGGAAACTTCTGATCGCAGATCCTCTTTCTTCCCATCAATATGGCTTCCTTCCTAGGGATGTCATAATCCTGTGCCATGACAATTGCGTGGCCAAGGGATGTATCCTCCTATCTCTTCCTTGCTTAAATAGTCACCTCGAGGTCAGGTAGGCACATCCAGGCTCTACTGGCAGCTAAGATGAGGCCATGGCAGCAGGGCCCTGGACTTTGTTTAACACCAGCTGTAAGTGGCTTGGGGAAGAAGCCAGAATCTCTCTGTAAGTCTGGGGCCACTAACAGGGCCATAGCAGAGAGGGCTGCTGAGCTCTCCTGGAATCCCTGGCTCACACACCAGGAACACAGATGCGTTGTGCCCTCCTCAGTGGCCTCCTTCCTCCTTCCTCATAGCTCAGCCATCTGGGCCCTGGGGTTCCCAGCAGAGTCTCCAATGTGTCTTGTTAGCACTCGTGTGAAGGCCTTCACTTTGGTCAATATTGATCTGGTTCTCTCAAGCACTTCATTTTTGCTCTCTCCCAAGGCTTCCTACACAAGGGGCCCTACAGCACAGAAGGTGGCACAATACAGTCAGCATGATTCTTGCTGGGGGGAAGGGGGCTTAGGGCATTGCCGAAGGAGACAGAATGCTGACCCTGTGGTAAGCAATGACTGAAGTCCATGGAAGGTTCCTCCTTCAGTCAGAACTCGATCCAAGCTCAGTTGGTGTCAACAGGACTTGGCCTTTTTCAGCTATCTCTCTGGTCCTGTTTTTCATATTAGTCCCTTGTCTCATGCCCAGTACGCTCATAGGGCAGGAAAGTCCCCCATCAACCAGTGCCCTCGGCTGCCTCCACACACTAGGACCCAGGGTCAGGTAAGCTGGTGGGTTAGATAACTGGGGAGATCCCATCCCAAACTCCAGTCCAGGGTCTTGGTCACATCAAAGATCGAGTCATTGCTGTTCCAAAGTAAGACCCATGCAATGGCTTAAAATGTAATAGCTCAGTAGCAGCCCTTTGCTTACTCTCACCTCTTATGGGACACAGGAGGAGTGGAATGCATGAATGAGTTCCAGCCCCCTGGAAGATGCTATATCTTTTTAGGGGCAGGAAGTGCCCAGGTGTCCTACTGCTCACAGAGGGTCTCAGAAGGTTCCCAACACTGCCTCAGCGGCCAGACAGGATAGCAAGAGCCACTTGTACTTAGCCACCTGACCCCTTGTTTGCAAAGAATTAGCCAAGGTTTTCAAGGATTCTATCCCAGACACATTCTAAAATCTGAATTTTCTCCCTCTACAGTCTCTCCGAGTTTTCCCCTGCCCAGTTTAACCCTCCATTCCTATATTCTCCTGACTCCTGTCTGCCTGTGGCAAATTTGTCCAGCTCTAACTGAAAAGCAGAGGGTCCTGCATCTCCCCGCACCCTTGCCTCTGATGGCAAGGTGGTATAGATCATTCAATCCAGGACAGGGAAGCAAGTCACCTCCCTTGCATTGGTGGCAGCAATCACTTAACTCTAGACTTCCCTCAGTTAGAGACACTGACAGCCCCCTTAGCTGCAGGAGCCTCCTGGCTTTGTGTAACAGGATGTCCTGCTGATGTCCACTTCAACCCCAAGCTTCAAAGTCAGGTTTCTCTGCAAGGCCCTCTGTTACTCTCAGTGTCTGCAGCCCCCAGAGGTCTCTCTGTGATTGATTGAAGGGTTGTTATGGGGAGACAAGAACCCAACATACTCTGATGCAGATGGATGGATAGGACGGTGGTGACTCAGTGGGGCTTTCTATAACAAATGACCAGGGGCTTGACTTAAATGCTACACTCACTTACTACTTGCAGTTCTGCAGGCTGAAAAGTCCAAGGTCAAGAAGCAGGGACGGTTTTGTGTCTGATGAGGGCTCACCATCCAATTTGTGGACGTGTTTTCATATGGTGAGAAGAGGGTGAAGGAACTCCCTCTCGGTGTGCATAACCTAACTTTTTATCCCTTGGTGTGCTATGTTCTTATATTTGGATGCTTGGTCCCCAGTCAGTGGAACTGTTTGGGAAGGACTAGGAGGTGTGGCTTTGTTGGAGAAGGTGTGTCACTGGAGGCAGGCTTTGAGGTTTCAAAGGCCCATACAATTTTTGGTCATTCCCCATGCCCTAGGCTCTCTGTCTCATATTTGTGGATCAGATGTGAGCTCTAAGCTACTGCTTCATGGCCATGCCTGCCTGCAGCCATCCTTTTCACCGTGATGGGCACAGACTCTAACTCTCTAAAACTGTGAGCTGCAAAGTCAGTGCTTCTTTTATAAGTGGCCTTAGTCATTGTGTCTTCCCACAGCAACAAGGAACTAAGACACTTGGTTCTTCAAATAAGGGGAAAACCCCATTCTTGAGGGTACCACTCCTTTTGGCCTGATTCCTTCCCAAAGGCTCTGCCCTCATACCATCCCCCTTGTGATAAGGGTCTTGAGGGGCCACTATGGTTCAGCCCATTGCAGGTATCTAAGAGTTGAATGCATATGTGATGGATAATTTAATCAACTTGACTGGACTGAAAAATGCCCACAATATGACATTAGTAAGCCATACCTCCGTAGGTTCTACGAAGGTTTTTCCCAAAGGATCTAATATTGAATGTGAGTGGCATCCTCCAGCAGGCTGGAGTCAAGATAGAACAAAAGGGGGGCAGGTGAGATGGCTCAGTGGTTAAGAGCACTGTCTGCTCTTCTGGAGATCCTGAGTTCAAATCCCAGCAACCACATGGTGGCTCACAACCATCTGTAATGAGATCAGATGCCCTCTTCTGGTGTATCTAAAGACAGCTACAGTGTACTTACATAGAATAATAAGTAAATCTAAAAAAAAAAAAAAAAAGATATAACAAAAGGGAAAAGTTGGAGAGGAGGACCTGCCAGTGCCACTATGGACACGATTTTATGGGGACAGGAGCATTCTCCATGATATATGGTTATTCCCAGCACCACGGTTTTCTCCAATGCTCTCTAGGCAGCAAGTCACGGAGAGACACTGAGGGTCTGATGGTCATGGATCCATCCAGGCTCACCCAGCTTCAGAGAGCCTCATCTGGCCACTTGCCTTCTGCTACGTGCCTTGCACAACCCACAGTCCAACCTGGTCTAGGCTCTTTGGTTAGTGAGAGAGGAGATCCAGGGCCAGGGGACAGGCTTCTGCCCTGGGACTGATTCTGTGGCCAAATGTAACTGATTCTAACACAGCATTAAGTGTCAAGATATTTGTATTTCATGTGACTTTTTTCTACACAGATTTAGATTTATTATAGAAGCCGAGACAAAATGAAGCCCTCAACCACTGGCAGCTGCCTCCGTGGGGAAGGGCTCTTCCCACCAGAACGTCAAACATGAGGGGACAACAGGCATCAGGGGGCAGGCCTAAAATGCACAGCCATCCTAACCAGGTGGTGGCCTTCTCTCAGGCCTTTGTTGGGCTCTTTTTTGTTCTCTTGGGGCGAATGGTCCATCGACTATGCTGGCTGACTGTTCGTGGGTGCTTAGGTCCACCTCGAGTCTGTCCAGCTGACAGGGCTGCTGCCTCCCAGTGGCCATCGCGGCTTTCCCTCCTGGGTCCCTGGGACAGTCTAACCTGGAGACAACCTCAGGGCTGTAACTAGCCCTGCTTCCTCGATGTTATTGGAAGAGGACATAGAGAACTGGTACAGAGGACTTGCCTGGAGCTGAGCTCCCGTGTCTACCACCGCTGGTGATCCGGGGCAACCTGTGGCTTTGGTGGGCGACAAGAAAGCACCGCTTTACTTTATAGGTGAAGGAAGTATTAGGAGAACACATTTGAAATGAGCTGGCGCAGACAGACTGGGTGGAAGAGTAGTAACCCGCATCCCGATGTCTCTTCCACGCCCTCTGCTGGCAGTTTTGGAGATTGTGAGCTGAGTTAGGGACGGCGGGGATCTGGGCTCTGCAGCAGCACACTGTCAGAGGGACCGCACCATGTTTCCTTTGAGCCTAGAGACCTTTGCAAGCTGCAAGGTTAAGGTCAGAATTTGACAGACAGCTTACTTAGAACCCATTCATTATAACTCAGAGACTGGCATCAAATTTATTATTATCTTTCGTTAAATATCTTAGCTCATTTCAGAGAACACTGCCCAAAAAGGGCAGAGCACGTTTTCTTCCCCAGTACATTTCGTATGTGTGTAGTTACAAGTCAGGAGAGGTGACACAGACAGGTGATACGTAAGGGAGGGTTGAGAAGGGCTCTGCAGCCCCATTTGCAGCCTGTGGTCCTCTGAGAGAACAGTCTCTCTACTTCCACTAGGTGAGCTTTCAACTCGATCCCACAGACAGGTTAGATGTGGAGGAATAGGGGTGGGGGCCCCACAGGGACAAAGGAGACTACAGTCATGCATGCATTCAACATATCATAGGAGAACAATACACTTAGTGGGGGGAAGGATCTGCTGAGCAAGCCCCTGCTTGCTGTATGGTCGCCTGTCCTGCAAGCGTTCTTGTTGGGATGGGGCTAGGGATCGGTAGGACTCATGGTCATGAAGCTTTCTTCTGGTAGCGATGGGAGGGCAGCCGGAGCTGGGCTGGAGGGGTTCTTGGCAGGGAGGCCCCAGTTTCCATGGAGGGGTCTCTAAGGACAGAGGTTTGATTTGTTTAGGTGTCAATGTCAGGTAAAAGTATAGGGTAAGCTGAAGGCAGGGGACATGGGGTGATGGCTGAGTGGCCCCCAGCCATGTGGTCCTCTGTGCCAGCCCCTGAAGCTTTCCTTGACAGAATCCACAGATAATGAGATCCAGACTTTAGAGGAAAGACCCCCAAGCAAGGGAGGATCAGAAGAGCAGCTGGGTTCTTAGGTTCTAGGCCAGGGAGGCGGAGCCTGGGAGCCTTCAAGAGTGTGTGTCTGGGCGGGGCCAGAGCTGCGATGATTGGCATGCTATGTCCGCCCTTCAGTTACTGGGGACTAGGATTCAGAAGGGCTCTCTTTGGGCTTTTTTTCTTTTTTCTTTTTCCCAGATGACTTTTTGATGAGTAGATTCTTTACAGCAGCGCCCGGTTTTCTGATAAAACAAACGGTTCTTCTCGACACTCAGGGGCAGAGAGGCGTTGCCTCCTTGTGATTAGTCATCGTGGACAAACAGCTACCACGAGCTAGATAGATGCTCAGAGGCCTCCTCCTCCTCCATTCCTCCTTTGTGGCTCTGAGAGAGAAATATCTTTCTTCAGCCCTCCAGGGCCAAGAGGAGGAGGCAGGAAGACAGTTGGGGGGACTGTGTGGAGGGGATCGTGTTGGGCCAGGACGCTGTGGCTCTGGTCTAACTCTTCCTTGATTCATTGTGTGACTCTCAGACCTATGTATTCCTTATGAGAAGAACCCTGTCACCCACCAGGGAGGTGAAAATAGGTGCTGGAGAAGGATTCTCTGCCAGAGTGCTTATTCCAGGGCCGGCGTCTGTGAAGGCTGAGCTACAAGGCAGTTGAATATGAGGGTGAGGGTGGCTGCCCAGTGAACAGCACTGGAGTGGTACAGAGTTCAAGGGAGCCCTTGGGTCTGAGTTTGACTCTTCCTGGATGAGGAGGATATAGATGGG
The DNA here is from genome assembly GCF_008632895.1 of Mastomys coucha. Taxonomy (NCBI): domain Eukaryota; kingdom Metazoa; phylum Chordata; class Mammalia; order Rodentia; family Muridae; genus Mastomys; species Mastomys coucha. The sequence goes on along the minus strand of NW_022196911.1, from coordinate 44,722,414 downwards.
GCAGGACACAAAACACCTCCAGGGCTGGAGCCAGAGAAGTTGAATTCCCAGCCTGGGCCTCCAGCCTTGCCTGGCTAGGGATGTCCCTCCAGCCCAGCTGTCAGAGGTGGGTTGCAGCAAGGGGCAGGAGGCCTTGCCACATGTTTCTTAGTAGCTGCTGTCTGCGAAGAAGGTGGAGACAGCAGACGGGCAGCAGTCACCTTCTGTACATGGCTGGGAGACCTCCCCGTATTCGTTGTTGTAAAACACCTTGCCTCCTTGTGCCCCTTGGGTGGGCCGTCGCCGCCTCCCCTGGGGGTCATGGTGTCCTCTGGGAATATCCATGTGCTGGCCAGGACCTTTACAGCTGCCAAGACAGGGAGCATGGTGTTAATGAGGAAAGTGACAGGGCCCTTGGTCAGGGTCCGATTGGAATCACCAGACGCAAGCAGACCATGGCACAAATGCAGAGGCTTTGAGACTAAACACTGATTTGACATCAGGCGCACAGCAGACCGATCTGATGTGACAGGGGCAGTTTTCCAGTCCAAAGCCTGAACCCAGGGCTGTGGAAACGCTGCCAACTTCATCCCCTCAATTCTGCTTCTTTAGGCCCAGTGAACCTACTTGCCCCGGTGCAGGTGAATTTGATCCGTCTCCTGATGGGTTTTAGGGAAACCAGTGCAGGAAATAGGGCCCTCTGCTGCCACTTACTTGGAGGTGCAGGATCCTTAATGAAAACTAGTGTTTGTCTTGGAAAGTTTGATACTTTCCCCGCTACTTTCTTCTCACCTCACCACAAATCATCTAAAGTGTAGCACAGCCTTTCTGCTCACTGCCCATGGGCAAGCAGCTGACTCCGGAGACAGCTACCCCTGCCTTGCCCATCTCAACAAATGGCATATGTGTTTACAGTAGCTCAAGTCAAGGATGTGAGGGTGGTCCCTGATTGTCCTCAGCCTTCATATCCCGCCCACCCAGAGGCCCTCCATTTTAACTAAAAAATGTCCCCACTGACATCTGTTTACCCCCAGGCCCCTCCTCCAGGGAAAGGCTCACTGTCTACTCATAGGTAACCTTCTTGGCATGTCTCTACATCCACTCTCACTTTCTCTCTGGAAGGTGTTCAGAGAGATCCTTTAGTTAGATCTGACATCAGGGTCTCCTTTCACTCTCTCCAAGCGTCTTCCATCATTCTTGGGATGAAAATCTATAGATAAAATGCTTGCCATGCAAGGATGAGGACCAGAGTTTGATTCCCGGCATGCATGTAAAAGCAAAAGCTAGGCAGCTGTGGTGGCCAGCTTGCAATTTCAAGGCTCATGAAGTCAGAGACGGGATGCCTGGAGTCAGCTAGGTAGCTGGAATGACTGAATTGGAACCAGCAAGAAACACCACCTCAGTAAATAAAGTGGAGAGATCAAGTAAGACACCTCGTGTCAACTCTGGCTCTCACATGCATGCACACACATGTGCACCTAAACACACACACAGGATACACATGCATGCACACATGTATGCACCTAAACACAGACACACACAGGATACATATGCATGCATGCATGTGTGCACCTAAATACACACACACAGGATAGATATGTATGCACACATGTGTGCACCTAAACATACACACATACACACAGGATACATAAGCATGCACACACGTGTACACCTAAACACACACACATACACACACAGAGGATATGTATATGCATGCACACACATGTGTACCTAAACACATATACACACAGGATACATAAGCATGCACACATGTGTGCACCTAAACACACACACATACACACAGGATACATATACATGCACATATGTGTGCACTTAAACACACACATACACACACAGGATACATATACATGCATGCACGTGTGCACCTAAACACACACATACAGGATACATACGCATGCACATATGTGTGCACCTAAACACACACACACACACAGAGGATACATAGGCATGCACACCATATACATAAAAACAAACCCAACCCTAACTTAAACTAGAGCCTGTAAGGGCTTGCAGGCTCCAGCCCTTGCCTGCTCCTGATCATCCATCCTTATCTCTTATTTTCTTTAAGGTTTCTATAAAATGGTGATTTATTGCTTTTCATAGAAAAAAAGAGAAAATCCTGATAACTGTTTTTTTCATCAGCAGTAACTTTGTCTTTCTTTTTCACATTTATATATTTGTTTGTTTGTTTAGTGTGTGTGTGTGTGTGTGTGTGTGTGTGTGTGTGTCTGCTTTTAGAGGTCAGAAGAGGGCATTAGAGCCCCTGGAGCTGGAGTTACCAGAAGTTATGAGCTGCCAGATGTGGGAAGAGAGCTCAGATCTTCTGGAGAAGCAATCTGAATAGCTGAGGCATCCGTCTAGCCCCTAGACATGTTTCTGATATGTAGATTCATGTCTTCTTTTATTTATTTTAAAAAATGAAAGCTTGTTTTTGGCTTCTAAGTTTAACTCAAATGTGACCTGACTCACAGTGCCCACATTTTCTTTAGAGTTCTGCACACACCACCCTTCTGCAGCTCCTCTGCACCTAGCCCCCTGTCCCGGACTCTTTTATCTCTTTATTGGAATCAATTTCATTTTCTTGGTTCCCTTCATTTCTTTAGTTATGCATCTGACCATTTATCTGACCATGCATCTGTTCCTGGAGTGCCCTGGTCTTCATTTTCAAGAGGATTTACCTTCCATGTTCCCTCATGTTGTTATCCTTTTTTACCTTCACGTTACCCACTTGTATTCTGAGCTGTTGGATTGCTGATTCTTGGTGCAGTGCTTGTTTCCTTATATATTTTATTCTCACTGGTATCTTGGGCATAATGTCACATCTTAAGATGCATTTATTTTTATTTAATACGTATGAGTTATTTGCTTGCATGTGTGTATGTTCTGTGTCTGTGAAATGTCCCATAGAGGTCAGAAGAGGGGCATCAGATTCTCTGGAGCAGTGATTTGAGTCTCAGAACCACTACTCACTTTGACTACACAAAGCATATAGAAAGGTACAAAACCTTTTGTGTAAAGAGTGACAGAGCACCCACCACCAGGCCTCAGCTGCTTCAGTGGGTTCTACTCAGGACCCTCCCTAAGATGGCATGCCCACTTGGAGGCCCTTACCTGAAGCTGCCTTCTTGTCTATGCCTGCTTTCTATCTCCTCAAACTCTTCTGAGGCCAGCACCATCCCGCTGTCTGTCTGGTTATCCTGTGGGGAGAGAACCAGCCAAGCCTGTGGACCACATATGAGGCTACCCTGCAGGGCAGCTGCGTCCCAGCCTGGTCAGGTGTCAAGGAACCTGAGCCTTACTGGCTTTCTACCTGTACCCATGGGAACCACGTTAGGTGAGTGGTTTCTAGTCCATCAGAATGTGCAGAGAGGGCCACATGTCTGACATGAAGAGGAAAAACTATAGCCTGAGTGGTGGGGGATGGAGGGGAGGAGCTGTGTCTGGCCCATGACAGGAGCACATCGGGCATGGACTCATTCTGAGTCCCCTAGGAAGCAGAACTGGAACCTCAGCACTGTTCCGAAGTCTTCAGTGGGTCCCGGAGACATAGCCTTAGGTATCTGTGGTTGCTTAAGGCTCCCTCCCTATTTGTGGTCTGCTCAAGGCTCTTCCCCGACGACTTCATCAGTCATCCTCCTGGGACTACAGCTCACTGACTGGGTCCAGGATCCATAGCCCCTTCTGGATGGACTTAGGTCTGAAGCTATAGCCATTGGTCATCAAAGCTCAGGCCTAAGGGCGCAGTCTCTTCACTTACAAATGGACACACTTGCTGAGCCTCCCTGAGCTTCACTGTACCCCCAGCTGAGTGGATTCCTGCAAGCTTCCTGTTCTCCACACTCCAACCACTTTCAGTGACACTTGTATGCTCTGGGTTGGTTGTGCCACCCCCCCTCCCCCAGGGGCATCTGTGGCCCAGGCTGACTGATGCAGTGTGAGTGCTGTCTGTCTGTCTGTCTGTCTCTCTCTGTTTCCCTCCCTCTCTGTGTGTCTCTCTATCTCTCTGTTTCCCTCCCTCTCTCTGTGTGTGTCTCTCTCTCTGACTCTCTCTCTCCCCTTAGTATTTATATATACTCATATATATGAGTATATACACATGTCACAGTGTATGTGTGTGTGTCTGGAGATCAGAGAACAACTTAAGTGAGTCAGTTATCTCCTTTTACCATGTGGGTTCTGAGGAATGGACTAAAGTTGTGAACTTATTTACTGAGTTGGCTCACCGGCTCTGAGTACCGTGCCCCCTTTAAAAAGCATGGTTTCAGCCAGGAGGTGGTAGGGGCTGTGGCTCATGCCTTTAATCCCAGTACTTGGGAGGCAGAAGACAGGTGGGTTTCTGTGAGTTATAGAATAGCCACGGCTACACAGAAAAACCCTGTCTCAAACAACAACAACAAAAACTCTACCTCCCCTACCACCACCACCAAAACCATGGTCTCTATACAGTTGGGATAAAATGGTCAGGGAGACCAGCAGCTGAGAGAGGACAGCTTTGAGTGACCACCAAGATGCAAAAGTATTTGAGGTGCTCCCTGGATTCAATATTTTCAAGGATTTCCTCCAGGAGATGCCTTTGTGCCCATGTATTGTGGTGTGACCCACAATAGGCAATCGACTACCAGCCTAGGTGCCACCAACAGAGGAACAGAGGACAGCATGGGAGAATGTGGTGCGTGTACACAATGGGGTTTTACTCAACCACAGAGAAGAACAAAACATTGTTTGCAGGGGGTGGAAGGATTTGGAGAACTGCTACTTTAATTAAAATGAGCAGGAAGAGGAGTACAGCGTGTTCTCTTGTGAGGGAGCTAAAACAATGGCTGACTTGGAGGTAGAACAGCCATTAATAGAGTTTGGTTGGGAAGAGGGAGAGGAGGTGGATAAAGGGAGGCTGGATTAGTTAGTGCATCCTAGATGAATGTCTTGAAATATCATTGCATCCATTAATATGTCCAATTTACACAGTGATAAAAATTAAATAGAATGCTTTAAAAGTCTTGTTTGCTTCTCTGTTATTTGTGTTGGGAATACCCGATATTGTCCCTGACCTCTGAACCTTCCTTGGCTCCATCTCAGTTGCAATCCCTCCTCCCATCTCCTTCCCTTACCACAGAGGCTTTGTAGGTTGTAGGGGTCATGGGCAATTCTTCAAACGTCTTCATCCTGGAGGAACCCGGAGTCTTAGTGCCTCTGGTCAGGCGCCCAGGAAAGGACACACAGTTGTAATATCTGTGGGGAGGGCACAGAAGGTTCTGATGAATTCAGAACCTCCCCTACCTCCCGGACTCTTTCTCTCCCCACTGAGAAAGGCCTTCTGGTGAGAGGCAGAGTATGGGTGGGACTCAGGTCCAAGGTCTGGACTGGTCCTCAGATCCTACCTCGGTGTTCATCACACAGCTCAGCCAACCTTGGCACGCCCTCTCCCTGTGCTACACTGTCTCCCCTGTACAAGAGAACTCTGAGGTGGAAGGAGAGTGGAGTAGTGATCCCAAGGCTGGGTGTGGCATGGAGCTGAGGCAGGTATGGCTTTCTCTTTAGGGTGGCCATCTTCCTGCTATTAACCACTGACTGGCCTACCCACATATACATGTGTGTGCCCAAGTGTCAGTGTGCATGACTTGTACACAGGTTGTTGGGTGCATGGTAGAAGCAGCCTGGTTAAGAACCAGCTTGCTGTTCTGTCCCCAGACATGTCTCTGCCCTGAGCACTTAAGACAGGAGCCCCAGACTCTCTGCCATGCTTGTGAGAAAGAACATGGATAGTGTAACATGTGAGGAGTGTAAGCTACCAAGGATAAGAGCGCTTGGGTCCAAAGTTCTAGAAACAGGCCATTTCACTCCGGAATATGGCAAATGTGTATGTGGTCTGCCCTGCTCTTGGGCCTTGCCATGGTCCTGGGGACGTGCTGTAGAGTTGACACAGCCATCACACCCTAGGAGCATTCTTGGCCCTGACACAATCTACTTTACTGGTGCTCTCCGGGAAGTGGGAGGCACAGAGAACTGGAGCAGGCTGGCTGTTGTGGTTTGAATTTGGCTAGAGTGTGTCTCTCCAAGATTCATGTGCTGGAAGCTTCACCCCCCGCCCCCATGTGGGAGCACTGAGGTGGGGCCTAGTGCATGGGGACATCACCTCAGAAAGAACTAATGAAGGTCTCTTGGGACCCTGAGATGTAAGAAGAGTGATAAGGGCCTCTGGCTTCCTCTGGTTTCCATTCTGGGAAGGGAGGCACATGGAGGATAAACAAGTCCAGTGTTTTGGTGTTCAGCGGGTGCTAGGAGGTAAAGGGGATCTACTAACATTATGTGTGGGACAGCATTGCCTTGCAGGCTCAGTGTGAACCAGCCTTTATTCTTCGTGTACTTCTGTTGTCATGATGCCATCTGCCAGGAAACTCTCCCCAGAGATAAGCGATGATAGTACCATGTTTTTGAATCTGCACTGATGTGAACTTAATGGACCTCTTTTTCTTGATAAAGCACTCAGCCCCAGGTCTTCTGTTACAGCAATGGAACTAAAATGCTCCTGGGAAGAGATCTCTTGAGTCACTGTACGTTGCTTTTCCTTAAGGACTCATAAAATATTCCCTGTCCAAGCTGCTGTCACCATCGGACTCATTCTCAGACCCAGAGAGAGGGAGACTGACCTGGCTGCCAGGCTGTGACAATGGATGCTGGGTGGACTACCCTCAGCGTCAGCTTCGGTGATATGTAGAGCGGTGGTGGATGCCTGCATGAAGCCATCCTCCTCTGAGCTCTGAGAGCTGTGCAGGGCCATGCATTCCACCTCCTCCTCCTGGTAGGAATGGGAGATGTTTCCAGGGTCAGAGGCTACTGGAAGCCCATCAGGAGTCTTAATGCTGCACCCAAGACTACTGTGGTCCTGACCTCTGCTGTAAGGTCAGGGTGGGTTTGTGTGTGATTGTGTGCTCTGAGGAATAACTGGGGCCATGTTGGGCTCTAGCACACTTTAATGCTCATAGCGGGCCAAGCATGGAGTTTGCTAAATGCCTGCTGGGCTGGCCTTGTTCAGTTCCCCCAATAGCCCTTCCAGATCCAGGAAAGTGGGACGGGATGTGCCTCAGCTGGGCATCCTCAATTCAGGTTCTAGAGCATGAGGTACCAGCCCCAAGCTGCTACACTTAGGAAGTACCTCTGAGAAGAGAGACCCGGAGGATATACAAGTTCAGTGTTTTGGAGCTCAGCAGGTGCTAGGAGGTAAAAGGATGTACTACCATTATGTTTGGGACAGTGTTGCCTTGCAGGCTCAGTATGAACCAGCCTAGGGCTCCTTGTGGACAAAGATGACCTCTGACTATCAGTATGGCAGCCAGAGCAGATGCTGGTGGTGTTTGCCCAGCTTCATGCTGACTAAGTCGGAGCTGTGGGCAGTGGGAGGATAGGTTCATGGGCCTGGGGCCCAGAGATGTGTGACCTTTCCTTAGTAGCTGACAGGTGACCAGGGCTTAGAGGAGTTTTGAAAAACAGACAAGGTGGGGACCCAGAATAAGGCCACAGGTTGTATCAGAACAAGACAAAGATGGGGCTCACCTGCCAGCCTCCACCCTGAAGCAGGTCCCCCAGGATCTCCACTAGGTCAGAGAAAGCAGGTCTTGCTTTAGGGTCTCCAGACCAGCAACTCTGCATGATGTGGCGTCTGTGGGATGCAGATGGCTGTTGACCTGTGGTCTGAGGGCACCATGACTCTTCCATAGTCAACCCCATCACTCCTGTATCCCCTGGGTCACTATGGTAGTTGGGATAGTCAGTGTGTCCCCCGAAGGCTCAAGTGATGGGAGCTTGATCCCAGAGTGGTTGACCACTATTGAGGTGATGGAATGTTCAGAGATGGTGCCCACTGCAGGGCTTATGAATGGATTAATGCTGGCCTCTAGGGATAGGGTCTCCAGAGAGCAGGCTGTTGTATATAATTCCTTTGCTTCCTGTTTACAATGTGATCTGTCCCTTTCATGTGCTCCCAGCATGATGCCATCTGCTATACGGTAATGCAGACCTTCACCAGAACTAAGTGACAGAGAGGGATGTCTGCTCGGGAACTCTCAGAACTGGGCTCAACAAACATTCCTTTCCTTTTAAGTGTCCTATGTCTAGTATGTTATAGGAACGCAAAACAGACTCAGACTTCTGTCCCTCATATTTGTTCTGTCATCTCCACTTCAGATTTAACACTGGCTGTCCCCCTGCCTGTCTCCCATCATCCTCTAGCTCTTTTTAGTCCCTCGAGTGTCATCTCAACGTCCTCTCTTCCCCTGATCATCTGACTTTGTAGTGCTTATCAGGTGCCCCAGAGTATCTGCGCCCCATCTCCTTATGTGACTACCATCTGTGTGTCTCCTCCAGGGCAGAGGCCTGGCCTACTTTATGGGATCTGGACTTCCAGGGTATGGCACAGCAGTGAGATCCAGGATTGGGGGCATGTTAGTGGATGAATGGATGGATGAGTGTTAGAATGAGACAGTGTCTACTACATATGTTATACCAAAGTGCTATCTCCTGCCTGCTTGCTCTCTTTCCAGGGCTTGAATTCCATCTCCTGCCCCACAACTTCATGACCCTCTTCTGAGGCCCTCCTCCGTGTACCTTCTCTTTCTGTCTTCCATCTCATGATCTGCACCAACCCTCTCTTTTACCCGTTACTGCACAGTTCTCTCTTGGTGCCTGGTGCCCAACAACTAAGCAGCCAGTCAGGAGACTCACATGGCAGGAGTGGCCAGCTCCGGGGCCCTCATTCTTGTACCATCCTTCAGCCGCTGACAGAACTCCTCATTGATCTGTACCCCAGGGTACGGAGAGGCCCCTGATGGAAGAAAGGTGGTGGGGTGGGTTGGGAGCAGTTTGCCCTTTTGTTCAGCCTATCCTGTCTTGTCCCTACCTCTCTTGTACACTGCTACCAGAGTTAGTATGATGTCTCTACCCAGGAACTTGGCTAGCTCCTTCCCTAATTCTAATTCTTCATCTAATTAAAAAAGGCTGGATGGAGCTGGAGAGATAGCTCAGCAATTAAGAACACTTGCTTTACAATCACGAGGACCTGATTTCTGATCCCAACACCTGTGTAACAAGCTGGGCATTTGCCTGTAACCCCAGATTCAAGTAGGGCAGAGATAGGAGAATCACTGGGGATTGTTGGCTTCTAGAACAGCCAACAAGGGGAGGAAGAGATGGCTCAGTGGTTAAGAGCCCTCACTGCTCTTCTGAAGGTCCTGAGTTCAATTCTCAGCACCTACATGGCGGCTCACACCTCTCTGATGCCATCTTCTGGTGCACAGATGTACATGCAAAGTACCCATACACATAAAATACACAAATAAAGCAATCTTAGAAGAGCCAAGAAAATGCCAGCCCCAGATTCTGGTAAGACACCACACACATCCACATAGTCAGAGTGCATTTGTGAGGCCAGTTGCTGGGATGGGTGTGCAGCCTCACAGAACCTGTTCAACAAAGAGTCCTTCTGCATCTCCTGATCATCCTGCTCACAGTTGTCCACTTCCAACCTATGAGGACCACTGTCCTGGTGTCCCTTCGATCCTCCTGGGCCACCTGCTCTACCCTGCCTCTCTATTATTTACTATTATGGATTGTGTTGCTCGAGATTGAATGCCCCAATGCACGCTAAGCCCACTGAGCTTTGCTCTAACCCCTCTTCACGTGGTCCAGCTCCTTTCCAGTTCCTGTGGCTCACCCAGCAGACCAGGGTTCCCTGTACTATCTTGAATCTTTCTGGTCCCGTTTTTAGTAACTGTTTATCATGGCTGTTGTTTGGTGACATTTATGTTTTGTTCATTGTCTTCTTCTAGCCTTCATGGGGTCAGTTTCCATGTGGGGGTCTGCGTAATCAGGTGTGACTGAATGAGAATACCTCTCCTCCAAAGGCTCATATACTGGAATACTTGGTGACCGGGAGTGGACTTATTTGAAAGGGTTAAGAGGTGTGGCCTTGCTGGAGGGTAGCCTTTGAGGTTTCAAAAGCCCACACCAGGTTCCAGTCTTTTTCTGTTTGCTACCTAACGATCAGGATGCAGTTCTCAGTGCCATGCCTACCTTTGTACTCCTTGCTATGTTCCATGCCATGACAACAATGGACTAACCATCTAAAACTGTAAGCGAGCCCCAAATTAAATGCTCTTCTTTATAAGACTTGCCTTGGCCATGGTGTCTCTTCACAGCAATAGAACAGTGACTAAGACACTGAATGAGTACTGAACTTTCTTTGGGACCCATGGTGAGTGAAGAGGCTGCTCTGCTCAGCATCAAAGTGTTGCCAAGAGAGCCCCTTTTGGGAGACAAGCTTCTCTGGATAGCTGGGCCAGGCTGGGCAGAAGCAGGTGAGTGGGTGAGCTCTCTGTGACCCATCAGTTGCCTCAGAAGGCCCTGAGCTAATAGATCCATGCACAGCTGCAGTTGTGTGACCAGCCTCTGGAGACAAGTGACCCTCTTCTCTCCTGGGTGGGCACCTTGCTCTTTACTCACCCAGCGAGAAAATCTCCCACAGCAGCACTCCAAAGGACCACACGTCACTCTGCGTGGTGTACACCTTATCAAAGATGCTCTCGGGGGCCATCCACTTCAGAGGCAGTCGGGCCTGGGTGGGCAGAAAGGGATGTCCCATGGTGGAGGAGAGAGGGCTAACATCAGATACCAGGATACCCACAATCCTAGTTTCCTTTTGTGAAGATTGAAGGTGTGTGTCTTCCCTGTAGTTGTCCTCTCTCTCTCTCTCTGTCTCTCTGTCTCTCTCTGTCTCTCTCTCTGCCTCTGTTTCTCTCTCTCTCTCTCTCTCTCTCTCTCTCTCTTTCTCTGTCTCTCCCCTGTTCCCTCTCCCTTTTCTTTCCCTTCCCTCCTTTCTCTCCTCTACTTTTCCCTCCCACTTTTATCTTTTCCTCTCTCTCCAACAGCTATCTTTTGTTCCCGTTATCTTCATTTCCTCCCCTCTCCCTCCTCCCTACCCCCTTTTCTTTTTTCTCTCTTTCCCCTCTTTTCTGTCTCTCTTTCCCATTCTTCCTCCTCCTTTATCTTCTCCCCTCTCTCTCCTCTCCCCTTCTCTTCTTCCTCTCTGAAGCTCTTAATGATGCTTCTCCACCATCAGTCTCCCTCCACCTTGTGGCTTCATCTGAGAACCCTTCTAGACCGGTGCATCCAACCCAGTGTTCCCAGTCCTCTTTCTTGAAGTCTTATGGGGGGGGCATGCACATCTGTTCCCTACCTGCATTTGTCTCCCACACCTATCAGCAGCATGAAGGACAAAAGCCTTCCATAGGGTGGTCACTCTGGGCCAGGTGGTCATCACCCCGCCCTGGACTCACTCTGATCATTTTCTGTCTCCAGCCATCTGCATTCCTCTCCCTGGCACAAGCCCTTACTCAGCTTTGGTCAATCATGCAAGCACCCTTCTATGAGCCCTATCAACATCCTTGACACTGTCTGTGGACCTGTTTGTAGAGGATTATCTAGAATAGGCTAATTGAAATGGGAAGACCCAGCCTAAATGTAGGCTGTCCTATTCCAGGTATCCCAAGTGGAGCAGAAGGAGACAAAGAAGAGAGAGAAGCCAGGCAGACACTGAGAAATAGAAGCCAAACTGAGCTGAGTATTCATCACTGTCTCCTTCCTAACTGACACTCTATGTGATGGTTTGTATATGCTTGGCCCAGGGAGCGACACTATTGTGAAGTGTAGCCTTGTTGGGTTAGGTGTGCCACTGTGGGTGTGGGCTTTAGTATTCTGTCCTAGCTGCCTGGAAGTCAGTATTCTGCTAGCAGCCTTTAAATGAAGATGTAGAATCCTCAGCTCCTCCTGCACCACGACTGGCTGGATGCTGCCATGTTCCTGCCTTGATGATAATGGACTGAACCTCAGAACCTATAAGCCAGCCCCAATTAAATGCTCTTATAAGAGTTGCCCTGGTCATGGTGTCTGCTCACAGCAATAAAATCCTAACTAAGACATCCTATGAGCTGCACCCCTCTGTTCCGGACACTATGCCATCTATGCTATGGTGTACTGTATGTTGATTCGGTCAGGTGTTTCATCACAGCTATAAGATATGTAAGCAGCCACACTGCTGAGCTCCTAAGAACAGTGGGTCCCTCGGCAGCTGTGCATGTATCCTGGCAGATCAAAGTTTCCTGTCACCTTGAGCTAGTGCTGCCCAGAGGACAGTTGGCCTGTGGTCTCACTCTCCCTGTCCACCCCGAGTCCCCTGCTTCCCATGACCTGCACTCACACTGCCCTTTCGGACATAGTCAGGGTCTTTGTAGATGTCCCGAGCAAGACCAAAGTCGCAGATCTTCACTATGTCACTTTCTGATAGTAAGATGTTCCGAGCAGCTAGATCTCTGTGAATGCACTAGGGGTGGAGAGAGGGAGGTGGCAATGAGTTTAGCTTCAACCCTCAGGGTGACATCTTAGCCTAGAGCTCTGAGGTCCCCTAGGTATACCCTTCCCTGCCTGCATTTTGCTCATTTGGAGAGAGGCTAGCAGAGGAGGACATAGGAAATTGAGGACAGTGCAGTGAGTTAGGGACTCAGCCAGACTGATTCGATTGCCACTGCTTAGTGTGGACATGTGGGGCAGGGAATTCCTCACTTTGGGCTGAGTTTCCTCCAAAATGGGACAGATTTGAATTGATACTAAGGTCACTGTGGAGTAAAATTACAACTGGGCATATCTATGGCAAGGGCTGTGTATCTTTCTCCTCTGAAAAGGACCTAATAGGGTCAGGGATCTACCTTTCGGGAAGCCAGGAACTCCATTCCCCGGGCCACCTGGAAGCTGTAGCAGACAAGGTCTTCCATGGTCAGCGGGCTCAACCATAGGTCCTCAGCTGCACAGGAGGAGGGGAGCTCAGGAGTCTCTGTCAGAGTTCATCTTCCATCTCAGCTCCAAATTTTAACATTTGTGTGCCCAACCCTGACCATAGCTCTCCTGGCCAGGCCCCTGAAACTCCAGATACTATGCACCCTCTGTCTACCTGTTACCTCAATGTCTCCGGGGCACTCACTTTTGCACCTGCTATCTGGCTCTGTATCCCTCCCTGACCCTATCTGCTCTTACCTTCTTGGACAAGTGGGACTCGCCGTGCACTTCCTTTGCCCATCAGGAACCGTGTGAACAGGGCCCTGTCGCTGCTTCCAGGTCTCCTCCTATCAGCCTTGGCGCCTTCAACCATCGCGCGGAAGCGCCTGCGTTGCTCGGGAGACTTTTCCTGTCAAAGCAAAGTGAGGAGCTGGCCCAAGGCCTAGCGGCACCTTGGATCTCCATCCCAGACAACCTGGTGTCCATCCATTCTCTAACTGGGTTCCTGCAACAGGCTGGGGTACCCACTTACTGCATAGGGGTTGAAGGTCTCCCGCTTGACGCGCAAGAAGTTGGAGAGGTTGCCGTATTTGCAAAACTCCACGATCACCATGAGAGGGCCTAGGGCACCACGGAGCAGAAGTCAGGCCCTCACTCGGTGATGCCAGCTGAGCATAGACAAGGCGCCTCTACCTCTGTGGTCTATCCTTCCCACTCTCCGCTAGGCTCCAATGTAGACACACCCCAAGATCCACATGGCTCCTCCCACCCGTAGTGAGAGTGCCAAAGCCCACTGCCCAGTCTTTTTCCCAGGGCATCTCATTTCCATACCGTTGGGCTTGGTGCACGCCCCCAGGAGGTTGACCACATTGAGGTGGTTACCGATGTGAATTAGGATCTTGAGCTCGGACATCAGGGCACGGTGCTCACTGGCAGTAGCGCCCTCTGGAGGAGACACAGGGGCATAGCACAATGCCAAACCGGCCCTGGGCTTTTTCCCAATCTGCACAACCCTCCTGAGACTCTCACTGACTTAGCAAAGGCATGCTCAGCTCTGGTGCTGGGGATGCAGGCTGGACTGCGTCCCTAGCACGTGCTGCTAACCCTACAGAGGCAGAGGATTCGGGTAAGAGTTCCGTGGCGGGGATTGTAGCTCTGAGACTTTGCCTTCTTGCTCTTGCGTCAGTCTCCCCCAGAGCTCATGACCCTCTCCTGGCTGCACAGCGCCTTTTACCTGTGAGCCCCATACCTTTCAGCATCTTCACGGCCACGGTGTCACAGCTGCTGCCTTTATGGATGCCAAAAGCCGAGGCTTCCACCACCTTCCCAAAAGCCCCGTGGCCTAGGACTCTCCCTGTGGAAGCAGGGGGCCAGTTCCAGGTGAGCTGTACCGGGGGCTGGGGAGTGAGGATGGAGAAGGGTGGACAGCAGGGGTGACCTGCCCCAAGAGCTTGGGGCAGGAGGAAAATGGAAGCCTTTTCTGCCAAACAGGAAGGGACTAGGGAGTGGAGTCTTAGAGAGGGAAAGCTGGAGAACGGAGAGGAGAGGCAGACAGGAAGGCCCAGCATCCTCTCCAGGCAGGTGGGACAGGTCCACCCTGCTCTGAGCAGCAGGAAATGACCTCGGGGGCCTGGGAACTGGGAGTCCTGGCTGTGGTTCTGGGGATTCTGGCCCAGATGAAACTGGTCAGGCTAGGTGGGGACCAGTTCAGCCATCCTGGCACAAGTTCTGAGTATGGAAGGACCTCCGTGACTTCAGTCTGCCTGACCCTGTGGCAGCTGAAGCCGTTTCTGCCAGGTAGTGAGTGCTGGGTGGGGCAGGCTGGGTGCTGGCCTCACCGAGGTGCAACCTTTCCCTGGGGAACTCCCACTGGCTGGCGTCATAGGACAGGTATTCACACTGCTCCTCCAAAGGCACCTCCCCGGGGTCCATGATGATGGACAGGTAGCCCGTCTTGATGTCTGCATGGGCAGGCTGGGGGTGGGGGTGGAGACAACTCATTGATTTGGACATATCACTGTGGCTTGGATATATATATTTTGCCTAGGACAAATGGCCCTTGCGTCTGGGTTCTCAGTCAAAGAGGGGGACAGGCCAACAGACAACTTCTGCTCCATTTGGAGCCAAACATGGGAGAGCAGGAGAGGATTCCTAGGGCAGGAAGTTGATAGGTGAACCAGGATGGGAATCTTAAGGGTTTGCTGGGTTGAGAAGGGAATGGGACACAGGAAGCCCGATTTGGCACTGGAGAGAACGCTGGGAGGGAGGGGGGGGAGGACCCTCACCCTTTTCATGTTACAGAAGATGAGCAGGAGGAGGACCCAGAAGAAGACTGCGATGACGCCAGTCCCAATGAGTATCACGATCTCCATGCTGCCTTTATCTTCAGAGCCTGGGCGGATAGACAGTGGGTACAGGAGAGGAAAAAATGTATGTAACAGGAAGTGCTCCTTGTGCTCGGGAACTACTTTACAAAATGGCCACAGGAAGGACCAATTGGGTGTGTGAGGTGGGTTGAACAGAGCCAGGCAGAGACGCACCTTCCACAGCCACGCTGGCAGAGGAGTTTACGCAGCCCTTGGCATTGCACACGCTGCACAGATAACGACCCGCATCCTCCTCGCGCACGCGCTGGATGCTCAGCCTCTGATTGGAGTCTGCCAGGTCGATTCCTGCAAAAGGTAGGATGAAGGCTCCAGCACAGGTTAGTATAGGGAAATTGGCCTTGCGGACCTCCGGTCTATCACCTAAGGCAACTCTCCCTACCTGACTCTTTCTCCAGGAGCCTTTCATCTTTGTACCATACAATACTGGGCACATGTGCTCCGGCCACCGGGCATCGCATCTCCAGAGAGTCACTCACGTTCACCAGGAGGTCGGTCAAGTTCTGCGTGAGCCGAGGAGCTTCCAGGGCTGGGGCAGGGGTGGAGAAGGAACTACATGAAGTCGCAGAAACCAAGAGGGTACCTCGGTATGGGCAGTGAGGGCTTGAAGTAGGTGCAGTGGCGGATGCAAGGGTGAGCGAGTGGCATGGCGCTGAAGGACCAGGGACTGAGCATGCGAAGGACTTCAACGGCTAGGCTAGGCCGCAGGAGTGCTTCTGAAGACCCAGGCTTAGGATTCGACCACCCAGGGTTGTGCTGGACTGGGTGCAAAGGTAGAAGCTACGAAGGCTGAGAAACGTGGCCCCGCCCTCTCCGGCTTGCCACGCCCACCTCACCCTGCACGGACAGGTACTTCTTGTGGCAGTGCTTGTCCTGGCTGCGCCTATCCTGCACCTCACACACGTAGTCACCCTCGTCCTCGGGCGCCACTCGGGGGATGTTCAAATTGAGGGTGGCGTGGCGGGCCCCGGGCTCTTCCTCCTCTAGGTTGGCCTCTAGGGGCGTGGCAAACAGGTGCACGTTCTTGCAGTCCAGCAATAGGGGGTTCCCTTGAGCATCGTGCAGTGTGGAGAGGTTGAGCCGGTACCAGCGCAGATGCTCATACGTGTAGTTGTCCGCCCGGCAGCTGAGGCGCACGGACTGGCCTTCTAAGGGATCCTCAGAAGGCTCTGATTCGATACTGAAGCCGTCCGGGATGGCTGAGAAGGGGAGAGGAACCCGAGTGACACTGTCTCCGTGTTTATTGCCGCAGTGTGGGTCTCCCTCTTCACCATTCAGTTCTCAACCAGGGGTGTACATAGAGTGTTGCCAGGTTTTCACGTTGTCTATAACCCACCCCCTCTCCTGTTTCTTCCTCTCACTTATTCCTAGGGCTAGTCTTATTCCTGGGCTTTCTGCTCTTCTTGTATTGCTTTCCCACACTTCAAGCTACGCTGCAAGCAGGGAGCTGTCCACACGCTTCCTGCAACCCAGATCCTGGAGCTCTTATCACCAGACCCAGGTTGGGGATCCTCGTTCTCTTTTGCTACTGACCACACTCTGACCCTCATTTTTCCTTGGAATGATTTAATTAGCTTCTGCCAGCGCTATTCTCTCGATTTCCACCCTGCCCTTTCAGGTGACTTCATTCCTGGTCCTGAACCCAGTAAGTGTCTCCTCCTGTGACCCCCGACTTTCTAGAAGTCACTAACCCATTTGAAAATCTGAGTAAATGATGGGAACATGCACACACGAACCATGGGACTCTAAATTGAGAACGGGTGCCAGTCTGTAGGCTGAGAATCCCTAAATTTATCTCTTCCATTCTATGTTGACATGGCATGGTGGTGGATGTTCCATGGGAGCTGGGTGCTCTCATGATCACCAGAAATCCAGTGAGCTTATTCCAGGTACCCAGGCCTGCCTAGGTGAAGTGGTATCCCCCAGGGACAGTTTGGTTACTCACTGGTCACATAGAAGTAGATGAGCCGCTCATCCTGGCCCACTTTGTTGAAGACCACACACTTGTACATGGCTGACACATTGGCATCCTGGATCACCAGCTTGCTCACCGTCTACCCAGAACAGAGGCATAAAGATCCATTGTACACCAGGACCCTCCTCCTCTTCAAAGAGGCTACTGTGCTCACTAGTAATGGGGAAACTGAGGTGTGTGCTGGGATTGACCAAAGTCTAGAGACTGTCTGGAACAATGAGGCTAGGTCTTTGGCAGTAGAGAGGCAACACCCCAGAAAAGCCAAGAAACATTGTAGACAGCTGGCTGGAAAGTGTCCATAGGCAAGACCTGGGACTTCTCTGTGCCATATTTCAGACCGTAGCCATGTTGAAGGGTCAGAAGCCAGTTTGGCAACTGGGCCTGTCTAAGCCAGGGTTAAAAGCCAGACTATAATGAGTCACATCAGGGCCAGCTACTTCTGAATTGTGGCTTAAGGTCAGTAGCTGGTCACTGTTCAAGGTCTTTGTGATGTGCCCACATTAGTCTGAAGTCATATAACACTTCTTTAAGTCCAGGGTAGTGGAGGAGGTGTGTATATGTATGTGTATGGAGGTATCCCAAGATTCTAGAAAAATCCTGCTCTCAGGGAGTAGGAAGTTTGAAAAATAGGGGAGGAGAGAGGTCCATAGGCCCTGCCTATCATCCAAAGACCCCCCACCCCCATCCCAAGCTGGGCACTTCCTGGCGGGGCCTGGAACAGGAAGAGGCTCTGGAGGTGTGTAGGAAAACAGGAAGTGACTGTAGGAAGTGGGTGCCTTTGTTCATTCCCCCTCCCCCTCCTGGTCAGCAACTCACCAGCCTTCTGTGGAGACCTAGTCAGCCCCCAGCCCCAACCCCTCCCAGCCTTGGGACTTGTGGGCAGCTGGGTTCTTCTGGATCTCAGATTCCTTGTCTGGGAAGGCCTGGCTCATGTGCAGGCATGGGAGCTGAGGTCTAGAGATGGCAGGGAAATCACCTGCCTGCCTGTCAGCTGTGGTTCCCAGAGCTCTGCAGGCCAGGTGCAAACTCGTCACAAGCAAGAGGGGGAGCTCATTCTCTACTCTGATTGCCACTGCTTGTCTGGACCCTGGGTCTGTACCTTATTCTTCCCCTCCACAAACTCCGTCCAGCTATCCAGGCTCTCGATGGGGTTCACAGCGTCCTGAGTAGTCACCTCCTTCCAGTCCCGGCACTGTGGCATGCCATCCCGCTGCTGCCGCCTCTGGCTGCCAGGGATGAGGAGGGACAAGGGCAGGTCAGGAATAACTAAGGCAAGACCTAAGCGGGGCTGGGAGTAAGGGTCACACCTTTGTTATCCTTAGACATTGTCTCACATCACAGTGGGTAAGAGACACCCCTCATGCCTGGGATCAAGGACAATGAGGGATTAGAACATGGTTGCAGCTTTACATGGACACTGGTCTGTCCTATGTCTGCCACATGTCCTTCCTGCAAAGTCCACCTTGGATGTGCTCACACGCTTTCTAGGAGGATCATACGTCACCCACCACTCTGTCCCATGAACCCCACCCCAGTTTCTTCTCCCTCTCTTTTCTCCTAGGCATGCTCAGTGCTTCTGTCTTCTGCTGTCATGGGACTAGACAAGATCTTGTCTGCCCCTATCTGAAGAGTGGGGAGGGGACATCCCAGGACTCAGTCATTTGGCCCAGTGCATAATAGTAGACCACTAGTAGGGGCAAACTTAGAAGTGCTAGTGTAAGCTGCAGGCCATGTGTTTCACGAGAGTCCCTTAAGAGCCTTGAATGCTTCAGGCTGTCTCAGGCTCACAGGTCGCTTCTCCTGAGCCTCCCCACTGATTGCTCTGGAGCCATAGCTCTTAGGCCAGCAGGTGGTGCTAGACTTCTTTCCTGCCTGCGTTCTTGACTTCTGTTCATCCCCTAGCATGCGACAACATAATCTTTCACTAAAAGGCAAGCCTGTCACTCTGCTGCCTGAATGCCCTTTACGGATTCTGTAATGCCTTCAGAGTTCTTGCTCATGGGACACCCTCCTCCTCTCCTGTCCCTTGTGAGTCCAATTTGTCTCTATCTAGAATGTCCTTCCAGGTTCTCCTGGCCTCCTCCTCCTCCTCCTCCTCTCTTTTTTGTTATGATGGCCAAGGATGACCTTCAGTTCCTGATACCTTTGCCTCTACCTCTCAAGTGTTGGCACATGCCACCACACCTACCCAGCTCCACTAGCCCTTTTGACATGTCTGATTTGGGCATGCTTTGTTGCTTATAGCTTTGAGCTTGTGAAATCTGTCTCCCTTTTCTGGTCCTGTTTCCTCACCTATAAAGGGATGCCATGATTGAGCTAAGATCTTGTGTGTAGAGGAGAATGGGGTGTGGTGGGAACATACTCACAGGCTGCGCTGGGCAAACGTCTTGCAGGGTGTCCAGGGCCTCCAGTGCCACTGGACACTGAGGGGTTGGGGTACCCCATAAGCAGTGCAGGTGAGGGTCTGGCGGCTGTGGCGGGAGTAGATGCTAGGTGAGGAGGCTTCCTTTTCATGGATGTGAGGAGGCACTGTGGCATAAGGCAAACAGCCAGTCAGCTGGCTCCTATTACTAACTCCCACCCCGGGACTCATCCCTTCTCCCATCCTTCGGGGCTATACCATTCACCACCAGCTCCAGACTGATGTTTTGCCTCAGACCAGCTGCAGAGTTCCAGAGGGCGAGAGTGTAGACCCCTGCACTGGCCTCGGTTACCTCTTTGAGCACCAGAGCATGTGGATTATGGCGCCCAGTCACTGCCTTTCTGTCCTTGTACCTGGCAGAGGAAGGGAATTCAGAAGCTGCAGGGACCAAATGCTAGCTCTAGCTTGCATTTGTAGGCCCTCCAATAAGAGTAGTTTTCGGTTTCGAGAATCTTTAATGATCAATTTAAAATACCTGATGGCATCAGCAAGAACAAATTTTGTTTGAGGATGCCATAATAAATCCTATGCTCTGCATGCTAATTAAAAATAAAGAAACCAAGACAAATAGAATCCCAAATACCCAATGCTCAAGTCCCTCCTACAAACTAATATAGACTTTTCACATAAGCTATAACACCTCTCTATATACTGTAAATCATCTTGAGATGACATATGATACTCATACATTATGTTTTATAAAAGGTTGTGATCTTCACATGCTCAGGGACTATCATGAGAAGCAAAAGGTCCAGATACATTTTAGAGGATATGTTTTCATCCAAGGTTCATTGGCCCTGTGGCTGCAGAATACACTAATATGAAGGGCCACACATACTGCTGGAGGTGGGAAGAGAAGGCCATGTGGCCTCTCTTGATAGATCAGGCTAGAGCAAGAGGTCTCTCCTGTGCTAGACCAAGAAGGGCAGCAGGAATATGGGATGGACAGAGTCCCTGGTCTGAGGAAAGACAGACAAAAGCTCTGTACTGGGTTGACTTATGTGGCCAGCTCAGTGATGTCACTGACCTTCAGGACCATCATGAGATCTGCAGTGGCACTTCTGGACTCACCCCTAAATCCTTTGACACCCCTCACCCATTCCCACTAGTCTCTGCATAGGGCAGCTGCACTCTTTTCTGTGATTTTGGCCTAGGAACTAGGAAGGCAGTTTCCTAGTTCATCCTGTGAAGTTCTTCCATACCTGCTGGGTGAGTGTCAGCATCAGAGACTGACTTCAACACCCTTAGTGGGCCCTGTCTTCCTTCTCAGTGTATATCGATGAGGGAAGGAATAGCAACAGCTGAGCGCATCGAGTGTTAATTGCCTGCTTCTCTGACCCTGCCTCTGGAAGCTGCAGTGAGTTCTCCCCAGACCTGAACCCTTCACAGGGCTTCTGTCTTACTCTTACCCTAGTTTGAATGCTCATGACAATTTGCATGGCTCTCTCCTTCCTGCACTTGGGCTGGAGTACTGGCTCTTCAAAGGTTGTCATCTGGCCCTGTCTGCTATGTTCCACTGTTTCCCCAACTCCCTTCCTCCCTCTTTCTCTTCCTCCATCACTCTCTTCCTTCCTTCCTTTAGATCAAACCCAGGACCTACACTCCTATCTGGCACACTGGGCTTTATACAAGTATCTGTTGGTTGACTATCCTCTCACTGAACTGTGAGCCTCAGTGAGGACAGGAACAACTCACTGCCATATCCTGTTTACACAATACCCCACTGGGCATGTGTGGTCACTCTAGGTCTCTGCTGCAAGCGTAAGCAAATGCTTCATACTCTGGACTGTTTCTGCAGCCTGAGGCCTGGGCTTCCTTCTGGATAGGCTAAGCTATGACTCCTGTAAAGGGACATCTCTTAGGTAAAAACTGTCCCAAGCCTCAGTGTCTTTATTTGACA
This sequence comes from Mastomys coucha, assembly GCF_008632895.1. Classification (NCBI taxonomy): domain Eukaryota; kingdom Metazoa; phylum Chordata; class Mammalia; order Rodentia; family Muridae; genus Mastomys; species Mastomys coucha. Next base: position 44,700,914 of record NW_022196911.1, on the reverse strand, counting down.
ACTGTAGGAATTGCAAAGGCTCACTGAAATAGTGCCAGCACCTTGCTGGGCCCACTGGGCTAAAGACCAAGCCTGACTGTCCGTCCACTAGACCATCCACTCATTGACTTTGAGTAATCTCAACATGGTGCCACCTAAATAGTGGTCACCTGTGAGACTGTGATGAGCGCATGTAGAGCCAGTGAAGGTAGATATGTTCCTGTGCCAAGAGCAGACGCAGTCCTGCTGGCCTCAGAGGTCTCTGTGACTCTAAGAGTTGTATTTATGCTAGCTTCATCAGTGATTCTAGGATCTTCCCTCTAGAGCTCTGATTCTATGCCATGTGGTGCCATATGCCTCAAAGCTATGACCTTAGATGGAGGATTTGGGGAGACACAGGCTAATTAATAACTGAGCCTTCCCAGGAGCCAGCTTCCAGCCTATGGCCAGTGGGTTCTGGCTGAGGACCTTTGGCACCTCTGCTTGTCCTGCCACCTAAACCTTTTTTACCAGGTGTGAGGTGCCTCAAGCTTGGAAGGGCAGGGCTACTCTGGGTTGACAGGAAGAGACAAAACAGGAATTCCTACCAAGAGACCCGGGGCTCAGGTGGGAACGCTTGTCCCTCTTCTGGCCCATTTCCTTATCTGTACAATGTAGATGGAAGCTGCAGTAGGATTGAGTCAAGTGGGTGGCTCAGAGTGTAAGGGAGGATTGAGGCTTTGTACTTTCTTGGGAGAATACAGAAGGTATATCGCCGAGGGTCCTCTCTGTGCCCTGGACATACTCTGTAGTTGGGAAAGCCCCACTCTCAGGTCTCCTACAGGCCTCTCTCTACCACATAGCTCAGAGCCAGGCTCCATAACAATTTATCAGTCTTATGATATCTCAGATGTGTGGGTCACAAGGTCCTTAGAGAAGAACTCTTCTAAGAAGGGAGCCCAGAGAACTAGCCACTGCAGAGCAGGCCCTGAGTTTGTCCCCTGTGTGGAGATCCAGCTAGCAGAGCCTTGCAGAGGCCGGGGGGGGGGGATGTAAGGAGCAGGTATATAAGACCCCATACTGCCAAGCACACCCCACATACCAGATCTGGTGTTTAAAACATTTTGCAGTTTAGCTGCTCCTGGGCTGAGCTTCTCCTAGCTGAGTCTATTCATTCATCCCTTTTAGGGGCTCTATTTAGTGAGGGTCCCAGCAGAGTTTCAGGGTATGTAGGCCCTGATGGGCAGGGATAAATCCTCTTTTGAGATTCAGGGCTACTGATCTGATGGGGGAAGGACATTGTCCTTTTCATTCTTTGGTCAGCCCTTGTGATAAGCGTGGCAGGGCAGCAAGAGGAGGGGGCCCAGGCTGTTACCATTGGAACTCTGGTGGGGGATAAGCTGCTAGCTTCACAGGCAGTTTCACCAGCTCGTCACCGGCTGTGGCCTCCAGGACAGGTCCTTTGAGCCACTCAACACTGATGAAGGGCTTTTCTGCCAAACAGGAGACATGAGTGTAAACTTGGGGCTGGCCATCCACCAGGCCTTCCCAGCCTCTCCCCCACTGCAGACTGGAGCTTGCCTTGTTGTCCAGCTGGTAGGAGGTGGGCAGGGCTTCCCCTCAGAGCCCTTCCTTCCTTTTGGCTGGCCCCTGCTGTTCAGGTGCATCATGACCTCTGACCCACACTGCATAAAGACCCTTGTTCTCCAGGTTCCACGATACTGGACCCATCCCATCCCATGCCGGGCACAATGACCTCAGCCTCCCAGGTCATACCATGCACAATGACCTCTGTGCTTTCTCGGAACTGCTGAATCCCATTGTTGGCCTCACACACATAGGGGCCCAGGTCGTTCTGGCTGACATTGTGGATGGTCAGGATGCTGGAGAGTTCTGTGTGGGTCTGCTGGGAACGCCGCTCAGGTACCCACTTAGCCCGCTCTGCCTGCCGCACCCAGGGGAAGCCCAGGGTCAGCAGGCAGGCAGGGACAGACCTAACCCAGCAAAAGCACACACCCCTGCCCAAATACAAGGAGCTCTGGATGCCCAGCTTCCGAGTTTGCTTTGGGATAGAAAACTTCCCCATCAATCACTTGGGTTCCTGAGTTTGTATCCCCTCCACACAGAGCATCAGGGACATGGTGACTCCTAGGGGTGATAATGAGGATAGGGCTGTGGGAATAAGGAACCTGGCAGAGCTGCCAACCTTACCTGCTTTCCAGGATAATCCCAGTCGAAGGTGACACCCGAGTTGAACTCAGCCCATACGGTACAGTTCAAAACCAGCTTCTCTCCAACCAACAGCTCCAGTGACTTCTTGGGGTACAGCTGGATGTCATAGAGCTCATTGCCTGGTGACACACAAAGTGTCACCTCCCAAACTCCTCATAGGATAGTACATGCAGAGCAGTGGGTGATAAGACCATCCGTGACACCAACAGCCCCGTGACAGGGAACTAGTACACTGAGGGGTTATGTCTACCCTGTTCCTCTCGGGGGTACAGAGAGTGGTGGTGACTAGGTGAGATAGAACTAGTGCCCCCTACCTGTGTTGTGCGGGAAGAAAGGACTGGAGAAGAAGTTCTGGTCACCCCAGATGGTCTCACACTGCAGAAACAAGATACTGTGCAACCGTTCAGTGGGCACCCACATGCCCCGGCGGTCGTCCCACAACACCTTCTTCCCATCAGGTCGCAGCAGTGCTGAGCCTTGCTGGAGGGACAGAGTGACAGTCAGCTGCCTTTCCCAAGGATGGTGCAGGAGGGTGGGGTTCTGGGGTCAGGCTAGGGAAGGGAATAGTACCAAGCGCAGTGTGACGTTGAGGCCGGGAATGGACACCAAGCAGGGCACCCACATCGAGTCCTTCCTGTTAACCAGGAGCGTTTCAGCTTTGTTGATGAAAGGCTGTTTAAAGTCTGAGGAGATGGAATAGGAGCTGGGTAAGGAAACAGCTCAGGGAGTCTCCAGCTAGGGTTGGGGGTGGGGGGAGTATAAGGGAGTCCTGTGGGCCAGGGTGGTGAAGTTCTACTGCTTCTGTGTGGAGCAGAGTAAGGTCCCGTATCCACTCCTGCTAGCCTGGTGTCAGCAGGGTGGAAGTGGCGTGAAGGCCCCAGGTACTCTCTCCAGGACTCTGCCCGAGACAGGCCTCACCTCTTACGAACACATAGGTACTGGCAGCTGTGGTGCCCTCGATCCGGGCCTTGATGTACTTGTAGTAGCAGCGGTAGCTGCCCGTGTTGTTGGCGTGAGTCTGGGCCAGCAGCAGCACCTTGCAGTAGGGCCTAGCTTCTGTGCCTTCACAGTCTTGCACAACCCGTGTGTCTTCACTGTCCTTCCCGCCTGTGGCCAGTACCTCCTGGGCCCCTGGCCAGGTCCACTCAAGGGGGTGCTGCCCCCTAGCAGAGAATAGAAGTCAGGCTCTCTCCTACCCGGATTTTACCTAAGGCCACAGCCTCCAAGGAGCCTCCCTCAAGGGCAAAGAGCTTCACCCATCCTTATATCTTTCCAAGGAAGAGTAACCCGGGACTGGAGTACACTCCCCAGATCCACCTCATGAGCCCTTGACTCTCTGCCTGGTTCTTGGGGCTGTGAATGGGCAGGCTGATAATATAGGTCTCAGCTAATAGCTGCTACTGTGGGGAGGTCTGGGGCTAGTGACAGGTGGCTGGGAATGGATGTGGGTGACTAGAAGAGAAGAGGGAAGGCTAGGTAGGTGCAGGGTGTCTATCTGCACCTCTTCTGGAAGACCACACCCCAGGACTCCCTCTCAGCCTCTAGGACTCTCTGTCCTGGGGAGGAGTGACCTTCTGCTTCTTCAGCCAGACACCTCTTGTCCTAGTCTTGGGCAGCTTTCACCAACTGCCAGGTAGGGAGGAGCTAGTACCTGCAGGATATGGATAGGCTGTCCCCGGTGTCAATCACATATGAATCCTCTGTGATGTTCAGGGTTGGAGGGGTCATGGAGTAGCCATTTGCCAGACCTGGGGTGAATGAAGGACACGGTTACTAAAGATCTATGTCATGGGGTCACGCGACAGCTCCTGCACTGTCCAGGCACAGATGGATCTTCTGGGATGCTGCCTCAAGCCAGGGCCAGCCTAGTGGCTTTCAGTCTGCATAGCCTTGTCTCTCCACGGGCAGTTTGGCTACAGCATCAATACAAAGGTCTCATGACCGCTACCAGTCTCCACCACACACTGTTTCTTGCTCTGGCCAAGGCCACCCATCCCCACCACCACCCTATCGCTGCCCACAGACTGAACCCAGTCCCAACTAACCTTGACTGCTTCCCTGAACTTTGACCCCTAAGTGAGCTGAGCCGCTGGCAGGAAGCAGGAAGAGGAGGAGCCTCCAGGTTTACTCATATGGAATGGGGGTTGTGGGGGACTGGGGAAAAGATTTAGAGTGTGGAGTGCTCAGAGCTCTGTCCGTAGATCCCCTCCCTCCTGAATCCCACATTTATACCTACTGCTTATGATGGGTTCATGTATCCTAGACCTGTACTCGACCTTGCCTTCTCCTAGGTCCCTGACAGTTCCTGTCTTCATAGTTTCTAGGCTCTGAAAGCTTCTCCTCTCTCTGCCCAGATTGCCTGAGCCCCCTTTGGGTTCTGCCTGCCCAGGTCTCTTCCATACTTTAAGGCCTTCTCATGGTGCTTCTCCCCAGGCGCACAAATGAACCTGCTTGAGCTGGTGAACTCACCATTAGCCTCCCTTGACAAGGCTGACTAGGTAAGCCCTTTCTGCCCTACGGGGCTCTGTGGCTCACATAGTTCTGTACCCACCGTCCATCTCCCAGGAGGGTGTGTACATACACGTGCATATGTGTGTGTCTGCATGTGTGGACAAGTGTAAACACATCTGTTTGTATCTCAGTGTGCAGGTAATGCATGTGTGCTTTGAGTCATGTGTACTGCTTTAGCTGCGTTGTACAAGTGTGTCTGATGGCACGTCTCTGACACGTTCTCAATTGCATATGTGTGCACTTGACAGGGTGGAATCCTGATGGGGGTAACTGGGAGCATGGCCTGGGGGAGGCCTGGAACTTCGGCAGATGCATCCTGCCAGGATCATCCTGACACAACAGGAAGGGAGGACTGTGTGGCTGGAGGCCCAGGGATGTGTCCTGTCCCTCCCCCCCAACCAGTCTCTGTCCTCCTGGGGTGGTGGTCACAGACGACTCTCCTGCCCCTAGCCTTGTTCAGTCTTTTAGGCCCTTGGGGTTTGGATAACTCAGACTGCTTTGGTCACTGGCCAGTGGGGGGTAGAAGGGCAGAGCCTAGAGTATCCCACTATGCATGGTTCTATGGACCCTGATCACAAGCCACCTGACTGAGTGGTATGGTGCCAGGAAAACACACTCCACATACCATAGTCTCATTTTAGCGTCATGCAGACAACATGGCCATCAGTCAATACCCACCGGTCTCTACCTTCTGGTTACAATTTGTAACTATTTCCCCTCTTTCATCCCTATCACCTCCCATAAAAACTTGCCTGGGACCTTATTAAGTATGTAGTCCCATGGTTCAGTCAGTGAAACTGAGGCCTCAGCTGGACCAAGGTACTGGCCTAGGAAGTAGCTGCTTGCCTAGATAGCCGCTCTGACTGCTGCCACGGTCTCCCTTTTATACTTAGGTCTTGGTGCCCAGGTCAGCAGCACTGGCCATGGGACACAGCTCCTTCTGAGGTTCTGAGGTGAGAAGTGTCTGCAGACTGCTTTCTAAAGGAGTGGGAACTGACCTCCTGCGCATGTCTGAGGAGATGTCTACTGTTGGGAGAGGGAGCTTGCAGAAGGCTCGGCTCCAGGAAAATCAGGGAAGAAGGACTCCCAAGAGGAGTCCTGGCTTCTATGGAGCTAGGCTTTGTTTTTTTTTCCTAAGGCAGAGTTTCTCTGCAGAGCTCTGGCTATCCTGGAACTCGCTCTGTAGACCAGGCTGGCCTCAAACTCAGAGATCCGCCTGATTCTGATTCCTGACTGCTGGGATTAAAAGGGTGTGCCATCACTGCCAAGCAGCTACCTTGAAGTAAAAGTAGGGTTCCCCTCCCCACACCCTGCTAAACACTGAAGAAATGAATAAGGCAGCTAGGTAGACAGCTGGGTAAACATGTAGGTGATTGGGTGGACGGTGTTCTATAATCCAAGCTACAGAAGGAGGTGATGTGATGGGTGTGGGTCATGACTTTTGGGAGGTGAGGTCAGGGTGAGTGTGGCATGTGGCATATGAAGAGAGCTACAATGGCCATTGGCCATCTACCTTGGTCCTATCTAGGAGAGAGGGCATTCCCCCAGTGATGTTGGGAGTGTACATCTGTGTGCACCCTGGCAACGGCCAATGGCAGAGCTGTGGCAATTGGCAGCCCAGTTTTCTTTGGTGGCTCTTTTGCTTCTACAATACAGTGGAGGGGCAGCCCACCTGCTGGCTGCTCCTTGTCTCTCTGGCTTTAGCTCCTAAGAGGCACAGGGCATCACAGCTAGTCTGTCCTGCAGTCTGCGACATTCCCATTTCCTTCCCTTCTGGGGATATCCCTCTTTAGTCTAGTTCAATATATCCCTTCCCTAGGGAGCAATCACCATCACACAGGCTTCCGCCTTGTCCTTCTCAGGGATCCTGCTGTTAGAACACTAATTAGCTTTAATTGAGGCTTTCATTTTTCTAAACTCCAAATAGGAGATGCACAACAAAGATCCAGAAGATGGATGTCAGAGTGGCTGGTGGATAACAGATGAAAAGAGGATGAGACAGATGATGGACCATCCGGTGAATAAATGGGATGGATGGGAGATTGAGCTGATCAATAGATGAGGTCCATCCATGATGATGTGGGTGGTTGAATGGATGGGTGAAGGGGAGAGGGTGGGAAGACAGATGGATGGAAGCAAATGAGCCCATAGAGCTTCTTTCCTATCCACACTGTATCCACAGAGTAGGAATTCATCCTAATTAAGACTATCCATCCTGTTTTCTCTTGCTTATATGAAACCTGACTGAGGACATGTCTTCCTCTGCTGAGTTCTCCAACCCACCCCATATCCCAGATGGAGAATGCCTTTCTGCCACTTCCCCTCCCTATAGCAATCCCTGGAGGCTCTTGCTTTTGATGGCACAACGTTCTCCCCCCACTAAAGCTGTCATCAGCTTCTCGCATGCTCACTTCCTTTCATTCTCTGCTGACTATAGCTCCTGGCTCACCATCCTCCTCCCCACCCCAATTCATGCCATTCTCCATGACTTCAACATCCACAGGATGACTCCCTCTCCCTCAACTCTGAATCCTCTCCTCCTCTCCCCCCCAGCCACTGGCTTCCAGGGGCACACCCTGGATGTGATCACCACTCGAAATCGTACCATCCCTGGATGCCTGTTACTTTTTGTTTCCTTCCTTTTCCTTCTTCCTTTTTTTTTTCTTACTCAGGTGTCCTTATCCACCACTGATAAATTTGTCACCTTCATCAAAAATATCCACCGCCCTGTGTCTTCTCCTGGCTCTGCCCTTGTCCAGATGCAGTGGAGACCCACAGCCTGTCACATGGATTGTCCTTGCCGGAGAAGCTCAACCTTGCTTCACCAAGCCCTTCCTTCATACTGGCCATGTTCCGTGGGTTTTGCTTCTTGCAAACTGAGTGGTCCTCGTTAATATGGCTCAGAATGTTCTTTTCTTCCTCCTCAGCTCTCAGCGTTCACAAGTAAGACACGAGATGGGATGCTTTACTGTCCTTCATCTGAAGCCCATGCCAGCCTCTCCATACCTGCTCTCAAAGTAAGCTCACCACTGTGCTCCAAACTCTAATGCCCTAGACCCAAATCTCACACAATTCATTTCTCTTCTGATGGCCAGTCTTTATGGGAAATCCTCCCATCTTCATACAAGAAATCCAGCAAAGCAATTCTCCACTTGCTTCTGGCTCCTGTTTCTTTTTATATTCCCCCAGTGGCCCTCTCAGAGCCTCTTGTGTACTTCTGGAGTGCAGCCCACCACAGATACACTGGCACCCAGCATGCTTGCCTGCTCCTGTGACCTCACTCTTTCCTTGTCTTCTTTACTCTTCTCTGCCTACTACTGCCTGTTCCTGTTCCTTTCCTTTCCCTATGCTCTATCTTCTAAAGGTACAGCTAATTTAAAAAAAAAATCTGTATCTTCAGCTCAGACCACTTCTCTCAACTCAGCTAAAGGAGTCCAGATGCACAGTGGATTTAGCTCTGCAAACACCCCAACTTTCATGTTCTTCATGTAAAGCCAGACCTAGACTCCTTTATCCCCACCAAAGGCTTCTTCTAGAGTCACAGTGTCTCCAAATGGGAGCACCATGAATGGCCACTTCTTCTCTCTAGGCTGTATATCATAATGCCTGGTAGGTCCCATGTATTCCATATTTGGTTGGTGCTCACCTCTGAGGTCCTACTAGCTACACTTATTCTCCACCCCCTGCAAATGGCATCCTGGGCATGCTTTTTTCTTCCTCAAGTTTTCCTCCATGCATTTGTTATTAAAAGACACACACACACACACACACACACACACACACACACACACACACACACACATAGAGAGTGAGAGGGTAGAGAAATGCTCAGTGACTAAGAGAACACTGCCTACTCTTCCAGAGGACTTGGTTTGATTCCTAGCATCCACACGGTGGGTCACAACCATCTGAAACTCCAATTCTAGGAGATCTGATATGTTTTAGCTTCTGTGGGCACCAAGCATGCAAGTAGTGCACAGATTCATGCAGGCGAAGCACCCAAAGATGTAAAAATCACATATATAGATATAACATAAAATATGCTTTATAATATATACTTCTATCATATATATATGATATATACATGTGCGTCTCACAACTACGTCATATCACATGTGTACTTGAATCTTTTTCTGTGACTTTGTACTAACTTTCTGGGAAAATTCCTGCCAGAGACCTGGTGTCTGCTCACCTTTGCACACACTCATGGTCCATTCCGACCGCACATCCACATCCTCCAGCCAGTGCCTTGCTTAGCAGTGTGCCACATTCATTCCCACTTTACAGCCATATCTGTCATCTATGCAAGTTTTCTCTTCATGCTTTGTGTATCTCCAGGCCATAGCTTAGGTGTGACCTCCTCACTCTTACAAAACCCAAGTTCCTTCTTCAGGCTCCATGTCAGCCTCATGTTTGCTGTGGGGCATTGTAAATGTTTGCTTGTCCCTGTCTTCCTTTGTCCTGCTCCACTAGCCATAAGTTTCAATGGGTAAGGACCACGTGAATTCTCTTTTCTATGCCTGGATGCCTAGTTCAGTACCTGGTATAATAGATACATGCTGAATAGATGGGTGGGTGGAAGGATGTATGAATAATAGGACAAGTGGATGAATAGATAGGCTGAGGTGAGGAGAGATGGATGGTTGGATGGTGGTATATAGATAAAAAACAGTTCGTTGTGGAAATAGATGTGTGGGTAAACTGGTGAGTGGAAGGATAGGCAGATGAATTGAAAGGCATAGTTGGAAGGATGAATGGATGAATGGAAAGATGGCTAAACAGATCACATTGTATTCATTTAGCCTGGAACTAAGTAACACCTTGCTCCATCGCAAAAGATGCTTCCCGGTTTGAAGGATCAGGAGAATTACTTGAGATTACTCAGCATCTGGACCCATTTGGGCCTGAAGTCTGCTGTGCTCAGAGGCTCAGAGGTCTGCTGGGACTGCCCAACCCCCACATGCAACCCTGCAAAGGGTGCATCCTTCCTGCCTGGCTCTTGTCTGTCTCTGCTGTCCTTCCTTTCCCGAAGCAGGAAGCGCTGTCATCCTGGCCTCTGCCGCGCTCCCCCTGCCTTCCTGTTCCTGACTCGGGAATTGACTTCTTCCTCCCCGGGGCCAGCAGAGCCCTGGCCCCCAAGGTTGTGGCAGAGCAGTAGAGGCAGGCGCCAGGCTGGGGTCAGCAAGGCCAGAGCGCACACCTCCTCTTCTCTGTGCTGTCAGCAGTCCTGGGGGCACCTTCTAGCCTTGAGTCATGGAGACCCTGGTGTCAGGCTCAAGAGACTGCAGTGCAGCCACTCCCAGGGCAAAGCTGGCATCTAGCTGTGGACCAAGCAGGTGGTATATGGAAGACTTTTGGCAGATGAAGGGCTGAGCACCGGCCAAGTCAACAGCATCTCACTTAGAAATCACAAGAGCCTCAGAGGGAGGGCAGGATCCTCAGTTCAGTCAGTGATGAGGAAACAGAGGCAGCAGGTAGCAGTTTTAGGGCAGCCCAAGTCTATCTGAGCCTAGACCCATCCCTGCTTTGGAGCCTGAGGCAGTAGGCAAAGATGCTCAGGCCAGAAACTGTGTCTGTCCCTCCTCTGAATCTCTCATTTAAAGCATTAGGGACCCCCTCAGATGGGAAAGCCTATGCAGGAAGCCATGTGGTCCTGAGCTGCAAGCTTCCTCCCTCACTCCTCTTCTGCTTCCTGTTCATCTATTCATTTAGTTTGACAGCCCAGTTTACAGCTAGCAAATGCCCTTAAAGGGATGACCATTCCCCCTCCTTTCCTTTTCAGACAGGGTTTCGTGTAGCCAAGCCTAGCCTTAAATTCTTTATCCTCTTGCCTCAGCCTCCCAGGTTCTGGGATCACAGGCATGTACCACCATACCCAGCCAAGCCATTTTCAAAAGCATCTTCTCGGAGAAACAGGGAAGACTCAACCTAACACAAGAGCATCTGAGAGACAGTGAGGGGTCTTTCTCTGCTGTGGATGTTCCTGGGTGGGGTGTATCCCTTAGTCCTACCTAGGTGGGCCCAGAGAGAGAATGGAAAAAAAAATATGAAGGATGTCTATAGGAAGAGATATAAGACAGAGAAGTCTGGGACTAAGGGAGGGGATGGTCATCTCCTTGATAAATGCATCCAGGAGCTATGCTAGAACTCCAGAGGGTTAAAAGTCTTGGTCTTCTTTGAAGGTCAGGCTGGAGGTGTTCTGGGATGGGCCAAGGCACAATGGAGTAAGGTCCCAACCATCAGGCACACCTTTGCTGCTCTTCATCACTCTCGTCCTAATGTCTCTCTACTCTTTCCTGTCACTCTGAGCACTTGTCTTATTCAGTGCCCAGCAGCCTCCATGGCCTTTAGCCCACTTCTAAGCACAGAGGGACACTGGTGCTTCAGGGCCCCATCCTTGGCTCCCATAAGCCATCTGGAGCTGTGGAAGTCCTCAGTCTGGCTCTGTTTCCTGAAAGGTTGCATTTCTCCACAGTCTGGCTGGGCACATCAGGCTGGCCCATCCCTTGCCTGGCTTCAGGCAATGTCCTTTGTCTGTCTCGTCTACACCTGGAGAATTACTGCTGCTCCAAGACCGGTGTAGCTGTTCTGAAAGTGAGGCTTAAAGTGACAGTTGCAGCCCAGCCAGGACCTGCTGCTGCTTAAGGATGGCTTGTGTCATGTGATAGTGCCTAGAGTTTCGGTGTTAGTAGCTCAACTCTAGGTCCCCAGGTCCAGTATGACTGACATGGAATGCTGTCAGGAGCTCTGTCCCTGGGCTAACTTGGAAAACAAGCTTGCCTGTGTTAAAGCAACATGAACTCTCTAGGCAGCTGTGTACAGGAGGACAAAGATAGCCAGGCTACAGACTACAGACAAGCTGTGGTGGAACGTAAGGGGACAAAGCTGGCTGGGTTGAGCTCAGGTTCTAGAGCACTGCTCTGAGGGCACCCCTTGCTACGAGACAAGGACACTTAGCAGGGAGATGGCGGGAGTGTTCTATCCTCGAGTCCTGAGCTGGCGGACATTCTGTGCTTCTGAGCTCAAGGGTCAAGTTGCCATTAGGGTCCCATTTCCCACCTGTAGGACAGAAGCTGCCAGGGGTAGATGATGTTGCCCCGGTGAGGGGGGGATGCTTGGAGCTGGCTGGTTCTTCACCACAACAGCCTGGACCAGATTTCATTCTCCCCCCCTCTAAGCTCCATATTGTCCCATTGTGAGGTGCAGATTCCTCCCAAGATAACTATGAGTGGCAGGCCACAAATACCTCAATGCATTCCCAGAACCACCACAAGTTTAGAATACATAGTGGCTGACTCATGGCTACTATATAGTCCTGCTGAGTACTTGGCAGTGGCTGCTTTGCCAGCCAGTCATTCTGTGGTGAGTCAGAGCATGCAGGGAGGGGGTCAGGGACAGCCTTGCTCTATGGGGACTAGGGAGAATGTTTTTGTGAGCTGATCTGGGGTTTGTAGACCTATTAGGAAATGATCGACCCACATGTATCTTTGAAAATCAGGTATATGGAAAAGAGAGAGAGAGAGAATGATGTGGGTGATGAAGTCATAGAAAAAGGCCCAGGCCCCATCTCCTCTGAACAGCAGCATATCTCGGGGGCTTCACCCCTGTTTTGTGCTCCTTGATCTTCCTCAACTGCTCTCCTGCATTTCTGTCCTGGTGGGACCCTCAGACCTCAGACCCAGACCACGTCTGACATCAAAAGGACAGACAGGAGCCTGGGAATACACAAGCGTCCACTCATCTGATGAACAAGAATTGAAAACACGCACTTCCTCGGGTTGGCAAGGATGTGGAGAAGCAGCGGCTCACGCAGCAATAATAAAAAATGTTCACACACTTTGACCCCCCAAATTCTGCTTATGCCGATACATCCTGTTACAACAATAAAAGCAAATGCGTATCTAGCACTTTCTGTGCACCCAGGCGGCACCACGCTGCTCACACACCCTACTCCCATTTATATGCTCACCCTGCCAGTTAGGTACTGTCATTACCATTGTGGAGAGGGGAAACTGAGGAACTTGCCTGAAATTTCATAGCTAGTAACAGATTGCCTTTGGGGTCAAGGTGATGTCAACCTTCATGGATGTCATTATTGCTTGCATGGCTGCAGTTTATGAAACAAAGCCGGCTTTCTCCTGCTTATCCTCCCTCAGCTTAGGCACTCGTTCCACCAGTTGTTGGTAACCATGCTCATCTCCCACAGCTAACAGGTCTCTGTATCACACCCATTCTCAGAGCTGAGATAGGCTTTGTGGATTGAGTTGCTCACCCAGGAAGACGGCAAAAAGGATAGAGTGACAGGAACTCTAGGTCCAGTCCCTCCTCTCCTTGTCACGTTGACACTGAATTTCGTACCCGGAGTTCAGATACATTATATTCTCTCTATTCTCTATTCTCCCTCCTGTCCACTAGGTTGTCTGGACTAGCTCAGGGTATCAGCTCTGGACCAGCATCTTCCCATCTGCCCAGGAGCCAGGGGGATCTTGCTGGAACACAACTCCCTCTCTGGATGAAATGACCATGTGCCTTACTACTGCTCGAGTGCAAAATGGGTGCTCTTGGCTTCCCGGTCACCCATACTGTCCCTCTCCAGCCCTGGAGATGGTGTTTTCCCTGTGTCATCTTTGTGTGACAGTCTCTTCCTCTACTTTGAGGTGTTGGCCCAGTGTCTCATCCCCACTGAGGCTTCCTTCACAGGACCCCAAGTCCCCCCATATTTGTTTGCAGCTTCTTGGAAAGTGTGGTTTTTCAGTCTTAAAATTCCTTAGTTTAAGATTGGGAACTTTCCATTTTTTTTTTTTTTCATTGTGGAAGCCTCAGAGTGTTCCTGTGAAACAAACTGGATTTTTTCAAATGATTTCCCCCTGGCTGGCTTTGGGGGAACAATACATATTTTGTAAGCATCTGCAGAGGGAAAGGAATTGGCACCTTGCAAAGTGAAGATACTGTTCACTGAGGTGTGCACCTTAGGTCAGAGCTAGACCTGGGGGAAATATAATACCCACCACTGTTTGGGTCATGCTGGGGACATCAAGGTGACAATGTCTAATGGGTCCACCTGCCCTCCTCCCCACTGCTATCCTAAGTGCCCCACTTGCCCTTTATCTCTTTGGTCTCCATGTCATCTTGGAACAGACACCTGTTATTTTCTCATTATAGCCAAATCACCCTGGCATCTACCATCTAGTGAGCCACTTTGCTCTTTTAGCCTTAATTTCCAAATCTCCAAAATGGGCACAATGATGCCTACATCACGAGAGTAAGCTCTCCATGGGCTCTGACGTGAAGCAATTTGATGAATCATTTTACACTGAGTTTGTATAGCTCACTCCTAGACACACCAAGTGTGTGTGTGTATATGTGTGTGAGTGTGTGCATGTGTGCACTTATGTGTGCTTTTGGGGATGTAACTTAAAATATATGAGCCTCACGTAGGAAAGCTTTGAACTTGGTACTCCAGGCTCTTCCTAAGGCCTCCTGGAAGCCTGGAATCTATACCCCTGGGCACACAGTGGATGGGAATGAGACCACCCACCCTGGTGGACTCTCTAATCCTCCAGGGGCCTATCTGAAGCAGGAAAGGCTCAGTCCTGGGTTAGGAACACAATAGGTGTAGGCTGGGAGACTACAGGGTTAGGGGGGCCTGTGAGACTAAGTGGATGCAAACTGGGACTTGTGGGGCTCGGTGGGTGCAGGCTGGGATGCCCTTGGATTCCAGAAGGAAGGGTCTGCTCCCATAGCTTATGTTTTGGGGTTTCTAGGAGATTCAGATCTGTGTTTCAGAGAGGTTCTTTGAGGAAGCACCATGGCAAACATCTGGAAGGTGCTGGACATCAAGAGTCAGGCATGAGGTTGGGAGTACAGGCTGCCTCTATACTTTGTTGGAGTGCTGGAGATGATGGAGGGGACCATAGCACGTGCTGAGTTCCCAGCACTGGGATGGCTGTGGTTTCACCAGCCGTGCCAGCCAGTTGCCCTGGACACCCCTGGGACTAGGGCTCTGCTCATCGGCTGGCAGGACAAGCCACTTTATCACACAGTCCAGCTGGCTCAGAGGTGGCCCCCCAGCGCTGCTAAATCGGGGCCACCAGCTCCTGCCTCAGGAAGAGGGAAATGCAGGCAGGATGTCCTCTTTTGTGGCCGACAAGTCCTTTCCCATGAACCCCTGCTGACCTTGCTGTCCGCGTGGCAGGGGGCTCCCCCACTTGCCACCAGGACCCATGCCTGCCCAGGGTACAGGGTTGCAGGCTGAGGAGCAAGGGCAGGGGAGGCGTGACTGCTATTGGCACCGCCCAGTGGGGCAGGGCATGAGCTCTGAGCCTCCAAGCCTCCTCCAGCAATGAATGCCTGCACCTTCCTGCTCCCAGACGTGTCCCCTCAGTGTGACCGGAAAACTGAGATCCCAGAGGAAGCCAGTGTCTGAAAAGGACTGAAACTCAGCAATCCCTGGCTCCGGCTGGGACATGCTGGCTGCTTCTCTATCAGAGATGTCCGGACAGAGTGCAAGAGGATCTTTGGGTACATCTCCCCACCGCCCTTCACTCCCAGGAGCTTCCCAAAAGCTGTGGGGTGAAAGCCAAGCCCTGGCGGAGAGACAACTGAGCGATAGAGGAAAACACCAAACCTTAAACTAGACACAGAGAACTTTCTTCCTTCGCTCCTCTGTGGTCGCCCTCCGGTTTCCCCACTTCCTTATCTGGTCCTTATCTGACCTGGTTGCATGAACTGGGATCTTCAAGAGAGTCCACTTGATATGTAACATCTGGAGATCATGCTTCTCCACACTAGTTCCTCTTCCTGGGGTCCTCCCCAGGTGGATGACCTTATCATCCACCTGTTTGCTTAAGCCAGAATCCTGGAGCAAAGCTTCCTCTGCCTACTTCCCAATGTCCAATTTACTTGTAGGTCCTTGCTTCACCTGGATAGCCATCTACGTCACTCCTGCCAGCTCTTCTGTCACTCCCTAGCCAACCACCCCCAAGATCTAACTAATCTCATTTGACCATTCACTTGTCTTCATCTGGGCAGTCCTGTCTCTGGGCCTCACGTGAGGAGCTCCTCACTCTGCTCATAATACCTTCACTGACATTCTGCAGACTCCTTCTAGAAGCCACTAGATCAGTGGTTCCCCACCTGTGGGCTGTAACCCCTTTGATGGTGGGGGGTCTCCAACGACTGACAAGGGTTGCCTAAGACCATCTGCATATCAGATATTTACATTACAATTCACAAAAGTAACAGTTTATGAAATAGTAACTAAAATAATTTTATGGTTGGGGGTATGTGCGTGTCACCACAACATGAGAAACTGCAGTACAGGGTCGCAGTGTTAGGAAGGTTGAGAACCACTGCCCTAGATGGAGGTAACAACTGGCTTCCTGTGCAGCCCACAGGCAGTAGCTGGGTGTCTCTGAGCACATTCATCCCCATGCTACAGAAAGCCAATGCCACATCAGTCTGGCACTTGGAAAACCCCTGCAGGATGGGGTCATGCCCCTGTCCTTCCTGCCATCCTGAGCAGGTGATGTGTGTGTGCGGCTGTAGCTGCACAGAGCCACAGTCTCTTTCCCTGACACGCTGGGAAGTTTGCCAGACTGCTCACCACACTGTCCCAGGCCTGGCTTTGATGAGGGATCAGGGGCCCTTTTGCTATACTGCTTCTGAGAGACACTTACATTTGAGTCCCCAGAGCTCTGAGCTAGAACCAGAAAGCCACAGAAACCGCTAGATCCCATTGTCCTGGACCTGGATCATCCCTAAGAGCAGGAATATCAGAGAGCTAGGTGGCCATATTTGATGTAGACTGTGGCAAAGCAGGCCATCATCTTTAGGTGAAGCCAGCAGTTCCCTCTGTGTCACGGGCTAGCTTCCCTCCAGACTAAAGTCCTGAGACAGAGTTTCTTGAAGCTGTCATCTGCCCTTTTCTACAGGGACCCTGCTGGGGTCAGATTATAGAACTAGATCAGAACACCAAGCACTGAAGTCCAGTCTAAGTCCAAGAAGCCCCTCGGTGCCTACCCACCTGCCCACTGAACACATGCAGGAACACTAGTGCTCAATGGGGAAAGGAGATCTCAGGACATACCTTAAGGACTTCGGGGCACAGCTAAGACCATAGTGTGAGCCTGTTGCCTTCGAGGGCTTCATTTTAGGGTTCCCAGGCTTCACACAGGTCTCCTATTCCTGGTTGCCTGCTCTTAGGGGGTTTTCTTTCTATACCCTGCAGCGGAGCTATACATCTCATCCTCTGGACTTAGGGGTCTATGTTCCTGTGGTAGCATCCCCTACCAGGCTGGGAGCTCCGGGATCATCTTTCACCCAGGAGTGAGTGGGACCAGGCACAGGGCTCAGGGAGGTTTGGTCTCTATTTACATTGGCAGCCCCACCACTCCCTACATCCCCACCCACGCTAGGGCACCCTATCAAACTATCTCCTCTTTCCCTTCACAGCCCATGTGGTCATGGGTGCTTACTTCAGGAAACACCTCCCTTTCTACAGACTTCTGCTGCTCCTCACATCTCTGCAACGCACCTGTCTTCTTTTCAGATCGCCTACCCCAGGATTCTAGCCATGGGGAGGGGGAAGAATTTGCACAGCTTACATTCCAGCCAACATAACCTCCTGGAGTAACCTCCTGGAGCCTCAGATACCTTTCTTGGCTGAATGTGGGAGGTCTCCTGGGTCCAGGGAAGTCTCATTCCTCATCCATCTTGTCCAGCTAGAGCCCTGTTTACTTCTCCCACACATTCAGTCGCTTAACAAACATCCCGAACACTTGCGAGAAGCAAGTGTCATCCAGGGTTGGGGGCAGTGGAGCAAGAAACAGTCATCCTCCCGTGTCTACACAAAGATTCAATCCCATCTCGCTCAGCTTCCCTGTCTGACGAGTACAGGGTGTGAGCTGAGAGCTAGGCTCCAATACCAAAACTTGCATTAATTAGCTCCCTTCCTGCCAGCTCCTGAGGACCGTGGGAGGTTACACGGTTCCCTCTTATATAAAAAAAGGTTTCATACTCTGTGGGAATAAAAGATGAAACACGCAAAGTCAATTTCTACGGCATACAAACATGCAGGTTTCTCTCTCTCTGAGGTCTTTCAGCACGTCTCCGTCAAGCATCAGGGACTCTGTGATGACCCCGTCACCCTGGATTTCCAGGGACAGCGGATCCTGAGCGGATGCCCGTCTCATCCCTCCCTTATCCCCAGTGCTTCCTTCCTGGCCTCTCCACACAGTGCCTTGGCTTCCAGAACTCTTCAGCACCGCAGAGCCAAGCTCTCAACACAAACTTGAACCTGCCGTTCCCTGTTTCCAAGGCTCTCCTTGCAGCCTCTGCTTTGTGATTCAAAACTTCTCTCCTTTCTAATACAGAGATCCCCTCAAATCCCAGGACTCCTTGGCCCTTCACGTCTACGTGGATCAGTCTGGAACTAGGAACTCAAGATTCGGCTTAGGTTTCAACTTTAATCTAGGATCACTTAGTGTCGGGTTCCTGCAGTGGGGTGAGGGGTGGGTTGTCCCAAGTCCTCAGTCCTAGCCCAGGAGAAGGTAGACGCCCGTCTGGAGCGCCCTCTGGGGGACCTCGGGTTACGGATCACCAGTGCAGACGCAAGGCGTCGGAAGTGCGCACCCAAGTGCGGGGTCCGGTTTGGATCAATGGGGAAATGATTCACGCTGGAGGATCGGGACCCAGAGGCGGCGAGCCCTGGACTTCCTGGGGACTGAATAAGGACCTGAAGGATCCAGGCTAAGGATGCATTTTACTCCGGACCGTAGACTTAAGACTGGGACCTGGTTGTAGCCCCGCCACCTTGTTCGTGACCCGGCTGTAGTCCCTACCCGTTCTTTCCTGCTCCCCGCGGTCCTGGTCCCTAGCCCCCGGTGCCCCCGGTTCCCCCGACTTCCCTGGTTCCAGCGGGCATCCTCCTACCCAGGTTCCCAAACTGCCCCGTCCCTCCGCCCGCCCCGTCGGTGCGGTCTCACCACTGGCCCCTGGTGCGCAGCGGGCCCCGGGTGGTTAAGCGGGGACCAGGGGTTGGGCTGTGGCCGGGGGGCTCACCTTGGAGGAGTCCGAGGCAGAGCCACAGGCGCAGGTTCAGCGCAGCGCCCGGCTGCATCTCCGGCCCCTGGGCGCGGGTGGGACCTGCGCGGCCGCAGCTCTGGGCTGGGAGTGAGAGCGCGCGCCGAGGCGCTGGCGGAGCGCGGACTGGTCAGCGGCCCGGGGCGGAGCCGAGACTGCACGGGGCGGGGCTCCGGGGGAGGAGGGTCACCGTAGCCTCAGCCCGCCCCTCGCCTCCCCTCTCTGCCCCTTCCAGCTTGCCCAGGAGAATCCAGCCTGGGTTAGGGAGAGCGCCCACTTGGCGTATGTCAAGGGCTCCCAGTTCCAAAGTAGCGGACACCAAGCACAAACTCCAGGGCCACTGCGGGTGGGCGAGGAGCGCAGGTGACTGCCCTGTACCCCCTGCGCGTTGTGGGGCCAGGGGAATGAACAAAACGGAGTAGTGGCGTTTTCTGCATTTCCCTTCCATTAATAAGCAAAGTGGCGACGAATATAAGGTTAAAACATCTGTAAGTTAGATCTTAGCGAGAAGCCTCTCTCTCCATAGTGTGAACGGAGCTGGCACCCGGGCAACAACAGCCTGCCACCATCCTCCGACCGTGAAAGACAGGCTTTTCGCTTTAGCTTCCCCACCAAATACTTTTGCTCTGAGCTCATTCATAAGTCTTTTTTATCAGGTGACACTTCACTTTCTGTTTTGGCAAACGCTCTCGCACAGACTTCCTTTCTCTTTGTGGTGCCTTTGCTAGAATTTTCCTATTTCAAAATATATCCCAAATGACAATGACGGTTTCAACCTTTTCTGCTTTTATGTACTCCCTTCACACTGTTCCCACGATCCCCACCTACCAGCCCAGGCTCATCCTTGCCAAAAGTCAAGGCCAGACTGTTGTTGATCATGACTTTTTAAAAAGTCGCCAACTCTCTCCCACAGAACAGGACTGAAACTCCTAGGTGTGTGTGTGTCTTTAACATCTGTAGACAGCGCTGACCAGTTTTCCATTTTAGCTTGTACTGAAATCACATTATGGTGTTACTTGGCTTTTCCCTAACTGCCACTGAGGCAAAACATATTTTATTTATGTATTTATGCATTTATATATTTATTTATATATTTATCTATATTTTAATTCACTTTGCATCTCAATAACAGCCTCCCTTCCCCTCTTCCCAGTCCCATCTTCCAAATCTCTCCCCCCATTGTCCTCTCCCCTTCTCCTCAGAGAAGGGGGATTCCCCACCCCCCATCTTGGGTACCACTCACCCTGGGACATCTAGTTCCAGCAGGACTAGTCACATTCACTTCCACTGAGGCCCAAGGAGGCAGTCCAGGTAGGGTGTAGGGGATCCAACAGCAGGGAACAGAGACTGAGACAGACGCTGCTCTACTTGTTAGGCCAAGCTGCACATTTGCTCTAGCACGTTCCCTGGTTGGTGGCCCAGGCTCTGTGAGCTTCTATGGTCCCTTGACTATGGGTCTTCTTGTGGTGTTCTTGACCCCTCTGACTTGCTCATTTCTATCTCCAGACGTCTATAAGACTCCCCGGGCTACACCTGATATTTGGCTGTGGGCGTCTGCATCTGTTTCCATCCGATGGTCGATAAAGCCTCTCAGGAGACAGTTATGCTGGGTTCCTGTCTGCAAGCATAGCAGAGCATCATTATTATGTCAGTGGTTGGCTCTCTCACATGGAATGGGTCTCAAGTTAGGGTAGTCATTGGCTGTTCCCTCAGTCTCTGGTCCATTTTTATTTCTGTACATCTTGTAGGCAAGATAAATTAGGGGTTGAAGGTTTTGTGGGTGAATCGATGTCCCCTTCCCTCCTCTGGAAGTCCTGCCTGGCTACAGGAAGTGGCCACCTCAATCGCTATACACCCCCTCTGGTAGGAATTTCAGCTAGAGTCACCTCCATAGACTCTTCGTATCCCCTCCCATCCCTGGCCTCCAGCTAGTCTCCAGAGATGTCCCTCCCTCTGCCCATTTCAATTCTCACTCCCAGCCCTCTCAGACCACCCCTCTCCCTACACCCGAATAACATTGCCATTCCCCTCCTTACTTCCTCTCCTACCCAGTTCCCTCTCTCCATCCACCTCTGATGACTAGTTTCCCCCTTTGGGTGAGATTTATGCATCGTCCTGTGGGTCCTCCTTATTACCCAGTTTCTTTGGGTCTGTGGATTGTAGCATGGTTGTCATGCACTTTGTGGCTAATGTCCACTTAGAAGTGCGTACATACCATACATGTCTTTCTGTCTCTGGGTTACTCCACTCAGGATGATATTCTCTAGTTCTATATATTTGGCTGCAAAATTAATGTCCTTGATTTTAATAGCTGAATAGTATTCCATTGTGTAGATGTACCACATTTTATCTATCTTTAGTTGAGGTAGATCTAGGTTGTTTCCAGTTTCTGGATACTATGAATAAAGCTACTATGGATATAGTTGAGCAAGGATTCCTGTGGGTATAGTAGGACATCTTTTGGATATATGCCCAGGAGTGTCTTGAGGTAGAACTATTCCCAGTTTTCTGAGAAACTGCTAAATTGATTTCCAAAGTGGTTGTACAAGTTTGCACTTCCACCAGCAGTGGAGGAGTGTTCCTTTGCTCCACATTCTTGCCAATATGTGCTGTCATTTGCATTTTTGCTCTTGGCTCTTCTGATAGCTGAACTGAGCACAATTTTTTATAACTGGCCATTTGGATTTCAAGTCTTTTGCTCTAGTGCTTGTTTTTGTTTTTATCCATCTGCAAGGAGGTTCTTCCTTGCTCCCTCCCTCCCTCCTTTCCTTCCTTCTTCCCTTCCTCCCTTCTTTTCTTCCTTTCTTTTTTTAAAAATAAATTCTGTATGTAGGTCCTTGGCCAGCCCTGTTTGCTGTGGCTGTGTAATAATTTTCTCCAAAATTGAGGCATGAAGTGACGACTCTTCTTTTTTTCCTTGGCTACACAGGTGTCTTTGTGTAGCTCTGGTTGTCCTGGAACTAGCTTTTTAGACCACGTTAGCCGCAAGATTAGGGTCCTGCTTACTTCTGTCTCCTGAGTGCTGGGATTAAAGGCACATACTAACACCTAGCTGTGAAACAGCAACTCTTACTTTATTCTTGTTTGGTAAGTCAGGGGGTTTCGAGAGGCATCTCTGGGTCACGTTTGATTGGACTTTTTCAGGGTTGCTGCTAGTAGTCTGAAGGTACCATTGGTGGGGAGGCCTCAGGGATCGCTGATGATCATTTGGGAGTTCAGCTGAGGCTGTTAGCTGGTCCACCCACCCAGAACCTTTCCCCTGTGACAATCTAATACAATGGCTTCTCCTAAGTGAACTACACGGCCCTGAAGACATAGAGCTTGTGAACAGGAAGATTCTCCTACTTCTTGGTAGGGCAAAGCAAAAAATGTGTAGGGTGAGAGGTATCGTGGAAGCCATCTTTGGGAAATACCTGTGGCCACTGAGGTAACAGAGTGCCCCTCCCATCCATTCTCTGTTTTTGAGACAGAATCTTGCTCTGTTGCCTAGGCTCTCCTCAAACTCTTGGGCTCAAACAGTCCTACCCCAGCCTCCTGAGTAGAGCAGCGAAGTCCACAGGTGCATGCTATGCCCCCAGCCCCACTTTCTTAATAGTATCTTTGGACTGGGGAGGGAAAGATGGCATTAGTTTAAAAGAGTGAGTCACTTTCCTCCTGGACAGTGTCATTTATATCCATTCAAAGAAATACTTTTCTGTCTTTTTTTTTTGTTTTTTTTTTTGT
>NW_022196911.1:44675445-44677293 GCF_008632895.1 Mastomys coucha | reverse complement strand
AATCTTCTTCCCAAGCTTGGGGTGAGCGATGAACGCCAGACGGCTGAGTTTGCGGCTGGGACCCTTTGACATCTTGGGCTTGAGGACCTGAGGCTTCACCAGGGCCTTGATAGCCTCTGCGCGTGCACTCACTGCCTTTGCGTTGTTGGCCTGCATCTTCTTCAGGCCTTTCTTGTTGTGCTTCTTGGCAAAGCGCATATTCCTCAGGAACTTGGGGTCAACCCCCTTTAGAGACTCGTATCTTTGTGACCGGGGTTTCTTGATGCCATTTCTGTGCCATTTGCGGGACTGATTGTGTGTGGTGTGGTTCTTGGACTTGGCCATGTCTGTACGGTAAGCCGCGGCTCCCGCAGCGCCTGGGACCGGAAGAGCACATTTGCTGTTTTTAAAAGTGTTTTTTCTTGCTAAGGATATTTTAGAGCTCTTTGAATAGTTAGACCAGAAATATAATTTATCAGAAATATGATTTGTAAATGTTATCTGCACTTTGTCCTGCAGTCTCTTAAGAGAATCTTTCTGGGGAGCCAGAGCCATGGCTCAGTGGTTAAGAGGACTTGCTGCTCTTGCAGAGGACTGGGGTTCAATGCTCAGCATATACATTAGCTCACAACTACCTCTAACTCCAGTCCCTGGAGATCTGACACCATCTTCTGGCCTCCTAGGCCCTCCATGCTGTGATACACACATATGCCTACCTACCTAACCAAAACCTTATACATATAAAAGAAAATAAGTAAACGTTAAAAATTTTAAATCTTTATTCTAATTTTATATAAATGAACGTTTTGCTTCCGTATATGTCTGTGTAGCATCTGCATGAAGTGCCGGGGAGGCCAGGTGTTATATGCTCTGGGACTAGAGTTAGACAGTTGTGAGCGGCCAGGTGAGTGCTGGGAATTGAATTTGGGTCTTCCAGAAGAATATCCAGTGCTCTTAACCACTGAGGAATCTCTCTCAAATATAAACAAAAATTTAAAAAGAATGCATTTTGCATAGCAGAAAGTGTTTTGCTTTCGTTTTTGTTGTTTGTTTTTTGGCTTTGATGAAGTTCAGTTCATTGATTTGTTGTGTTCTGGACTGTCACTTCACATAGGTTTCATCTTCTTGATCCAGATCCCTTAGTCAGAAAGCTGAAATATCTATAGACCTTAACTGACTTGCTACCCAGCATGTAGAAAGGCTTGGTTTTTAGTTGTTCATGGCAGAAAGGAAAATGTATATTGCGGGAAATGTTAAAAAAGACCACCCCTCAATCTCTCCTGCCCCGCTGGACCATTGCTGGACCACCGCTGGACTACCGCTGGACCACCGCTGGACTACCGCTGGACCACCGTTCTAGTACCGGTACTGACCTGCGGGGTCCTGCTATTC
The DNA here is from genome assembly GCF_008632895.1 of Mastomys coucha. NCBI lineage: Eukaryota > Metazoa > Chordata > Mammalia > Rodentia > Muridae > Mastomys > Mastomys coucha. The sequence goes on along the minus strand of NW_022196911.1, from coordinate 44,675,922 downwards.
TTTCCCAGCTTTCGAGTTCATCTAGCTACATGCAACACCCCACACACCCAACAATCAGTCATTTAGCGCCTAATTACCCAGTAGAAATATGACTCTTTTTTTTCTTTAATTGTTATTGTTTTTTTATTAGATATTTTCTTTATTTACATGTAAATTTCTCCTTTCCCAGTTTCCCCTTCAAAAATCAAACAAACAAACAAAAACACAAAAACAAACCCCTGTTGCCTCCCCCTTCCCGATGCCTGCCACCCCACTCTCTCCCACTTATTGGCCCTGGCATTCCCCTACACTGGGGCACAGAACCTTCACAGGGCCAAGGTCCTCTCCTCCTATTGATGATCGAATTTGCAATCCTCTATTATACACTTGCTGCCAGAACAATCAGACCCATCCATGTGCAGTCCTTGGCTGGTGGTTGAGACCCTGGGAGATCTGAGGGTACTAGTTAGTTCATATTGTTGTTCGTCCTAAGGGGCT
>NW_022196911.1:44595000-44595166 GCF_008632895.1 Mastomys coucha | reverse complement strand
GTGTGCTTCTTTCTGCTCATCTACCACCAGTCTAAGGAACATATCCTGACTCACGCTGGGCAAAGGTGATGTGATACTTCTGTGCTCTACAGGCATCTTTCCTGTCAATGGTGACATAGTTACAAGTTGGTTAATTCACTAGCTATATGTCTCACCATACACTGTC
>NW_022196911.1:44587491-44594803 GCF_008632895.1 Mastomys coucha | reverse complement strand
TCTCTCTCTCTCTCTCTCTCTCTCTCTCTCTCTCTCTCTCTCTCTCAAAAAAAACCCAAGAAACAAAACAAACAAACAAACAAACTAGAATGAAAAAGAAAGAACATATAAAACAGACAGACAGATATATAGACATACAGACACACACAGAGAGACAGACAGACAGACAGACAGACAGTCTCACACACACACACACTCTCCCCCCTCTCCAAAATCCATAAAACACAAAATCAGAAACCATAATATACAAGCAAAAATCTAGTAAGATAAAAAATGGCCAAACAAAGCAATATGAGAAATTTTTCTACCAAAATACTATTATCATGCAGTTTGTTTTGTTTTCCTGTTAGGCATGGGTTTAGATTAAGTATGGCCTATATACCCAGTGAAACTCCCTTGGAGAAAACCAACTTTTCCTTTTGAAGCACTTATCAATTGGAGATATCATGCCAGTCAGGGGCAGGAGCTGTGTCCAATTCCCCTTTTCATCTCTGGCAACAGTCTGATTTGACCCTGTGCATGCTCTGTGTGGGCCCTGTGCATATTGCCAGTCTCAGTGAGTCCACACGTGTGTCAATCCTGTTCTGTCAGGAAGGCACTGTGTCTTTGGTGTCATCTATCCTCTCTGGATCTTACAATCTTTCCTCCTTCTCTTCCATTTAGTTCCTTAAACTTTGAGGGGAGGGGTTTGATGAAGACATCCCATTAGAAGGGATAGAGGACACCAGGAGAACAAGACCCTCTAAATCAACTGAGCAGAGCTCATATGAACTCCCAGAGACTGCAACAGCATGACAGGGCCTGCATGGGCTTGCATCAGGTCCTCTGCATATACACTATGGCATATTTTCAGTTTAGTGTCTTTATGAGACTCTTAAGCAAGTGAATGAGTGGATCTCTGATTCTTGTAACTTCTCCTGGACTCTTTTTCTTCAGTTGGTTTGCCTTGTCCAACTTCAATGTGATGGGTTTTTGTTTGTTGTTTATTTTATCTTACACAATTATCCTACAAAGTTTTTTTTTTATCTTACATACAAACTATCTAACATTACTTTGTTATGTTTTGTTATGGGGAGTGGATCCAGAGGAGAGGGAAGGTAGAGAGCAACATGGAGGAGAAGACAGAGAAGAAACTAATGTGTCTTTTCCCCAATAGATTCTTCTGGTTGTATTTCAACAACTCTGATTGTGTTTTCTTTCTTCATCTCCTAGCTCTGATATTTTCCATTTACTTGAGCTTTGGCATTGTAGCATTGGAATTTTGAAAGGGATTTCAAAACAATTTTATATCAACCCTTACAGTTTATTTAAAACAAACTTTTTGCAATTGGACAATGATACAGGACAGATTTTCTCTGTACAGAGTAGAGATAGGGTGAACAAGAGATAGAGATACACTTATTTTGTGAATGACACAACATGTTTTTTGATGACCATTAACTTGTCCACATACGATATGCACCCAGTGCAATGGAGTTGAGTGCTAATCACTTTGTAGACTATTTTTTACTTCTTAGGTTTTAACCATCAAGACTGAGTAGCCACTCATTCTGCACTTACCTGGAGCTCAAGGACAGTGAATGACCACTCTCATCTCCATCAGTTCTATTGGTATTGAGAAGAGATGACATCTACTATGGCACTGTTTGGATCTACTGGTGATGAAAAGGTATTTTCCACTGGGATCCTGATGCCATCTTTGGTAAGATGGAATTCAAGTCAGAGTTACTGTGCTAGAGGAATTAGCATAGTATGTGATCCACCCCTCCCCAACAAGAGCAGAGATTGCTGATGCCAAAGCCTAGAAGGTGGGAGCATCTTTCTCACCAAGCCTCTGCTTTCTTAACCCCAATTCCTTTGCCTCTTTCTGACCCTGATGTTCAGCTGGAGTATTATCACCCCATATCCTGATCCTAAGGCCTCAATACACTTATGTATGGGGATATTGAAAAGGACTCTAGAAAGTAGTGGAGAGTGAGTTAATTAGTAAGCATGGCCTTAGAGACCTCTGAGCCCCATTGTGGCAAATTATCATCCAACGACTGTCCTCTAAGATCTGCTCTATAGTCTTCAGTTCTTTCTATTCCCCATGCCCTGCCAGATCAATTTGAATTAGTCACAGTTTCCTCAGAACACAGCTTCTTATTTTCTCATGGAACTCTGCAGCCTGAGGTTCCTTCTACTTCTTTACTTTGACCTCAACCCTGACCAAGCCTTCATCAACCATACCAAAGTCCACATCTCACTTAAAGATTTCCATATTCACCACACCTCAAATTTGTTTATTCTCTGGGCTCATGTTCATTCATGCATATATATGTGTGTGTGTGTGTATACACACACACACACACACACACACATATATTTCCCTCACATCTATCTAATTACAGGTTAGGTGATGCAATCAGTGTCCCATGATTATGCATTGAATCTCATTCAGGATCCATTAGCAATGTGATATTTGTATCTGATCAGCAGAAAGAGATATAGCTTTCATTAAGAGCCTAGGATGGCATACAATTTATTTATAGACCTCTTGAGAACTATCACTGCACTGCTGTTGAGCACATGCTTCATCTCACACCTCACGAGGCAGAGCTGTTTTGAATGGGACCTGGATTTTGATGTGGTGCATTCTCTTTCACTAACAAAGCTGGGGTTAAATCAGCCGAAGGATAGAACACAGAGTAAAAGTAGGGGATGAAGAGCCTAGGACTGACGGAAATATGTCCATGTTCACATTCATGTCCATTCATGCTGTCCAGAGACACCAGGATTTCATTACCACATTTTTAGAAACCATTCATCCAACTGAAGGAAATGAATTTCCATTTCTTGAGTGCTGTGAACAGTGCTGTAATAAATGCTGGACTGACAATTCTCTTCAGAATTTAGGCATAATTTCTTTTGTGTGCGTATACAGTGTGGGGTTGGTAGATTACATGCCAGTTCTAATTTTAATTTTTTTGGCAGAACCTTCATCTTATCTTCAGCTGTAGCCAGCACAATAACAAGCTAAAACTTGGGATTCCTGGAAGGGAAGAGCAATGACCAATGAGACTACTCATGGACACATAACTTCTCTTCTCTTTTCCTTTTATGTGGAAAAGAGAACAACTTTATTTATAGTTTGGTATATTTTAAGGACAGAGTAGGGCGACTCCCAGTGTCAGGTCCTTATGAGCTTGAGAGGTCACAGAGTCTCAGAGTTATCAATTAGCATGCCTCCCAGAAAAGGCACACCTGAAGGCATTTTTTCTTCGAGGTCTCAGATTGTCCTGCAGTATATCTATTGAGGTTTATTGCCCTTTTTGTATAGTGTGTATGTGTTTGGTTGTGTCTGGTGTGTGTAGTATGTATGCATGTATGGTGTGTGTATGTGGTATGTGTGAATATGTGTGTGTGGTGTGTGTATGTATATAATGTATGTGCATAGGTAGCATGTGTATATGTGTGCAGTGTGTATATGGTATATTTGTGGAGTATGTGTGGTATGTGTATATATGTGTGTGTGCATGTATGTACATGTGCCTGTGGTATATATACATATATATGTATATATGCATATAGTGTATGTGGCATGTGTATGCATATGTGCACATGTGTGTGTGTATTTCTTTTGGTGTATAATTCAGGTTTGGGTAATTTCTTCAATGCTACTTGTTTCAACAGATTAAGAAATTTCTTTCTTGATTTTTTCCTTGCTGTTGGTTGTTAAATGTCAATTGTTTATTTCTCATCTATTGGTATATTTCCCTAAGCCTTTCTTGATCTATCTATCTATCTATTTATTTTTTATTTTATTTTATTTTATTTTATTTACATTTCAAGTGTTATCCCCTTACTTGGTTCTCCTCTCCCGGAAACCCCCTATAGCATGCCCCCTCCCCCTGCTTCTGTCAGGGTGTTCCTCCACCTACCTAACTATGCTGGGGCATCTATCAAGCCTTCATAGAACCAAGGACCTCTTCTTCCATTGATGCCTGACAAGGCTGTCCTGTGGTACATATGCACTTGGAGCCATGTGTACTCCTAGGTTGGTGGCTTAGTCCTTGGTAGCTCTAGGGGGTCTTGTTGGTTGATATTTTTGCTCTTCCTATGGAGTTGCAAACCCCTTCAGTTCCTTCAGCCCTTTCTCTAACTCCTCCATTGGGGACCCCATGCTTAATGCAATGGTTGGCTGCAAGCATCTGACTCTGTTTTTGTAAGGCTATGGCAGGGCCTCTCAGAAGATAGCTATATCAGGCTCCTGTCAGCAAGCATTGCTTAGCATCCACAATACTATAGAAGTTTGGTGACTGTGTCTGGGATGAATCCCCAGGTAGGACAGTCTCTGGATGGTCTTTCCTTCAGTCTCTGCTCTGCACTTTGTTTCCATATTTGCTCCCGTGAGTATTTTGCGCCCCCTTTTTTATTAAATATTTTCTTTATTTACATTTCAAATGTTATCCCCTATCCTGGTTTCCCCTCCAACACCCCCTATCCCTTTCCCCCTCCCCCTGCACAACAACCCATCCACTCCTAATTCCTGGTCCTGGCATTCTCCTACACTGGGGCATAGAGCCTTCAAAGGACCAAGGGCCTCTCCTCCCATTGATGGCCAACGAAGTCATCCTCTGCTACATATGCAGCTGGAGCCATGAGTCCAACCATGTGTACTCTTTTGTTGGTGGTTTAGTCCCTGGGAGCTCTGGAGATATTGGTTAGTTCATACTGTTGTTCCTCCTATGGGGCTGCAAACCCTTCAGCTCCTTGGGTCCTTTCTCTAGCTCCTCCACTGGGAACCCTGTGCTTGGTCCAATGGTTGGCTGCGAGCATCCACCTCTCTATTTGTCAGGCACCGATGGAGCCTCTCAAGAGTCAGACATATCAGTCTCCTGTCAGCAAGCACTTGTTGGCATCCACTATAGTGTCTGGGTTTGGTAACTGTATATGGGATGGATTCCCAGGTGGGGCAGTCTCTGGATGGTCAGTCCTTCAGTCTCTGCTTCACACTTTGTCTCTGTAACTTCTTCCATGGGTATTTTGTTCTCCCTTCTAAGAAAGACCAAAGTATCCACACTTTGGTCTTCCTTCTTGAGTTTCTTATGGTTTGTGAATTGTATCTTGGGTATTCCGAGCTTCCGGGCTAATATCTACATATCAGTGAGTGCATACCATGTATGTTCTTTTATGATTGGGTTACCTCACTCAGGATATTTTCTAGTTCGATCCATTTGCCTAAGAATTTCATGAATTCATTGTTTTTAATAGCTGAGTAGTACTCCATTGTGTAAATGTACCACATTCCTCTGTTGAGGGACATCTGGGTTGTTTCCAGCTTCTGGCTATTATAAATAAGGCTCATATGAACATAGTGGAGCATGTGTCCTCATTACATGTTGGAGCATCTTCTGGGTATAATGCCCAGGAGTGATATTGTTGGGTCCTCAGGTAGTACTATGTCCAATTTTCTGGGGAACCACTAGACTGATTTCCAGAGTGGTTGAATCAGTTTGCAATCCCACCAGCAATGGAGGAATGTTCCTCTTTCTCCACATCCTCACCAGTATCTGCTGTCACCTGAGTTTTTGATATTAGCCATTCTGACTGGTGTGAGGTGGAATCTTAAGGTCATTTTGGTTTGCATTTCCTTGATGACTAAGGAAGGATGTTGAACATTTCTTTAGGTGCTTCTCGGCCATTCGATATTCCTCAGTTGAAAATTCGTTGAATAGCTCTGTTCCCCATTTTTAAAGAGGGTTATTTGGATCTCTGGAGTCTAACCTCTTGAGTTCCTTGTATATATTGGATATTAGCCCTCTATCAGATGTAGGATTGGTAAAAATCTTTTCCCAATCTGTTGGTTGCCATTTTGTCCTATTGACAGTGTCTTTTGCCTTACAGAAGCTTTGTAATTTTATGAGGTTCCTTTTGTCAATTCTTGATATTAAGGCATAAGCCATTGGTTTTCTGTTCAGGGACTTTCCCCCTGTGCCCATGTGTTCCAGATTTTCCCGCACATTCACTTCTATTAGATTCAGTGTATCTGGTTTTATGTGGAGGTCCTTGATCCACTTTGACTTGAGCTTTGAACAGGGAGATAAGAATGGATCAGTTTGCATTCTTCTACATGTTGACTGCCAGTTGATCCAGCACCATTTGTTGAAAATGCTGTCTTTTTTTCCACTGCATGGTTTTAGCTCTTTTATAAAGATCAAGTGACCATAAGTGTGTGGGTTCATTTTTGGGTTTTCAATTATATTCCATCAATCTACCTGTCTGTCACTGTACCAATACCATGCAGGTTTTATCACAATTGCTCTGTAGTACAGCTTGAGGTCAGGGATGCTGATTCCCCCAGAAGTTCTTTTATTGTTGAGAATAGTTTTTGATATCCTGGGTTGTTTTGTGATTCAAAATAAATTTGAGAATTGCTTTTTCTAACTCTATGAATAAGTGAGTTGGAATTTTGATAGGGATTCCATTGAATCTGTTGATTGCTTTGGGCAAAATAGCCATTTTTACTACATTAATCTTGCATATCTATGAGAATGGGAGATCTTTTCATCTTCTGTGGTCTTCTTTGATTTCTTTCTTCAGAGACTTGAAGTTCTTTTCATACAGATTTTTCACTTGTTTGGTTAGAGTCACACCAAGATACTTTATATTATTTGTGGCTATTATGAAGGGTGTCATTTCCCTAATTTCTTTCTCAGCCTGTTTATCCTTTGAGTAGAGGAAGGCTATTGATTTATTTTAGTTAATTTTATATCCAGCCACTTTGCTGAAGTTGTTCATCAGCTGTACAAGTTCTCTGGTGGAGTTTTTGGGGTCACTTAAGTATACTATCATATTATCTGCATATAGTGATATTTTGACTTCTTCCTTTCCAATTTGTATCCCTTGACCTCCTTTTGTTGTATCATTGCTCTAGCTAGAATTTCAAGTACTATGTTGAATAGATAGAGAAAGGGCAGCCTTGTCTCTTCCCTGATTTTAGTGGGATTGCTTTAAGTTTCCTTCCATTTAGTTTGATGTTGGCTACTGGTTTGCTGTATATTGCTATTACTATGTTTAGGTATGGGCCTTGAATTCCTGATCTTTCCAAGACTTTTAACATGAAGGGATGTTGAATTTTGTCAAATGCTTTTTCAACATCTGTGAAATGATCATGTGGTATTTCTTTGAGTTTGTTATTTAGTGGATTATGTTGATGGATTTCCATCTCATGCACTCACGTTCTAGGATTGCATGCATGTGCCACCATGCCTTAGTATGCCATTTGTAATTTATTTTCTTGTGTTGTAGTTCTTTCCTCTCTCTCTCTCTC
>NW_022196911.1:44586101-44587481 GCF_008632895.1 Mastomys coucha | reverse complement strand
TCTCTCTCTCTCTCTCTCTCTCTCTCTCTCTCTCTCTCTCAGTTTGTTTTCAGTTTTTATTCTTTGTGACTTTCACACCACACACTACACTCCCACTCATCTCACTATCCTCCATATCCACTCTCTGTCCTGGCAACATGCCCCAAAGAAAACAAAAATATAAATGTACAAAGAAAAAAAGGAAAAAAACCCTCAGAACATCTCTCAAGGAGCTGTTGTATTTCATGGTGTGCTACACAGTATACCCCTTTGTCCACACATCATTCCTTGCAAGTGTTCATTGCAATCAGTTTAATATTGGTCTGGTTCAAGGCCTCTGGCTTCTGCTATACTGTCAACACTGGATCCTCACTGGGAGTCCTCTCACATACCCTGTTCTTGCTTTGTGTCATGGAGATCCTGCAGCTTTGGATCTGCAGGACTGACCCCTTCATGCACTCCAGCAGTTCAAAGTAGGGGTAGATGTTGGGATTGGCCAACTCAGCACTGAATCTGGGCCTGCATGGAAGCTGAACTAATAAGCCCACTAGCTATTCAAATCCAGTGCCACCAGAGTCAGCTCTCTGGCTTAGTCTAGGCTAGGATGGGGCCAGCTCTTCCACTTTCATTCCTTTGGGACCAGCTGTCCTGTGCCCACACTACCAAGGTCAGCTCTACTGTGCTGCCCAGGTGAGGGTATCTTACATGTTCTTAAGCAATTTACTACAGTTGTGAGTATTCATTACTTTCATAACTTTCAGCACATCAGATATGTTGGTTTTTGGTGACCATAAACCTTGCAAAAACATCTTTTGATTAGGACAAACTATTCTGATGTGAGAATAACATGACATAAACAGGAAGATAAAAAAGAAAGAAATGTATTAGCATAAAAAAGACACACATTTTGAACATTTCCTAATGTAGTCTACATATTTTTATATTGTTTATTTCTTAGTGTGATATTTCTAATTAGTTGTTTCCTATTTTAGTTTTCAAGAGGAGATGTGATTGGCTTACTATTTAAGATAATTAGCGAATTCTGAATTTGTATAATTATTTTTAGCAGTGAGATTTATCTTATAATACTTTCTTTTTAAGAATGTTTTTTTTTCAGTTTGAAGAAAACCATTTAAAATTTTTTGTTTGAAAGTCCCTATGGAAATATATTCTAGCAGTCCCTACCAACACCTAGGAAATTCTTTATGTCTGATGCCTAAAGGAAAGTATGTTTTGTACAGAATTCTTGGCCATGTGAGAGATATACAATATCTTATTCAACCATCTTTCTATTCCTATTCTTTTCTCTTCCTTTTACAAGTATCTTGCACAGAGCCCCCTTCACATCCTTGTTTCTTAGGGTATAAATCAGAGGATTCAGCATAGGCGTAATTATAGTAT
>NW_022196911.1:44584731-44585074 GCF_008632895.1 Mastomys coucha | reverse complement strand
TGTGGGAAGGAAGATTACCTAATGTAAAACATGATCTTTAGCGGAGATGCAACGCTTATACCTACAACAATCTCCTGAGAAGATCATTATTGACAGATTAGGAATTTAAGTGTTCTCATTGCAGGACCAGAGCTGAAGCAATGATGGATGGATCACACTTTAACTAGGCTTGCTTAATTATGTGATCTTCTTACCCCACCTTCCTCTATTTAACCTCAGTCTCAAGATGAACACATAGTCAGGGCTGTCTTTTTCTGCCCCTCTTCCTAGCATGTATTGACTCCATACCCTTTCCCTGCATCTCACTGTTCCTTGTCTTCAGTTGGCTTGTTGCTATTAGTGG
>NW_022196911.1:44584471-44584720 GCF_008632895.1 Mastomys coucha | reverse complement strand
AGATGAAAGATTATTGGTGATTTGGTATGTTCCATTGAGTACTCTCTACTTTCATACTCTTACTTATATTTTAAAATTGGTCTCCTGCCAGTGATCTGGGTGGCACACATAATTTTGAGTTGTATTATAAAAGCCAGTGGTTACTTATGCTCAAATTCCTGTGTGTATTTTCAATATGTCTGTATATGATATTAAAGGATAACAAACTTTTTTTGGTTAACAAACATGTTTAAATTATTTTCTTACAGG
>NW_022196911.1:44584041-44584461 GCF_008632895.1 Mastomys coucha | reverse complement strand
ACATCTTTCATCCAACTCCACTAATTAAATTATATTGTTTGATTGTGCTGGGACTAACATCTGCCTATGCAATTTCATCTTCTGTCTGAGCAAATATAGTTCCACAGATTCCTTCCTAACCTAAATTTGTTGTTTGATCGTAAACTCTTGGAGTGAAATGTAGCCTTATGTCCTCTCATTATCCCTGTAGGTGTGGCTTTTTTATTGTGTTAGGGAGATTAATATAACTATCGAACTTAAGTAGGGTTAAAGCATCCTTCAACTGTGCATATGTTACAGTTGTTTAGCTTGGTCTTCATGTGGGACTTCTAACAGTGGGAACCGGGACTGTTTCTGATTCTGTTGCCTGCCTCTTTGTCCTTTTCCATCTATTGGATTGCCTTGTCTAGCCTCAGTTGGAGAGGATGCACCTAGTCTTAT
>NW_022196911.1:44583368-44583961 GCF_008632895.1 Mastomys coucha | reverse complement strand
GGAGTGGGTAGGGAACAGGGTGAAGGACTGAGAGCAGAAAAAGGAGAGGAAATTTTGGTTGGGTTACACACACAGGCATACACACACACACGCATAAACACACATATGCATACATAAATGCACACACATGCACACACACATATCCCTCAACAATTCTCCATTCCTAACTGCTATGCTACACAGACAGTCATTGTCTGATCTGGATGCTATTTTTTCTAAGCACAAGGTTCCCCATATTATCCTAAGAGTGTTTTAGAAGATCTCCTGCAAGACTTGTCTATCAAATGTCTAGTAGCAACCCACTCATATTTCTACTATAGAAAACATATAGAGTATAGTCAACATAATTGACATTCAAAGTCTGAAAAAAAAATCCTAGCTTTCATTGTGACTGCCTCAGTCTGGAAGAAGTTTCCCCCTGTTAACTACTCCTCCAAAAAATTCTGATTTATTTCAATAACTCTGAGAGAAGCTCTAATCTTTGTCATTTGGGTCTGGTGTTTGGAATTTCCTTGGATATCAAAACTTAGGTACCATATTACTACCATAGACAAGAGTTAATTGCACAGAGTAACATGTCTTATTTTGTATAT
>NW_022196911.1:44582884-44583179 GCF_008632895.1 Mastomys coucha | reverse complement strand
GTGCTTTCATCAGAGATGAAAGCAACAATGACGGAGTGCCATCAACTGCTTTCTGATCCCCAAACTACGCTGGCATAGGGTGACAGCATTTCTTGATTTTGTGTTCATGCATATATTCTTTGATGACAATGGTATGGGGAATGAATTGTTGAGCACATGTGGTCTTGGAGACCTCTGGGACCTATTGCACCAATTATAATTAATAGATTGTCCCTCTAAGATCTGCCCTGAAGTCCTTAGTTCTCTATTCCCCATGCTCTGCCTGACCAATCTGAATTGCTCATTATTCTCAAAA
>NW_022196911.1:44581927-44582874 GCF_008632895.1 Mastomys coucha | reverse complement strand
TACTCACTCATGGGACTCTGTAGCCCATTCTACTTCCTACTTTGGCCCTATTCCTACCAGACTTTCACCAATCAGACCAAACGCCATGTCTAACTTGAGGCCTGCGATGTCATGACACCTTGAATGTGTCTCTTCTTTCATGTAGTGCTCATATGTTCCCAAATATGTTTAAGAACAGGAATATATCCAACTAGTATTTATTGTTTTATGTCTTATTTTTAACTCTAATAATCTTAAAAATTCATACATTAACTTGAAAATAATGTATTGAAAATATTATTCTTTTCATACGAGGATAAATAAAAAGTCAATACAAGGTGTTTTCTATATTCACCTAAAGAATCATGCTATTATTTAAGGAAATAGCTTTGTTGTTACTAATCTTGTGACCTGCCATGTTTGAGCCTCAGTTTCCCCAACTATAAGATGATGGTACCATGACCTATCTTTTACAACTGTTTGTGAATTCTTGACATATGTCACTTGGACATTCAGTGATATTATTTAGGTAATGTTAATTTTATGGCCTTCACTCTGACTGAAAAAAAACCCACAAAAATATGATCTTTGATCCCAAGAAAGTTCATAATCAAAGGAAAAGAATAGCTCAGGCAGAAAACTGAAAAAATATGTTAAGGCTTTCTTTCTTTTTGGTGAACCAGTGGGTTTTGCAGGTCTACTAACAAAAGTATGGATGAAGACTTTGCTACCGAAGCAGAGATGACTCAAAATTAGCTGTGTAACAGAAAGTCCATAGAAAGTTTTGGGTGAAAGCTACAACCCAAAACACAGCTCACAGGCAAGTCCATAGGTCCTAGCATCTCCTCCTCACACATTGGCTGGTTGGAGTTTCCCTGTGATGATTTTCTAAGATTTTCTCAGTTTCTCTTCTTATGTCTCCCTTTTCAGTTCTGATTTTATTAATTTGGATACTGTCTCTGTGCCCT
>NW_022196911.1:44581845-44581917 GCF_008632895.1 Mastomys coucha | reverse complement strand
TGGCTAAGGGTTTACCTATCTCATTGATTTTCTCAAAGAGCCATCTCCTGGTTTTGTTGATTCTTTGTATAG
>NW_022196911.1:44581722-44581835 GCF_008632895.1 Mastomys coucha | reverse complement strand
TTCTACTTGGTTGATTTCAGCCCTGAGTTTGACCATTTCCTGCTGTCTACTCCTCTTGGGTGTATTTGCTTAATTTTGTTCTAGAGCTTTCCAGTGTGCTGTCAAGCTGCTAG
>NW_022196911.1:44581165-44581712 GCF_008632895.1 Mastomys coucha | reverse complement strand
TCCAGTTTCTTTTTGTAGGCACTCAGAGCTATGAGTTTTCCTCTTAGCACTGCTTTCATTATTTCCCATAATTTTTGTATGATGTGCCTTCATTTTCATTAAATTCTAAAAAGTCTTTAATTTCTTTCTTCATTTCTTCCTTGACCAAGTTTTCACTGAGTAGAGTGTTGTTCAATTTCCAGGTGTATGTGGACTTTCCATTGTTTTTGTTGTTATTAAAGACCAGCCTCAGTCCATGGTGATCTGGTAGGATGCAGGGGACTGTTTCAATTTTTTTTGTAACTGTTGAAGCCTGTTTTGTGAACAATTATATGGTCTGTTTTGGAGAAGGTACCATGAGGTGCTAAGAAGTTACATTCCTTTGTTTTAGGATAAAATGTTCATAGATATTAAATCCAGTTGTCTCATAACTTCTATTAGTTTCACTGTGTCTTTGCTTAGTTTCTGTTTCCATGATCGGTCCATTGCTGAGAGTGGGGGCATTGAATTCTCCCACAATTATTGTGTGAGGTGCAACATGTGCTTTGAGCTTTAGTAAAGTTTCTTT
>NW_022196911.1:44581061-44581155 GCF_008632895.1 Mastomys coucha | reverse complement strand
GATGCCCTTGCATTTGGAGCATAGATGTTTAGAATTTAGAGCTCATCTTGGTAGATTTTCCTATGATGAGTATGAAGTGTCCTTCCTTATCTTT
>NW_022196911.1:44580766-44581051 GCF_008632895.1 Mastomys coucha | reverse complement strand
TTTGGTTGAAAGTTGATTTTATTCGATATTCGAATGTCTACTCCAGATTGTTTCTTGAGAACATTTGCTTGGAAAATTGTTTTCCAGCCCTTTACTCTGAGGTACTGTCTTTGACACTGAGATGTGTTTCCTGTATGTAGCAAAATGCTGGGTCTGTTTTACATATCCAGTCTGCTAGTCTATGTCTTTTTATTGGGGAATTGAGTCAGGAAACGTGATTGTTGCTTTCTGTTATTTTTGTTATTAGAAGTGGAATTATGCTTGTGTGGTTATCTTCTTTTGGGT
>NW_022196911.1:44580662-44580756 GCF_008632895.1 Mastomys coucha | reverse complement strand
AAGATTACTTTCTTGCTTTTTCTAGGGTGTCGTTTCCCTCCTTGTATTGGAGTTTTTCATCTATTATCCTTTGTAGGGCTGGATTTGTTGGAAG
>NW_022196911.1:44580329-44580652 GCF_008632895.1 Mastomys coucha | reverse complement strand
TATTTGGTTTTGTCATGGAATATCTTGTTTTCTCCATCTATGTTAATTGGGAGTTTTGCTGAGTATAGTAGCCTAGACTAGCATTTGTGTTCTCTTAGGTTCTGTATGACATCTATCCAGGATCTTCTGGCTTTCATAGTCTCTGGTGAGAAATCTGGTGTAATTCGGATAGGTCTGCCTTTACATGTTACTTGACCCTTTTCCCTTACTGCTTTTAATATTATTTCTTTATTTTGTGCATTTGGTGTTTTGATTATTATGTGATGGGAGGAATTTCTTTTATGGTCTAGTCTATTTGGAGCTCTAGAGGCTTCTTGTATGTG
>NW_022196911.1:44580027-44580319 GCF_008632895.1 Mastomys coucha | reverse complement strand
TCTTTCTTTAGGTTAGGAAAGTTTTCTTCTATAATTTCGTTGAAGATATTTACTGGACCTTTAACTTGGGAATCTTCGCTTTCTTCTATACCTATTATACTTAGGTTTGGTCATTGTGTCCTGGATTTCCTGCATGTTTTGGGTTAGGAGGTTTTTGCATTTTGCATTTTGCATTTTCATTGACTATTATGTCAGTGTTTTCTATGGTATCTTCTGCCCCTGAGATGCTCTCTTCTATATCTTGTATTCTGTTGGTGATGCTTGCATCTATGACTCCTGATCTCTTTCCTAG
>NW_022196911.1:44579778-44580017 GCF_008632895.1 Mastomys coucha | reverse complement strand
TCTAGGGTAGGTTTTCTTTGTGATGTTTTTTTTCTTTTTATTGTTTCTACTTCCATTTTTAGATCCTAGATGGTTTTGTTCAATTCCTTCACCTGTTTGGTTGTTTTTCCTCATAAATCTTTAAGGGCTTTTTGTGTTTCCTCTTTAAGCTTTCTACTTGTTTACCTGTGTTCTGCTGTATTTCTTTAAGGGAGTTATTTATGTCCTTCTTAATGTTCTCTACTATTATCATGAGAAGT
>NW_022196911.1:44579520-44579653 GCF_008632895.1 Mastomys coucha | reverse complement strand
ATGTAACCTTGGTTTCTGCTGCTTATGTTCTTGTACTTGCCTCTCGCCATCTGGTTATCTCTAGTGCTACCTACACTCACTGTCTCCAACTGGAGCCTATCCCTTCTGTTATCTTGGTTGTGGCAGAATTCCT
>NW_022196911.1:44579089-44579510 GCF_008632895.1 Mastomys coucha | reverse complement strand
CTGTCTCTGTGATCCTGTGATCCCAAGTTTTTGGGTGTAAGAGCTCCTGGGAATCGAGCTGTTTCTGAGATCTTGAAATCTTGGTGTGACCAAACTCCTGAGCTCCAGTGATCCTATGATTCTATGATCCTGGGCTTGTTAGAACATCTGGGAGGCAAGATTCTTCCAAGTGTTGTGGAACTTGGTGGGGAGCTAGCTCCCAAGGTCTGCTCAGGGTACTGGCTCAGACTTGAAAGAACCTGTACACCTGGCCGGGTGGGTGTTCCTGTATCCCTGGATCCCCAGGCATCCCAGTTACTCCCACTTTGGGGTAGATGTTGTGGCCTCCTCACCTATGATCCTGGGCATGTTAGAGCTCCTGGGAGTCCAGCTTTCTCTGAGTGTTGTGGAATTGGGTGCAGAGCTAGTATCCAAGGTCTGC
>NW_022196911.1:44578788-44579079 GCF_008632895.1 Mastomys coucha | reverse complement strand
ACCTTATTCCGGAATGACAACACTGACTGTCTTGAGTAACTCAATCAGTGAATTTTGAGTTTCATTGAGAGACTCACGAAATATAGTGAAGGAGCTGGAGAGATGGCCTACAAGTTAAGATTGCTTACTGTTCTTGTAGAGTGTTATGAGGTATTCACCAGAGAAGAGTGCTCAGACATGGGTTTAAGCCAATATAAAGTCTTTATTAGCTGGCTGGTGACTACCCTGGGTGTTTGGAATCCCAAACTGAGCCTTTCTCAGTGTGATATTTAAGACACAAAAATCACATTC
>NW_022196911.1:44578243-44578553 GCF_008632895.1 Mastomys coucha | reverse complement strand
TATCTTACATGTTCTTAAGCAATTTACTACAGTTGTGAGTATTCATTACTTTCATAACTTTCAGCACAGCAGATATGTTGGTTTTTGGTGACCATAAACCTTGCAGAAACATCTTTTGATTAGGACAAACTATTCTTATGTGAGAGTACATATGACATAAACACAAAGATAAAAAAGACAGAAAATGTACCAACATAAAAAATGACACACATTTTGAACATTTCCTAATGTAGTTTACATATTTTTATATTGTTTATTTCTTAGTGTGAAATTTTTTTGTTTCTTATTTTAGTCTTAGAGAAGATACAAT
>NW_022196911.1:44577842-44578233 GCF_008632895.1 Mastomys coucha | reverse complement strand
ACTGCTTATGATGATTAGAGCATTTTAGATTTGTATAATTCTCTTTAGCAGTGAGATTTATATCATATAATGATTTCTTTTTAGTAGTGTCTGTATTTTTCAGTTTAAAGAACACCATTTAAATTTTTTTGTTTGAAGGTCCCTATGGAAATGTGTTCTAGCAGTCCCCACCACCACCTAGGAAATTTTTTATGTCTGACTTCTAAGGGCAAGTGTGTTGGGTACAGAATTCTTGACCACGTGAGAGATATACAATATCTTATTCAACCATTTTTCTCCTATTCCTAATTTTTTCTCTTCCTTTTTACAAGTATCTTGCACATAGCCCCCTTCACATCCTTGTTTCTTAGGGTATAAATCAGAGGATTCAGCATAGGCGTAATTATAGTAT
>NW_022196911.1:44577445-44577617 GCF_008632895.1 Mastomys coucha | reverse complement strand
GTCTCTGGTCCCCCTGTGTTCTCACAAGCCAGCTTCAGAAGAATAAGCATCTCACAGAAGAAGTGGTTCAGGTGATGGCCACAGAGAGGTATGGTCATGATGATGCTTGTCTGAGTCAGAGAGTTCACAAGGCCTCCTACCCAGGAGGAGATGGCCAATGTGTGGCAGAGAA
>NW_022196911.1:44577101-44577226 GCF_008632895.1 Mastomys coucha | reverse complement strand
GAAAGACTGATTAGAAGCTGGGGCACAGTGCTACTGGTGAAACAGAGGTCCAGGAAGGAGAGGTGGGCGAGGAAGAAGTACATGGGTGTTTGCAGATGGAGGTCCTGCTGAGTGAGAGCAATAAT
>NW_022196911.1:44576973-44577091 GCF_008632895.1 Mastomys coucha | reverse complement strand
CCACAGAGGGTTAGAGAGTAGAAAATTGAAATGAAGACCAGGAGGATAAGCTCCAGTCGAGGCCAGTCTGAGAAGCCTACCAACAGAAACCCTTCTAAGCTGAGATTGAAACTTCCCA
>NW_022196911.1:44576691-44576868 GCF_008632895.1 Mastomys coucha | reverse complement strand
TCCAGAGAGTTGACCAAGTTGACTTCCCACTTTGCTTCACAGAGCAGTTAAAGCTAGATGATAGCCTTGCGGGTCTACCTTCTTTCTGCTCTCTTTCCCTCTCATGTCTGTTGATTCTGCACAGGTTGTGTAGGCTGGAGACACAGACAGCCCCTATTCTAAACCCATCATCAGCTT
>NW_022196911.1:44575157-44575352 GCF_008632895.1 Mastomys coucha | reverse complement strand
TGCATTAATATCACTTTCTTTCATGTTATAGCAACTTAAAATAAAAATTTTTGAATAAAACATTTTACTTTCCCTACAAAATCAATACAAATTAATTTAGTTCTGAGGATTAGTGCACAATCTATATATAAGAAAGATTTTAAAAAGTTGATTCTTATAAAAAGCCATTTGCTGATTTGCTGAGGTGAAACTCTA
>NW_022196911.1:44574999-44575147 GCF_008632895.1 Mastomys coucha | reverse complement strand
GGTTTAATAGTCTTTGTCCTGGGTATATTGGGTATGTACTTGTAGAAGGAAAAAAGAGACCCATATCCCACATCACATGTAACTATTAAAAGAAAATGAGGCAAGATTTTCATGAGTACTTCAAAATGTAAATAACATAGAGGATAAC
>NW_022196911.1:44574781-44574931 GCF_008632895.1 Mastomys coucha | reverse complement strand
AGCAACAGTGAAACACACCATGTATGTGGGAAATAATGATGTGTCCAGGTAGGTTCTTCAGTTGTGACTAGTTGGACAATCTGGTTCAGGTTGTTGATAATGTGAAAGGCTATGTTTACATGTGTCAGTGTGGGGAGGAGAGAGAATAAA
>NW_022196911.1:44574436-44574771 GCF_008632895.1 Mastomys coucha | reverse complement strand
CCATAAACACTGCTGTGAGTTAAACTGCTCTAAAATGATATCTACTTTAACAATTGTATGAAAAATTAACCTTTAAACAGGAAAAGAGGGAATGAGAAATACTTTCTGTGCTAGACAAGAAATAAAGGTAGTTTAATTCTGATTACTTTGCCTTGTAAGAAACAGCATCAGAAGTAGTTTGAAGAAAACTAAAGTGAAGCAGACATACATGAAGGTAAAGAATAAGA
This sequence comes from Mastomys coucha, assembly GCF_008632895.1. Taxonomy (NCBI): domain Eukaryota; kingdom Metazoa; phylum Chordata; class Mammalia; order Rodentia; family Muridae; genus Mastomys; species Mastomys coucha. The sequence continues at coordinate 44,574,544 of NW_022196911.1, read as the reverse complement.
AAAGTAAGTGTAGGTGAGGAACATTTGATTTTTCTTAGTTTTTTATTTCATTAAGATATAATCACACCATTCACTTCCTCTTTTTCCTCCTTTATTCTTTCTTGCTTG
>NW_022196911.1:44571923-44574343 GCF_008632895.1 Mastomys coucha | reverse complement strand
TGATATTATCAGTGTGTACCTATTATTAGGTCTGACCATTTGGTATTAGAGAACCTATAGGATTAATCATTTGCTATTGGATAATCAATCAGAGACCTTTTCCATGGGGAAGACTAATTTCCTTCTTTTTATTTTTCCTTTCTTTCTTTCTTTCTTTCTTTCTTTTTTCTTTTTTTTTCAGTTCTTAAGCTCTTCATTAATGGGTGGATCTTGTGAATGTGAAATTTCCCCCATCTATGCTGTCATGTAGACATTTTTAGGCAGCCATGTTGTTGATATTGTATGGTCATAGCTAGAAGGCACAATCTAAATGCACACTTACTTGGCTTTCCTGGGTATTATAATCTTTCTACCTCTTCTCCCATGATCTTCTCTTTGCATTTGGTGCAAGAATTGTGTTGTAGGTGTATCAGCTGGGAAAGGGCACCACATGGTCAACTATTCCCTGAATTTTGAAAGATAATCTACAAATGCTGATAAGATGATAATGGAGTCTGCTTCCATGGAATCTAGTATTTTATTTTAAAAAGATTTATTTATTTATTTACTTCATATGAGAACACTGTTGCTGTCTTCAGACATACCAGAAGAGAGAATTGGATCCCATTACAGATGGTTGTGAGCCATTGTGTATTTGCTGGGAATTGAACCTGGGACCTTTGGAAGAGCAGTGAATGCTTTTAACTGCTGAGCCTTCACTTCAGCCAGAATCTACTGGCTTGGAATTTTTTTTACTTGGAATTTGGTGTTCAAACTGGCAGCCCCAAGACTATACAATATAACCTTTTCTCTCCCTGTTCTATCAGTTGACATTTTTCTTCCTACCTGAGGCATTGACTCCTGCATGACTGCTTATGTGTGTATTGTTTGACAAATATATCCTGATTTCTATTATTTAGGGTATTTCTGTAGAGGTGAGGAACATTTAATTTTTCAGAATTAAACTATCTTTATTTATTGTTTAGCATAGAAAGTATTTCTCATTCCCTCTTTTCCTGTTTAAAGGCTAATTTTTCATTTCCTTGTAGAAGAAAAAAGAGACCCATATCCCACATCACAAGTAACTATTAAAAGAAAATGTGCAAAGCTTTTCATGAGTACTTCAAAATGTAAATAACATAGAGGATAACATTGATGTTGGTCTTGGCATTTCTTCTTTTTTAATGTATGATATCAAACACAAAAACTAGCAACAGTGAAACACACCATGTATGTGGGAAATAATGATGTGTCCAGGTAGGTTCTTCAGTTGTGACCAGTGGAACAATCTAGTTCAGGCTTTTGATAATGTGAAAGGCTATGCTTACATGTGTCAGTGTGGGGGACAGAGAATAAACAGACAATTTCCATAAATGTCTGTTGGACATTTGTCTGATGGAATTGGAAATGGAATTGGCTGATTTGCAGGAACACAATGTCCAACTCCATCTGTGGTGTCATGATGATTCTCACTCAAGATTGTGCCTAGTGAATCCCTGCATTCAGTCCAGTTTACCTTGCTTTCTTTGCACTGCCCATGTGTCTCAAGATCCAACTGCTGGAGTTATGACACCTTTCCAATTTTTTATACATTTTCCCCATTCACTCTCCATTTTGCCTAGAAGTTGGGGTTTGACTCATGTCCACATATGATAATCAAGACAATAAAATTAACCCTGAGAAATATTTCCATTCTTGAATAGCAACTGTGACCTACTAATCAGATGAACATAAATTTGGCTTCTAGTACACCTCACACATTATTTCTTTTGTTCCATTCCCTTACTTACATAGATTCATTACTTATACAACATAAACTGTATTCAGTTTCCCTTCCCCCTCTCCTCCCACTTCCTCCCCACCTCCTCTCCTATCCAACCCAGATCCATTTCTCTCTATCTGTCACTAGAAAATAATAAGCTTCTAAGAAGTAAAACAAAACATAACAAAATGGAATATAGTTCAATAAAACAAAAACGATCATATCAAAGTTGGACAAGCCAAGCCAACAGGAAAATAAGAAAGCCCCAAGGCAAGGCACAAGAATCAGAGACCCACTCATTCACACAGTTAAGAGTCCCACTGAAATATTCAGAGGACCTGATGCAGACCTGTATGAACCCTGTGATTACTGACTCATCTCTGTGAGTTCATATGAGTTTTGCTCAGTTGTCAAACACTATTTTTAATTCTACAGTTTAACCAAGGCAGGTTTTGACTATGGTCACAGTGGCTCAGGGCTTGATCAGAGATGAGCCTTCCTATGGGAACTTGGTGCATTTGGGTGAGAGGCAGTAGAGGAGATGCATTAGAAAGAATATGGATGTACAAAGACCTCCTTTCAATTGACAAGTGTCCAAATACTGTGGAAAATGGATGCTTTCCATTGTTCTATTCCTCAAGCAGAGGTCATTGCTTGAAAATATTCTGCCCTGTTTATT
>NW_022196911.1:44571318-44571912 GCF_008632895.1 Mastomys coucha | reverse complement strand
ACCCAATGGATTCTGGGAATATGGTGGCCGTTGCCCTGGCAACAGGTCTGTGGACCCGCCCATATATCCGCCACAGGTCCTGGATGCTAACACTCTTCATTAACACGCAGGAATTCCCACACATCTGTGCTCTCTGTATGTGATGAGAATACACCATCTTCTCAAGCATTTTTTTGGCAATGTTTGAGATTTCTTGACTTTTACTCCTTTCTTGTATGGACCATAGACATTAACAGAGAAAGAAGTTTAAAATATCTTGACTTCCAGCTCCCAAAGGGGAAAGCAACAAAATTATGAAAGTTGCCACAGGCTATTTCTTGGTCAGTAGAACATGGTAGATTTAAGAATATAAGAGCTATCACAAAAAGTTGTAGTGGTCCTGTTTTTTTCTCTTATTCTAGTCTGTGCCTCTCCCTAGCACCTTCCACATAGCTCCTTTCACATCTTTGTTCCTCAGGGTATAAATCAGAGGGTTGAGCATGGGGCTGAGGATAGTATAAAAAAGGGCAACAAACTTCCCCTTGCTCTCAGAATAGCTGCTCTTAGGTTGCAAGTATGTGTAAATGGCTGAGCCATAAAACAGAGAAACCACCA
>NW_022196911.1:44571170-44571308 GCF_008632895.1 Mastomys coucha | reverse complement strand
CCCACATGTCCCAAAAGCTTTTTTTCGTCCAGCCGTTGACTTGACCCTTAGTACTGCTCTAGCTATGTGTCCATAGGAGCCAAGAATTAATGTTGCGGGGAAGACCAATATTATGGCTCTGGCCACAAACATCTTGGC
>NW_022196911.1:44570155-44570895 GCF_008632895.1 Mastomys coucha | reverse complement strand
ACACACAGCAGCATAGCGGTCAAAAGCCATCACCACCAAGAGCACACACTCAGTGGATCCCAGGGCAAGAGATGTGAACAGCTGTGCCACACACCCTCCATAGCTGATGGTCCTGTCAAGTCCATGGAGATTGATAAGGAGTTGTGGCACGGTGCTCGTGGTGTAGCAGAGGTCCAGGAAAGAGAGGTGGGAGAGGAAGAAGTACATGGGGGTGTGCAGTCGAAGGTCTATTAGGGAAAGAATGATGATGGTGGTATTGCCAAAGAGAGTTAGGGAGTAGAAAATTGAAATAAAAATGAAAAGGATGATTTCCAGCTGAGGCCAATCTGAAAAGCCCACCAAAATGAACCTTTCTTCTAAAGTGGCATTGAAACTGTCCATAGCCTTTTATGTGCACAAACAGCAGGGGTTAACTTAGTGACCACTATGAAGATCACAAATCTAAATAATATTCTCTAAATCAGGCACTTTTATTTCCATGTTGCTGCTCAGTTACATCTGTTGAATAGTCTTTCTCTCATTGTTATAAAGATAAGTGGATTAAAATGATAAGAGTATTTAGTTGAACTTTTAGCCCTACTGCCTGTGTGTTCCAGAACTCTTGCCATGTCTGTCAATCCCTTGAATCTGATATTTCTTTTTGTGAAAGTAGAGTTGATATTTTGCCTTGCTAACAGAACAGATGTTTGTATCCAAATGCACTAACCTGGAAACTGCATTTTCAAGATCAAATGTAGGGC
>NW_022196911.1:44569795-44570145 GCF_008632895.1 Mastomys coucha | reverse complement strand
GTCAGTTTGGTTTTGATTCTAAGCACTTCAAAAGACAAGCAAAATAAATGAAAATTAGATGTGCAAAAATACACATAGAATTATATGCTATTTTCTGCTCTCTACAAGGTACAATGTTCCTGCCTAGTAAGTCCCAGGGCTGAGCAGGCAGAGAACACATGTTTATCCACTTCTGTATATCTTTGGCCTTCTGCTCAGTGTATGTGTTTTGTGTGCCAATCTGCAAAGCCTTGCTCACACCACTGCCACCTGACTTAAAAGATGAAGAATAGTGGAGCACTGTAACTTCAAGGGGAAATTACTCATAACAAATTTGTTTCTCTTCATGAATCATCATGCTTGTGATGTAT
>NW_022196911.1:44568858-44569692 GCF_008632895.1 Mastomys coucha | reverse complement strand
CCCAGGAGGAGTTGTTCTCATCTCTCCAATCCACAGTTCTTTTCGTCAATATTCTCTAGAATTTGTTGCATTCAATGAAAATATTTCACAACTCTATTCTTCAAAAGCTCAGACTTTCTGGGCATCACACAATAAAGTGAATTAAAACAGACATGTAATCCCTTATAGCATGTTAATGTTAATAATATTGACATTTACTTAGTTACTTTTATTTTCATCCAGGTCATGTAGAAGATGTAAATAACTTTGTTTTGTGTTTAACATCTGATTTTTCTTTTCAGTATAGTCTCATTAAATATAATTAACTATGAACATACTTTGATGAATTATAGCAGTAGATATGTATGTAATTTCTTGTCATTAAGGGTTAATAGTCCTTGTAGTAAAAATATGAAAAATATATGAAAAAGTTCTTGACAAAGAAAGAAATCAGTGATTGATAGATGTCTCACCTCTGCTTAGTATGAGAACTTGTGCCAAGTTCATATATTGCCTTTTCATTAAATCTGTATTAGAAGGTCACTAATGGCACCATGCTGGATCTATGCTGCAAGGAATGTATTTTCCTTTTAGAAAAATGGAAACTATGTACTTTATAAAGATAAAGTATTAGTGTATATGCTTTTTAAATCAATACAAGAAAATAGATTTAATGGAGATTATGTGGCATGATACATTTTCAAATACTCATGCATCCTACCAATATTTTTAAAAGACCATCCAATTGAATCTGCTGAACTTACTCAGCATTGTGCCCTCAGCTCATAGTACAGCACTAGAGGGGTAAAATCTCTCAACAAACATTGCTGGGTGAATTAATGAATATGTTTCATA
>NW_022196911.1:44568256-44568833 GCF_008632895.1 Mastomys coucha | reverse complement strand
ATATCTTAGGTTTACTTATTTTCTGTGTAATAATGAACAATTAACAATGCCCTGTTCTCATTTAGTGATTAGATACTAACCATTCATGCCATACTTGATAATCTCAATTATATTTATATCATCATGTAGACACTCTTAATCTACCCACAATTCAACAAAACATCAAAAGAATTATTATATGAAAATTCCTGAAATCTCCATCCACGAAGGCTTTAACAGAATCTAAGCAAGAGGTATATGATTAAGCAGCTACCACAGTCCATGAAACAACACTGAATAGGCAAAGTTGAAAGGAGATTCAAAAATCACAGCTGGACAGAGATAGAACTGAGGAGACCGTCTGACAATCATTTAGCTTATAGGTGGAAACCAGAAAGTGACCCTGGAGTAGTGTCCAAAGAGTCAGCATGAATAAGTAGTGCCCTCTTGACTAGTGGATTTTAAAAAAAAAATACAAGGTAAGATTTGATAAATTGGTGGTCCAGAACCTTAAAAAAAATATTGTTTGGGAGGAAACACAAAAGTAATTTCTTATTCGTGATGTACTGATTCTCAAATCAAAACTTGCTGCCTGAAG
>NW_022196911.1:44567927-44568209 GCF_008632895.1 Mastomys coucha | reverse complement strand
ATAGTGGTCTGTCACTCTCTTCATGTTTTACTTCCCATTTATATCTTCTTGGGGATTTCCCTTTTTGACTCATTGATACATCACGCCAACAATTTTCTGGAAAATACCTTTAGTCTTCCATTTTCCTATGAATATAGCTATGAAAGTATAAGTTTTGGTAGTATACATGACAAAATCCGATTAGGAAGTTGGCCTTTTTCAGCCTTAAGATTTCAGTATTTAGAGTAATGACTGATCCACGAGAGTACTTGATATACCCCTGAGCCTACAGGCACAAACTTG
>NW_022196911.1:44567696-44567917 GCF_008632895.1 Mastomys coucha | reverse complement strand
GAATGGGTCCTAAGGAATGAAGCACTGTCATTTTGTCTGTCTTGTGTAGACAGCTGGGTGTACAAATAGCCCTGTTTCCTTGAAATCTGGTCTTGTATTTGGAATCTAGTGTGCAGTGAGAGTCTCAATACCATGCCGACTGTAACTTAACATTTCTTCCATCTCTGCTCCACTGTACTGACTTTCATCTGCCTCACAAAGACTCATGTCTGCTTCTGTTT
>NW_022196911.1:44565947-44567530 GCF_008632895.1 Mastomys coucha | reverse complement strand
AGTCATGCTGTCTGATGTAAAATTCCAAGTCGTATCTGAAATTGATGCTAGTGACTGTCAGTGTGTAGTAAAGCTTACCTCCCTCTCCCTGTGTACCTATTACTTAGGTACCACCTGTTGCAGTAATGACAACTTCCTATTTCTTCTCTACTCTTTCCTGGGCTCAGATGTGCAAGTTAGCCTCATTGTATCTATACTGTGAAGTCACAAAATGAAAATATGCTGGGAGCCTTTTCTACCTTTCAAATTTAGATTCAAATTTCTTTAGGTATGAATTGATGGGTCCTTCCCATCATTTCTAGTTCTGTACCTCATAGCTCAGGCAAAGATTAGATTGTGGTTGCATTAGCTTAGGGAATGTTCAGCACTAAGGTTTCCTGTGGGAGTCCAGTGCCTGTGGATAAAAGGTGGGGAACACACAAATAACAGATTGTATTCATAGACTGAATATAAAGGAAAATAGTGCCATGAAAACTTGAGTGAAGGTGACAACTTAAAACTTCTCTTTCACTTCGTATTGCTTAACTATTGCTTAACTAGAGTGAAGAAGAGAATGATGTTTATCTGACATATAAGCATTTCATGATGGCTTCTGTTTCCATCCCATCCAACAGCTACTTTCCTACAACGTCACTCCTAAATAAAAATATGATGTCTGACATCAGATAGAGTGCAGAGTATTAAGTCCTTGGTGGAAGTTTGCTTTAAAATTCTGATGACAGACCAAAGGACAATAAGATCGACAAAGCCTGTAAACATCCTAGATGTGGAGCAGGTGATTTAAATAGAGTTTTTAGATTGGAAAACTAGTGTGTAAAGTCTTTAAAAGCAGCACACAGAAAACACACCCACTTTGCTTAAGGTCCAAACTTAACTAACTGATAGCATTTCCAAGAAGGCAGGTTGTAACTTAATGTGAGCAGAGCTGAAAAAAAAAGAATGAAGTGACCTAAAAATACAGGCTGTGAAAGGGACTCTCCTGTACACCTGCTTACTTAGAGCTGAAGATTTGATCAGAAAACTGTAAAAGGGTCCTGCAGTCATTGGCTGATACACTGTAATTCTGGAGACTTCTTCTAGGTCCTGCTGTTTGTTCTGTATGACTTTTAAAATCTTATTTCTTTTTACCAAATCTCTTTGGGCCACACAAATCACTCTTGATATTTATGTAATTTGTTTTTGGCAACAGCAAGGTCAATGGTTGTCTGTGTTTACCTTCCTGTGTGTTTCTGTGCATGACGGTGTGCATGGGCCAGTGTATCTATCACATAATCTCAATAATTATTTTACTGGTTAGGATTCAAGGTTGAAGATCTTTTCTAACAGCCTGTGTTATTACATGTTTCATGCCAGTCCACTAACTTAATATTGTTACACTGTAGTGGAACCCTATGCAAACTGCAACACTGAATCTTCTGTCTGATCAAGGGGTGGGTGTGAGGTTCTCAGGAATTGTTTTCTGATTTTCTAAGTCCACTTCTGTCAACCATGCCACGTAATAATCTCTGTCCTCAGCAGCTGGGCTATGAACTTCTTATCAAACCATTTCAGGTACCTGGCCAGCCTCCTATAGCACACATTAA
>NW_022196911.1:44565501-44565937 GCF_008632895.1 Mastomys coucha | reverse complement strand
CAATAACTTTCTGATCTGAATATTGCCCCTCCACAGCATCCCATGCTATCCCACAGGCTTTTTTCAGGGTGATCTTCAATACTGAGAATCACTTTAAACAACATTATGACATTGTCAGCATCATGATTTTTTTAATCCTGCTACCTTTATTGACATGAAAGACTAAACTGACAAGTTGCTTACTTTGTGTCTCTGTCTAAGGCTGGGTTCCCTCTCCTTGTCTATCTTCCAGAAAGTCCTCCTAGTATTGAAATTTGAAAATTTATTATGCTGTACATATTCAGGTGGGAGAATGGATGCCAATGAAGGCTATCAATAATAAAACATGCTTTTTTCATAAATCTAACATTTTTTATGTGCTCCAACCAGGAAGGTGGAGAGTAGGACTCAGTTCCAATTGTCCAATGGAATATTGCCATTAAATTTTAGACTGTGA
>NW_022196911.1:44565063-44565491 GCF_008632895.1 Mastomys coucha | reverse complement strand
TCTCATTCAATCATTACTCACCTAGAGCTCCAGGAGCCATTTCACTTAATATCCTTGATTCCTTTGGCCTGTGAAGCACATTTGAGACTGTCTGTAATTAGAGAGGTTCAAGGTAGACTTATTTCTTTGATGTACTGATACCTCCTTTATGGGGTAGAGGTCTTGGGATATGGCTCCCATCCTGGAGAAGTCATGATTATCCTAGATTGGCACCTGTGCAGCCAATGTTTATCCTAGCCAACAGAGACCAGGTAGGATCTGGCTTTATCAGAAAACCTTTGGACTTTAACGCTGTCTATATACACTTATCCTGACCCTCAGAGCATGAACACCTCAGTTTTGTCCTGAGGGCATTGTCTGTTCCTCCTGACAAAAAGAACTGTTCATCAAGAATGGCCTTGGAGACCTCTGTGCCCCAACGTGGCAAT
>NW_022196911.1:44564283-44565053 GCF_008632895.1 Mastomys coucha | reverse complement strand
TGGCAGACTCTCAAAGACATGCCTTACAGGCCTATCTATTCTCTATGCTGCATCCAAACTAAACAGCTCTATTCACCATGCTCACAACATACCTTACTCACTCTTGGGACTGCATATTGAGATCCTCATATTTCCTCTGCTTTGGCCCAAGTCCTATCAACAGTCAGACCAAATTCCACATCGCATTTGGAAATTGACCACATATCTCTTTCTATGGACTTCTCAGACAACACATTTATTCTTCCATGTATATAACCATGAGCCAACTAAACGTTTATTTCCTTGACGAAAAGCTTGAAATCGAACACAAAATATTGTATGTCACCGCCAATATTTAATGTATCATTGTTTCTTATTTTATCCTATTTTATATACAGTAAACGTGAAAATCAATATTTTTTTGTGGTAATGCAGACTCAGGCAGAAATAGGGATATTTTAAAGGGACCCATGGACAACCAGGGCACTGAGAAAACTGCTCTCAACAACTTCTAAACCTTGTTTGTTTTTGTTTCATAAGACTTTGCCATCCCTGCAAGGAGGAAAACCATAAATGAGGGAAAGTCTCTCCTAAAAGGAAGATAGGCCTTCAGCTATAGTAATGGCTACCCTTGAAGACTAAGTTTGCTCAAAGTTTTCTGGTGAAGCCCCTTTAAGTATAACCCTGTGATCCCTCAGGTGACTTAGCACAAATACAAATTTCTGTTTAGATAAGAAGACTTTCTTCTCTGCCTTGAGTTGGATTGTATAGTAACTAAAAAAAAAAAAAAA
>NW_022196911.1:44563865-44564082 GCF_008632895.1 Mastomys coucha | reverse complement strand
TAAACAAGGTGAACTCAGTGGCTTTTTGGAGGATGTTTCTCTCATAATGCTTTGTTTAGGCTTTTTTAAGAAAAAACCTTACCAGGCTCTTGCTTTTCAATTTTGTGTTTTTACAAGATTTCTCTATAGTCAACTGTGTGTGTGTGTTTGTATGTGTGTATATGAGGTGGGGGAGTGTGTGTGGGTGTGTTTGTGTATATCTGTATATGTTTCTTGT
>NW_022196911.1:44560147-44560309 GCF_008632895.1 Mastomys coucha | reverse complement strand
ATTGTCTTGGAGAATTGTTTTCCAGCCTTTTATTCTGAGGTACTGTCTGTCTTTGTCACTGAGGTGGGCTTCCTGTATGCAACAAAATTTTGAGTCCTCTTTATGTACCCAATCTGATAGTCTATGTCTTTTTATTGGGGAATTGAATCCATTGATATTAAT
>NW_022196911.1:44558171-44560137 GCF_008632895.1 Mastomys coucha | reverse complement strand
TATTAAGGAAAAGTAATTGTTGCTTCCTGTTATTTTTGTTGTTAGAGCTGAAATTCCACTCATGTGGCTATCTTCTTTTAGTTTTGTTGGAAGATTACATTTTTGCTTTTTCTTTTCCTTGTGTTGGAGTTTTCCATTTATTACCCTTTCAAGGGCTGGATTTGTGGAAATATATTGTATGAATTTTGTTTTGTCATGGAATACTTTTGGTTTCTCCATCTATGATGATTGACAGTTTTGCTGGGTATAGTAGTCTGGGCTGACATTGAGGGATTTAGTGGAGGTTGTGGAGAAGGTGTACCATAATAGGGCATGTGTGCAGCACCATCTGTGAGAACATGTGCAGACTCTCCAGGAACATATCCTTGAGGGGAACTGACCTTTGCTCCACCAGCAATTACCAATTGTCAATAGCTTCTTAGCTAGGAGGTGGATTTCATGAACCTCCCCCTTCCATGCTGGCATTTGGTCAATGTGATTGTCCTTATGTGAGCATATGTGTCCTTATGTGTCCAATGTGAGCATGTGATCTTGGCCAACATGACCACATATGTGCAATATCCCTGAAATGCCTGGAAAATAGTATTCCATTGCAGGTATCCACTCCTGTGGGTCTTTCAATCTTCCTAAACTTTCTCTTGCAATGATATCTGAGCTTTGTGGGCAATTGGAGAGCCTGCTCCTGGCTTCTCTTTCCTCTCTCTTCTGGCCTGAATGGTCTGAGGTTCGAGTGACTAGTAGAGTTCAGTACAGTTGTCTCCCCTGGGGTTTTTATAGTCTGCATGGTCTTCATGGCCTCTAGGGTTTGGGTTACTAAGCATGTCTATGGGGTCCATAATACCAGTGTGTCCTGTGCTGGTGGTCTTCAGGGAAAGCAGGTGGTTTTGTAGTCCAGAAAATGGAATTTAGGGGTTTGATGTAGTTTCAGGCTGCTGGGTGTGTTTTAAGAGGCCTTGGTGGGCAAGAACTTGGAGCAGCATCTTCCCTGGTTGTCCATGGTGCCATTAGGCCTCCAGGATAGCATGCCATGCTGTGGTCTGGAAAATGGAGCTCAGGGTAGAGGGTGAAGTCGTCTGCTGTTGAGTGTGCATCAAGGGGACTTCCAGATTTATTTTTAATGTTTGTTCAGTAGCCTCAAGGCATGAGGAAGCCAGCAAGTGAAGTCATAACCATTGCTGTGTTGTGTGGTGGACACTTTTCTTTGGGGACTCAGATGGGAAACAGCATAGCCTAACTGTGCAGAGATAAGAAAGTACACATGGGAAGTGTCTCAGCAATGAGAAAGCCTGCATCATCTCTACCACTAGATGTTCAGTTTGTATACTGTGACTTTGAGGAGCTTACTATTTTTAATAGTTCTTTTGGTGAACTTTTAAAGCTTTTTATTTGCATAAATTGATGTTATATTCCTATAGTAACAGTTTGATTTTCCTTATATTTAATTTGGATGAAGTTTAATTTATATTTCTCTTGTTTGATTGCTCTCATTAAGACTTCCAATATTATGTTCAGTAAAAGTTGTAAAAGGAGCCATCATTGACCTGTTCTAGATCTTGGAGAAGAAACTTGTTTTTTTCTCATTTTATACCCAATTTGTATACTTAATATGTATGACTTTATTATGTTGGGGTACATTTCTGTAGGTAATTTATTCAGAGATTTTTATCATAAAGAACTGATGAATTTATGGTTTTTATGTGTTGAAATAATATATTTTATTTAAATTATTCTTTTTGAAAATAGATTCTTCTTGCTTGCATTGTATCTCAACCACAATTTCCCCTCCCTACATTCTTTCCATCTCCCCCCCACTCTTTCCTTCTTCCCCAGTTCCATTCCTCCTCTGTTTTGCTTCAGAACAAAAGCAGGCCTCCAAGAGACAACAACCAAACATGACGACATAAGATACAATAAGACTAGGCAAAAGTCCTCATATCCAGGCTAGACAAGCCAGCCCAATAAGGTC
>NW_022196911.1:44557040-44557312 GCF_008632895.1 Mastomys coucha | reverse complement strand
CTTTCTTCAGAGACTTGAAGTTCTTGTCATACAGATCTTTCATTTGCTTGGTTAGAGTCACACCAAGGTATGTAATATTATTTGTGACTATTGTGAAAAAATGTCATTTCTTTAATTTCTTTCTCAACTTGTTTATCCTTTGAGTAGAGGAAGGCTACTACTGACTTGTTTGTGTTAATTTTATATCCAATCACTTTGCTGAACGTGTTTATTGGGCTTAGGTGTTCTCTGGTGGAATTTTCAGGGTCACTTAAGTATACTATCACATCATC
>NW_022196911.1:44556502-44556881 GCF_008632895.1 Mastomys coucha | reverse complement strand
GCTATTGGTTTGCTGTATATTGCTTTTATTATGTTTAGGTATGAACCTTGAATTCATGATCTCTCCAACACTTTTAGCATGAATGGGTGTTGTATTTTGTCAAAGGCTTTTTCAGGATCTAGTGAGATGATTATATATTTTCTTCCTTTGAGCTTATTCATAAAGTGGATTATGTTGATGGATTTCTGTATATTGAACCATCTCTGCATTCCTGGTATGAAGCCTACTTGTTCATGATGGATGATCGTTTGGATGTGTTCTTGGATTTAGTTTGCTAGAATTTTATTGTGTATTTTTGAATCGATATTCCTAAGTGAACTTGGTCTATAGTTCTTTTTCTTTGTTGAGTCTGTTTGTTGTTCAGCTATCAGTGCAGCTG
>NW_022196911.1:44556207-44556454 GCF_008632895.1 Mastomys coucha | reverse complement strand
TAGTTTGAGAAACATAGTTATTATTTATTCTATAATAATAGTTATTCTTTGAAGGTCTGATTGAATTCTGAACTAAACTTATCTGGTCCTGGACCATTTTTTCATTTTTGGTTGGGAGACTTCTATTTTCTTGGGGGTTATGAGACTGTTTAGATGATTTGTGTGATCATGATTTAACTTTGGTACTGTTATCTGTCAAGAAAATTTTCCATTTCTTCCAGATTTTCCAGTTTTGTTGAGTATAGAC
>NW_022196911.1:44555286-44556197 GCF_008632895.1 Mastomys coucha | reverse complement strand
GAATCTGATTATTTTCTGAAACTTCTCAGTTTCTATTGTTATGTCTCCCTTTTTGTTCTTGACATTCTAAATTTGGATAGTGTTTCTGTGCCCTAAGGTTTATTTATCTTGTCGATTTTCTCAAAGAACCAGCTTCTAGTTTTGTTGATTCTTTGTATAGTTCTCTTAGTTTCTACTTGGTTGATTTCAGCCCTGAGTTTGATTATTTCTTGCCATCTACTCCTCTTGGGTGTATCTGCTTCTTTTTGTTCTAGAACTTTCAGATGAACTTTCAAGCTACTAGTATATGATCTTTCCAATTTCTTTATGGAGGCACTCAGGGCTATGAGTGCCTCTTAGAACTTCTTTCGTTGTGTCCCATAATTTGAATATGTTGTGTCTTCATTTTCATTGAATTCTAAAAAGTTTTTTCTTTCTTCCTTTATTTCTTCCCTGACCAAGTTAATGGGGGCTTTATGTTAGATTTGTTGCTATTCAAGACCAGCCTTAATCTGTGGTGACCTGATAGAATACATGGGATTAAATCAATGTTCTTATATCTGTTGAGGTTTGTTTTATGTCCAAGTATATGGTTGATTTTTGAGAAGGTAACATGTGGTGCTGAGAAGAAGGTATATTCTTTTGTTTTAGGGTGAACTGTTCTATAGATATTTGTTAAATCCATTTGTTTTATAACTGCTTTGTATTTCTCTGTGTCTCTGTTTAGTTTCTGTTTCCATTATCTGTGCATTGCTGAGAGTAGGGTGTTGAAATCTTATATTAGTATTGTGTGAGGTGTGATGTGTGCTTTGAGCTTCAGTAATGTTTCTTTTACAAATGCAAAATGTGGTACCTTTGTATATGGGGCATAGATGTTCAGAATTGAGAGTTCATCTTGGTAGATTTTTCTTTTGATGAGCACATAGTGTCCT
>NW_022196911.1:44555000-44555276 GCF_008632895.1 Mastomys coucha | reverse complement strand
TTTTGATAACTTTTCATTGAAAGTCTATTTTGTTGGCTATTAGAATGGTTACTCCAGCTTGTTTCTTGGGACCATTTGCTTGGAAGATTTTTTTCCAGCCTTTTACTCTGAGGTAGTGTCTGTCTTTGTCACTCAGGTGTGCTTCCTATAAAATTCTGGATCCTGATTATGTATCCAGTATGTTAGCCTATGTCTTTTTATTGGGGAATTGAGTCCACTGATATTGAGAAATATTAGGGACAAATGATTGTTGGTTCCTGTTATTTTTATTGTTAG
>NW_022196911.1:44554585-44554990 GCF_008632895.1 Mastomys coucha | reverse complement strand
TTTCTCTCCTTTTGCATTTGTTGTGAAAAGATTAATTTCTTGCTTTTTCTTGGGTGTATTTTCCCACCTTGTGTTGGACTTTTACTTCTATTATCCTCTGCAGGGCTAGATTAGTGGAAAGAAATTGTTTAAGTTTGGTTTTGTCTTGGAATACCTTCGTTTCTCCAACCATTGTAATTGAGAGTTTTGCTGGGTATAGAACCCTCAACTGGCATTTTTGTTCTCTTAGGGTCTGTATGACATCTGTCCATGATCTTCTGGATTTTAGAATCTCTATTGAGAAGTCTGGTGTAATTTTGATAGGTCTGCCTTTGTATGTTACTTGACTTTTTCCCTTACTGTTTTTAATATTCGTTCTTTGTTCTGTGCATTGGATGTTTTAATTATTATGTGATAAGAGGAATT
>NW_022196911.1:44554472-44554575 GCF_008632895.1 Mastomys coucha | reverse complement strand
TCCAATCTGTTCAGTGTTCTGTAGGCTTCTTGTACGTTTATGGGCATTTCTTTCCTTAGGTTAGGGGAGTTCTCTTCTATAATTTTGTTGACGATATTTGCTG
>NW_022196911.1:44554064-44554217 GCF_008632895.1 Mastomys coucha | reverse complement strand
GCATCTGTGACTTCTGTTCACTTTCCTACGTTTTCCATCTCCAGGGCTGTCTCCCTTTGTGTTTTCTTTAATGTTTCTATTTTTAGATCCTGGATGGTTTTGTTCAATTCCTTCACCTGTTTGATTGTGTTCTCCTATATTTCTTTAAGGCCT
>NW_022196911.1:44496392-44507475 GCF_008632895.1 Mastomys coucha | reverse complement strand
AAAGCAGCTTGTGTGCAAAAGAAGTGATACACAGGCAACTTTCAAGCTTCCTGTTCTGTCAAAGAGTGCAAGGTTCCTGTCTAGGATACTCTAAAATGTTTCTGCATAGATGAAAGATTATTGATGATTTGGTATGTTCCATTTTGTTCCATTGTTCCATTCTCTACTTTCATACTCTTACTTATATTTTAAAATTGGTCTCCTGCCACTGACCTAGGTGGCACCCATAATTTTGAGTTGTATTATAAAAGTCAGTGGTTACTTATGCTCAAATTTCTGTGTACATTTTCAATATGTCTATATATATGATATTAAAGGATGACAAACTTTTTGTTTAACAAACATGTTTAAATTATTTTCTTACAGGATACAGTTCTACATCTTTCATCCAAGTCCACTAATTAAATTATATTGTTTGACTGTGCTGGGACTAACATCTATCTATGAGATTTCATCTTCTGTCTGAGCAAATGTATTTCCACAATTTCCTTCCTAACCTAACTTTGTTGTTTGATCGTGTGCTCTTAGAGTGAAATGTAGCCTTACTTCCTCTCATTATGGCTGTAGGTGTGGCTTTTTATTGTGTTTGGGAGATTAATATACCTATTGAATTTAAGTAGGGGTTAAAGCATCCTTCAACCGTACATATGTTACAGTTGTTTAGCTTGGTCTTCATGTGGGACTTCTAACAGTGGGAACAGGAACTGTTTCTGACTCTGTTGCCTGACTTTTGGGCCCCTTTCCTTCTATTGGATTGGCTCGTCTAGCCCCAGTTGGAGATGATGCACCTAGTCCTATTGCAACTTGCTATGCCAGCACCATTTAACATCCATGGCAGGATTCATCTTTTCTGAAGAGAAATGAAGGAGGAGTGGGTGGGGAACAGGGTGAAGGACTAAGAGCAGAAGAAGGACGGGAACTTGTCCTTGGGATACATACACAAGCATACAAACAGTTGCACATGCACCTGTATACACACACACACACACACACACACACACACACATACACACATACACACACACATGCACACACACACACACACACACACAAACACACACACACATATCCCTCCACAATTCTCCAATATTAACTGCTATGCTACACAGTCAGTCATTGTCTGATCTGGACACTATTTCTTCTAAACTATAGAGAACATGTTTTCCATAGTATCCTAAGAGTTTTTTGGAAGACCTCCTGCAAGACTTGTCTATCAAATATCTAGTAGTAACCCACTCATATTTCTACTATAGAAAACATAAGAGTATAGTCAACATAATTGACATTCAAAGACTGAAATAAAAAAAATCCTAGTTTCCATTGTGACTGCCTCAGTCTGGAAGAAGTTTTCCCCTATTAACTACTCCTCCAAAAAATTCTGATTTATTTCAATAAATCTGAGAGAAGCTCTACTCTTTGTCATTTGGGTCTGGTGTTTGGAATTTCCTTGGATATCAAAGCTTAGGTACCATATTACTACCATAGACAAGAGTTAATTGCACAGAGTAACATGTCTTATTTTGTATATTTTAACTGTGTCTCCTGAGAAGTTCACCTTGTCAGCAGTTACCTGTAGTTCCACAGCAAGTCCTCCAACAATTCTGATGACTATAAAGGATTTTTGATCTTGATCTCACCTTGGTGGGAAGGACTCAGATCAGAGCTTGTGTCTCACAGAAATCATGATAGTCGATGTTCTTTCACCTGTTGCACAGAGTGCTAATGCTGTGTGCTTTCATCAGAGATGAAAGCAACAATGACGGAGTGCCATCAACTGCTTTCTGATCCCCAAACTACACTGGCATAGTGTGATAGCATTTCTTGACTATGTGTTCATACATATATTCTTTCATGACAATGTTATGGGGATGAATTGTTGAGCATATGTGGTCTTGGAGACCTCTGGGACTGATTGCACTAATTATAATTAATAGGTTGTCCCTCTAAGATCTGCCCTGAAATCCTTAGTTCTCTATTCCCCATGCTCTGTCTGACCAATCTGACCTACTTATTATTCTCAAAATACAACTTCTTACTTCCTCATGTGACTCTGTAGCCTGAGATTCATTCTATTTCCTACTTTGACCCTATTTTTACCAGACTTTCATCAATCAGACCAAATGTCATATCTTACTTGAGGACTGCCATGTTCATGACACCTTGAATGTGTTTCTTCTCTATACCTTCCATGTAGTGCTTATATGTTCCCAGATATATTTAAAAACAGGAATATATCCAACTAATATTTATTTCCTTGCTTCTGAGTACAAAAATTTCTGGAAAATATCTACTATATTAATATATATTGTTTAATGTCTTAACTTTATCTCTAATAATCTTAAAAATTCATACATTAACTTAAAAGTAATGTATAGAAAAATAATATTCTTTTCGTATTTGGGCGAATAAAAAGTCAATACAAGGTGTTTTTTTTTTTATTCACTTAAAGAGCAATACTATTACTTAAGGAAATAGCTTTGCTGTTACTAATCTTGTGACCTGCCATGCTTGAGCCTTAGTTTTCCCCTCTGTAAGATGATGGTACTATGACTTATCTTTTACCTCTGTTTGTGGATTCCTGGCATATATCAGATGGACATTCAGTGATATTATTAAGCTAATGTTAATTTTTTGACCTTCACTCTGACTGAAAGGAACACAAAATTATGATCTTCAATCTCAAGAAAGTTAATAATCAAAGGAAAAGGGAAACTCAGTCGCAAAGCAGGAAAAAATATGTTAAGGCTTTCTTTCTCTTTGGTTAACCAGTGTTTTTTTTTTTTTTCGGTGTGGGTCAACTAACAGGAATATGGGTGAAGACTTAGCTACAGAAGCAAGAATGACTCAAAATCAGCTGGGTAACAGAAAGTATATGTCAACATGGGTGAAAGCTACAACCCAAAACCCAGCTCACAGGCAACTCCCTAGGTCCTGGCGAGTCCTCTTCACAGCTCACAGGCAACTCCATAGGTCCTGGCGAGTCCTCTTCACACACTGTCTTGTCAGAGTTTCCCTCAGCAGCTGTTTACTTCTTTATAAGGCTTTCTTTTGGACTCTGTTTATCACATCTGGACCAGCCTGCAGTTCGTGCTGCCTACATTCAGGATTGATCTTAATAGACAGAACCAGAACTTTTCAACTCTTCTAAGTCTTTCTCAATCCAATCAAGGTTACCAAATATCAAAGAAGCTTTAAAAGTGCTATAAAATATCTTCAGGTAGAATATGATTATGATTTTTATCAGTTTTACATAATGGGATGTTTTGGAGAGAATTATAGATTTTTCTTAATATATCAGAGTTTTATTTACAGTACATGTTGATTTTAATAGCTTTGTTAAGATACAGTTAAGCACATCAGGGGGGTCTTGGCTCAGTGGACAACAGTGTTACTGTGCAAAGTGTAGGGTACTAAGATACTCAGAATACACGTAGAAGCTAGAGAGGTATGGTCACCAACTACATCTCCAGTGTGTAGGGGACCGAGATAGGCTCCGGGGGCATCTTGGTTAACTATCTTGAGGAACTCAGTCAATGAATATAGAGTTTCATTGAGAGGCTCACTAAATATAGTGAAGGAGCTGGAGAGATGGCCTAGCAATTAAGAATGCTTGCTGTGCTTGTAAAATGCTGTAGGACAGGCACCAGAGAAGAGTGCTCAGACATGGATTTAAGCCAATGTAAAGTTTTTATTAGCTGGCCAGTGATTACACTGGGTATTTGGCACTACTGTATAGCACTGAGACTTTCCCAGCATGATCTTTAAGTCACAAAAATCATGTTCTGGGTTGACATACTTCAGTTAACAAGAACAGTTAGCCAGACAGAACTACAGAAGCCAAAAAATCAAGGTTACTGCATTTTGAAACTTTTCCAGAACTATAGACTTTGATGAATTAGGTGTTTTCTTTTAGGTAGATTGTGGTGGAAATGTTCTTTAGCATAGGGGAAGATTTAGGGGTGGCTCCTCTGCTGAATGGTGGGAATGTTCTTTGGCATAGGGGAAGATTTAGGGGTGGCCCCCCTGCTGAAAGGCAGGGAAGGAGCACCTTCCCATAATCTCCCTGCAGCCCAGGGCATGACTGCTCCATGAACCCAAGATGTTTTGGAAGTAATTCAAGGCTACTGAGAGCTGTGCGTGCAAGGATCAAAGAAACAGACCTCATGTACCTGGGCATAGGGAAAAATATTTACTGTAAGATAATGAAGAAGTGGGCATGCTTTGCCATGAGAAAGTGCTAAGAGATTATGCTACATGATTGTTGTTAAATTCTATTTTTAGTCTTACCGTGTTTTACTATAAAAGATTTCTCCCATTAAAGTTTATTACCATTGCCAGCAGAGCAGTGGTCTTCTCGTTCTCATTCAGTCGCCCTCTCTACTTCAGCCTCACCCTCGTCGGCTGGCTCCGACAGTAGATGGTGCTGTCTATTTGCTTAGTTTTACAGCCTGAATGGTGCTGCCATCATACCAAGTGACAGTAGGACTAGGCACATCTTCTATTGATGCTAGACAAGGCATTCCAGTTAGGGGAAAGGGATCCAAGACAGTCAATTTAGTCAGAGACAGCTCCTACTCCTGCTTTAAGATTCCCACATGGAGACCCAGCTGCACAACTGCTATATATGTGCAGAGGGTCTAGGTCTTTCTCATGCATCCTCTCTGGTTAGTGGTTCAGTCTCTATGCACCTCTATGTGCCCAGGTTAGTTGATTCTGTAGGTTTTCTTATGTCCTTGGCCCCTCTGGATCTTTTGATCCTTCTTCCCATCTTCCACAGGATTCCCCAAGCTCTGCTTATTGTTGGCTGTGGGTCCCTGCATCCATTTCCATCAGTTGCTGGGTAGAGCCTCTCTGATGATAGTTATGCTAGGCTCTTTTCTGCAAGTATAGCAGAACATCATTAATAGTGTCATGGGTGGGCTCCTCCTCATTGCATACTTCTCAAGTTGGGCCAGTTATTAGTTGGCCCTTCCCTTAAATTCTGCTCCATCTTTTCCCCCTGCATTTCTTGTAGGCAGCACACATTGTGGGTCTAAGGTTTTTCTGGTTAGGTTCATATCCCAACCACTCCACTGGAAGTCTTGCCTGGTTATAGGAGATAGCTGGCTCAGGCTCCCTATCCCTCATTGCTATGAGTCTTATCTAGGGTCACCTTCATAGATTCCTGGGAATTTCCATATCCCTAGGTTTCTAGCTCATCCCAGAGATGCACCCCCAATCCAAGTGTCTCTCCCTCCATCTAACTTCTCTCCCTACCTCTAAATTCCTGATCTCATCCCCACTCCCTCTTTTACCTAGTTCCCTTCCTCTACCCACCCACTTGTGTGGTTTAGGTATTGGGCTGATTGTAGCCCCCTAAGGTGAATCTGGCTGTGCTACTTCTTTTTCTCCTTTTTCTATTTTGTGGAATAATTTGAGGAGTATTGGAATTAGTGCTTCTTTGCAAATCTGTTAAATTCTGCACTAAAACCACCTGGCCCTGGGCTTTTTTGGGGGATTGTTGGGAGACTTTAATGACTATTTCTATTTCATTATTCCCATTTCTATTTAGATTGTTTGCCTGATCTTGGTTTAACTTTGATAATTGATATCTATCAAGAAAACTGTCCATGTCCATTTCATTTAAATTTTCCAATTTTTGGAGTACAGGTTTCTGAAGTAACACTTAAGGATACTTTGGATTTACTCATCTGTTTTTATGAATGTTGTTATATCTCCCTTTTCATTTCTGATTTTGTTACCTTGGGTATTCTTGCTTTGCCTTTCAGTTTCTTTGACTAAGAGTTTGTCTATATTGTTGATTTTCTCAAAGAACCAACTCTTTGTTTCATTGATTCTTTGAATTGTCTTCCTTGGTTCAAAAATAGAACCATTGATTTCAGCCCTGAGTTTGATTATTTTCTGGCCTCTGCTCCTCTTGAATATGTTTGTTCTTTTTGTTCTAGAGCTTTCAGGTGTGCTGTTAAGTTGCTAGTATGAGATCTCATTAATTTTTTTTAATTAGGGAACTTGGTGCTATGAACTTTCCTCTTAGCACAGCTTCCATTGTGGCCCATTGTACATTCATTTTCATTGAATTCTAGAAAGTCTTAAATTTATTTATTTCCTGATACAGTGGTCATTGAGTCGAGAGTTGTTCAGTTTCCATAAGTTTGTAGTTTTTCTGTTATTGTTGAAGTCCAGTTTTAATTCATGATGGTCTGATAGAATACAGAAGGTTATTTCAATTTTTTTTTATCTCTTGAGATTGCTTTGTAATGAAGTATATCAGCAATTTTGGAGAAGGTTCCGTGAGGTACTGAGAAAGTATATTCTTTTTTTCGTTTGGATGAAATGTTCTGTAGATATCTGCTAGGGCCATTTGAGTCATAACATCTGTTAGTTACATTGTCTCTTTGTTTAGTATCTGTTTGATATCTGTTTGACCTGTCTATTGGTGAGAGTTAGGTGTTAAAGTCTCAACTCAGAATTGAGACACTATCTTTGTGGTTTTTTTTCCTTTGATGAACATAAAGTGCTCTTCTCCATCTCTTTTTCTAAATTTTTGTTATATTATAAAACACATTTTATTCGTTACTTATGTATTAGAGTTCAGAATACTATTTTGATTCTATTTAACAATAACTCTTTAAAGAATATTTCTTTAGAGTTCTTTTTTCTTTTTAATTATTCATTATTCATTATTCAATCTCTTTCCAGAGATTTTCTTTATTTACATTTCAAATATTTTCTCTTCTCCAGGTCTCCCTTCCAGAATCCCCTTCTCCCATCCCCTCTCCCCCTGTCTTTATGAGGGTGCTTCCCCACCCACTCACCCACTCCTGCCTTCCCACCCCAGCATTCCCCTACACTAGGGCATTGAACCCCAACAGGACCAAGGGTTGCTCCTCCCACTGATGTCCAACAAGCCCATCCTCTGCCACATACGTGGCTGGAGCCTTTGGTCCCTCCATGTGTACTCTTTGGCTGGTGATCCAGTCCCCGGGAGCTCCGGAGTGTATGGGGGTTGAAACTTTTGCTCCTCCCACAGGGCTGTGAAGCCCCTCAGCTCTTTCAGTCCCTTTTCCAATTCCTCCAGCAGGGGCCCTGTGCTCAGTCCAATGGTTGGCTGAGAGCATCCACCTCTGTATTTGTCAGGCTCTGGCAGAGTCTCTCAACAGACAGCCATATCAGGCTCCTGTCAGCAAGTACTTCTCGGCATCTGCAATAGTGCCCAGGTTTGGTGAATGTAGATGGTATGGGTCCCCAAGTGGGGCAGTATCTTGATGGCCTTTCCTTCAGTCTCTGCTTCATACTGTGTCTCCATATTTCCTCCTGTGAGTATTTTGTTCTCCCTTCTAAGAAGCACTGAAGCATCCACATTTTGGTCTTCCTTCTTCTTGGGCTTCATATGGTCTGTGAATTGTATCTTGGATACGCCGAACTTTTGGGCTAATATCCACTTATCAGTGAGTGCATACCATGTGTGTTCTTTTGTACTGGGTTACCTCACTCAGGATGATATTTTCAAGTCCCATCCATTTGCCTGAGAGTTTCATGAAGTTGCTTTTAATAGCTGCATAGTATTCCATTGTGTAAACATACCACATTTTCTGTATTCATTCCTCTGTTGAAAGACATCTGGGTTCTTTCCAGCTTCTGGCTATTATAAATAAGGCTGCAATGAACATAGTGGAGCATGTGTCCTTATTACATGTTGTAGCATCTTCTGGGATGCTACAACATGCAATAAGAAGTGGTACGACTGCCCAGGAGTGGTTATTGCTGGGTCCTCAGGTAGTACTATGTCTAATTGTCTGAGGAACTGCCAGACTGATTTCAAGAGTGGTTGTACCAGCTTGCAATCCCACCAGCAATGGAGGAGTGTTCCTCTTTCTCCACATCCTTGCCAGCATCTGCTGTCACCTGAGTTCTTTTTAGTTTAATTTATATTAATTTATTTTCTTACACTTCATATTTTATTCCCTATCCAATCCACCCTCTGACTGTTCCACCTCCCATAAGTCCTCCCCATACCCCTGTCTCCATGTGGATGTCCCCATCACCCCACCCCCACTCCATCTGACCTCTAAACTCCCTGGGGCCTCCAGTCTCTTGAGGGTTAGGTGCATCATCTCTGAATGAACATAGACCCAGAAGTCCTCTACTGTATGTGTGTTGGGGGCTTCATATCAGCTGGTGTATGCTGTTTGTTTTGTGGTCCAGTGTTTGAGAGATCTTGGGGTTTGCTGGTCCTTTTACAGGATCACCCTTCTCTTCAGCTTCTTCTGTTCTTCCCCAATTCAACAATGGGTCAGCAGCTTCTGTCCATTGGTTGGGTAGAAACATCTGCATCTGACTCTTTCAGTTGCTTGTTGAGTCTTTCAAAGGGCAGTCATGATAGGTCCTTTTTTGTGAATGCTCCATAGCCTCAGTAAAAGTGTCAGGCCTTGGGACCTCCCCTTGAGCTGGATCCCATTTTAGGCCTTTTGATGGACCTTTTTTTCCTCAGGCTCTTCTCCATTTCCATCCCTGTAATTCTTTCAGATAGAAACAACTATGAGTCAGAGTTGTGACTGTGAGATAGCAACCCCATTCCTCAGTTGATGTCCTGTCTTCCTGCTGGAGCTGGGCTCTATAAGTTCCCTCTTCCTACTGTCAGGCATTTCACCTAAGGTCCCTTCCTTTGAGTTCTGAGATTCTCTCACCTCCCAGGTCTCTGGTGCATTCTGGAGGGTCCCCCAAATCTCCTATTTCCCAAGGTTGCCTGATCGGCTCTGCCAGAGTCTGACAGTACAGATGCAGATGCTCATAGCCAACCATTCAACTAAGCACAGGATCCCCAATGGAGGAGCTGGAGAAAGGACTGAAGGAGTTGAAGAGTTTTGCAGTCCCATAGTAAGAACAACAATATCAACCAACCAGACCTGCCAGAGCTCCCAGGAACTAAACCAAAAGTCAAGGAGTGCACATGGAGGGACCCATGGTTCTAGCTGCATATGTAGCAGAGGATGGCCTTGTCAGGCATCAATGGGAGGAGAGGCCTTTAGTTCTGTAAAAGTTTGATGCCCCAGTGTGGGGAATTCGAGGGCAGGGAGGTGGGAGCTTGTGGGTGTGTGGATGGGGGAATACCCTCATAGAAGCAGGGGAGGGAGGATAGGATAGGGGGTTTCAGGGGCAGGGAAACCAAAAAAGGGGATAACATTTGAAATGTAAGTAAAGAAAATATCCAATAAAAAGAAACTCTAAAAAGTGCGAGAGAGAGAGAGGAAGAGAGAGAGAGAGAGAGAGAGAGAGAGAGAGAGAGAGCGCATGGGAAATGTCTTGGTAATGAGAAAGCCTGCATCAGCTCTGCCACTGGATGTTCAGTTTGTATCCTGTGACTTTGAGGAACTTACTATTTTTAATACTTCTTTCATTGAACTTTTAAACTTATTTATTTACATAAAGTGATGATATATTCCCATAGTAACAATTCAGTTGTCCTCATATATAATTTGGATGAACTTTAATTTATTTTTCTTGCTTGAATGTTTTCACTAAGACATATAGTATTATGTTCAGTCAAAGTTGTAAAAGGAGCCATCACTGGCTTCTTCTAGATCTTGGAGAGAAAACTGTTTTTGTTTTTTTTTCCCATTCAATACCAAATGTGTATACTTAATATATATGACTTATTATGTTGGGGTATGTTTCTACAGCTAATTTATTCAGAGATTTTTTATCTTAAAGAACTGATGAATCTTACAGTTTTTTATGTGTTGAAATCATATTTTATTTAAATTATTTTTTTTCTTGAAAATAGATTCTTCTTGCTTGCATAGTATCCCGATGAGAATTTCTCCTCCATGCATTTTTCCCATCTCCCACCACTCTTTCTTTCTTCCCCAGTTCCACTCCTCCTCTGTTTTGCTTCAGGAAAGAGCAGGCCTCCAAGTGACAATACCCAAACATGATAACATAAAATACAATAAGACTAGACAAAAGTCCTCATATCCAGGCTGGACAAGCCAATCCAATAAGGCCATCATCATATGCGTTTTGGTTCTGTTTCATTGGTGTGTGTCATGTGATTGATGTGTATTGACCCATTCTTGCAATTTGGGGAATCATTTTTTTTTGTCATTGTGCATAGACATTTTAATGTACTATTGCATTTGATTTGCTACGGTTGTACAGTAAATGTTTGAGCTTATTTTCAGCAGCAAAATTGGCCTATGATCGTGTGTGTGTGTGTGTGTGTGTGTGTGTGTGTGTGTGTGTGTGTGTATGTGTGTATACTTATCTAGGTTTGTTATCAGGGTAATTCTGGGCTTTCTTTCTTTCTTTTTTTATTAGCTTTTATTGCATTATGATGAGAAAAGTTACATGATTTCAATTTGTCTTTTTTTGTCATATTCCTTAAAATTTATAAAATATTATAACAATAAAAATGAGTACTATAAAAGTTGTTTGATATAAAACAACAATCAATTTAACAGTATTATGTAGGTGCTTGTCTACAGCAATACTGAAAATACATACTTTTTCTCAGTATAAATTTCAAATAACTCCAAATATATTAACTGTATACTTCAAAATAATATATCATAACTAGTATTTTCTTAAATGAACATAAATATATAAAGTCTTTTTGTTTGTTTGTTTTGTATTTAGTACAGTTTAAAGTCTTGGCTCTTTCTGTGGTACAAGCCCAAAATAAGAACCATTTTTAAACATTGGATTTCATTGTAATAAGGCTGTACTTCAATGACCCTCAAATCACCAAAGGATTTTACCTCCATCATAGCTAAGCTGAGAGTTGGCAGTTCTGCTGCACCAAGGAATGAATTGTAGGCACAATTTTGGGGTACAGACTTTCTGCTATTTGACTTGAGTGAGTGACTTTATTCTCAGGCCACAGAGAACAGGTTACATTCATTTAAGAAATGGTATGTGTATTAAGATAGTCTATCCATAAAGTCATTCACCAACTATTTAAATGAACAGTGGTTCTGCTTGGAGGGTGGCACAGACATTAGGTGTGGGTAAGAATTTGGTTCATTGACTGTGATAATTTGGAAAAGCATTCATCTCAGAGAAAGAGTAACTTGTAAAGTCCTCT
>NW_022196911.1:44488560-44495813 GCF_008632895.1 Mastomys coucha | reverse complement strand
CCTTTATATGTTACTTGCCCTTTTTCCTTTACTGCTTTTAAAATTCTTTCTTTGTTTAGTGCATTTGGAGTTTTTATTATTATGTGGCGGGAGGAATTTCTTTTCTGGTCTAGTATATTTGGAGTTCTGTAGGCTTCTTGTATGCTTTTGGGCATCTCTTTCTTTAGGTTAGGGAAGTTTTCTTCTATAATTTTGTTGAAGATATTTACTGGCCCATTACATTGCAAGTCTTCATTCTCTTCTATACCTATTATTCTTAGGTTTGGTCTTCTCATTGTGTCCTGGATTTCCTGGATGTTTTAGGTTAGGAGCTTTTTGCTTTTTGCATTTTCTTTGACTGTTGTGTCAATGTTTTCTATGGTGTCTTCTGCCCCTGAGATTCTCTCTTTTATCTCTTGTATTCTGTTGGTGATGCTTGCATCTATGACTCCTGACTTCTTTCCTAGGTTTTTGTATCTCCAGTGTTGTCTCTCTTTCTGATTTCTTTATTGTTTCTATTTCCATTTTTAGGTTCTGGATGGTTTTGCTCATTTCCTTCACCTGTTTGATTGTGTTTTCCTATAGTTCTTTAAGGGATTTTTGTGTTTCCTCTTTAAGAGCTTCTAGCTCTTTACCTGTGTTCTCCTGTATTTCTTTGAGGGTGCTATTTATGTCTTTCTTAAGGTCCTGTATCATCACCATGAGAAATGATCTTATATCTGAATCTTGCATTTCCAGTGTGATGGTGTGTCCAGGACTTGCTGTGATGGGAGAATTGGGTTCTGATGATGCCAAGTAACCTTGGTTTGTGTTATATATATTTTTACGCTTGCCCCCTGCCATCTGGTTATCTTTAGTGCTACCTGCCCTTGCTAAATCTGACTGGAGTTAGTCCTTTCTGTGATCCTGGTTGTATCAGAACTCCTCAGAGTCCGGCAGTCTCTGTGACCCTGTGATTCTGGGATCCTGTGATTCTGAGCTTGTTAGAGCACCAGGGAGTGGAGCTTCCTCTGGGTGTTGTGGGACTGACTGGCTGCAGAGCTTGCGCCCAAGGTCTGCTCAGGACACCAGCCCAGAGAGACTGGAAGGAACAGGAGCCACTCTGCTGGCAGAGTTCCTGTGTGCCTGGTCCCGCAGGTCCCAGTTACTCCCGGTGTTGGGACAGATGTTGAGTCCTCCTCACCTCTGATACTGAGGGTGTCAGAGTGCCTGGGAGCAGAGTTTCCTCTAGGTGTTGTGGGACTGGCTGCAGAGCTTGCACCCAAGGTCCACTCAGGACACCAGCGCAGAGAGACCGGAAGGGTAATTCTGGGCTTAAAGAGTGAATCTGGAAGAATTTTCTGCTTTTCATTTTTTCTGGAATAATTAAGGAAGGTTTGATATTGGTTCATTATTAAGTTTGATATAATTTAACAGTAACCCAACTGGTAATGGATATTTGTTTGGTGAGATGCTTTTTAAATTACTTATTTAACCTCATTGATTTCTATTGATCTTTTGAGGCTTTATATTTCTTTATGATTCAGTCATGTTAAACTGAATGTATCAAAGGACCTGTCCATTTCATCTAGATCACTGAGCTCATTGGTCTATTGTTTCTCATAGTGATCTCTCTCTTTTTTTATTTCCAGTGTCAGCTGGAATAGGTTTAATTGTTTAGAGTTCTCTTTCTTTGATTTCTAGCCAAAGGTTTGTTAATTTTGTTTTTTTTAATAACCAAGTTTTCACTTTGTCAATCACTTCTGTATATGTATGATCATATATACAGTGACCATATGTATGTATGTATGTATGTATGTATGCATATATGTACATATGTATGTATATATACACAGTATATATGTATGTGTGTGTAATGTGCATATAGATACAATGTACTGTAATATGTATACATGATATATATGTAACTTTTATATATATAATGTATATATATAAAATATCTAAAATTATATAGTTTAGACACATACATATATATGTAAACTTTATACAAAACACTGGGTAAAGTCTAGAAACTGAATATGAGAAAAAGCATATATTTGTCTAACATGAGCTTAATTATATTAATATGATTATCTCAGGTGGCATTCATTCTTTCTTCATTTTTTGCTCTTTGTGGACTGGAGCAAAAAATCCTTTAGTTACTTTTATAAATGGGAAGGTCAACAGATACCCAGGGGTTAGAGGTTTCCATGGACATAGAAACTCTATCCCACAAGATATAAATTGCAAAAGCAATGGCTGTGTGTGCCCTGCTGTGCCAATTGTTTTCTAACAGGTTTTGCTATTGCCAAGTGATCACCTTTTCTTTTTACTGCATGCCAATCAGTCAGTGAAAGTAACAAGGTCCAGAGAGGGAATGTATTCATCTAAAACGATGAGGAACTAATTGTGATGATGCACATTCTTCAGCATAGATTTTTTGACATGAAAGATTCAAGAAATGGGAGCATACATTCACTTTATGTGA
Source organism: Mastomys coucha (assembly GCF_008632895.1). Lineage (NCBI taxonomy): Eukaryota > Metazoa > Chordata > Mammalia > Rodentia > Muridae > Mastomys > Mastomys coucha. The sequence goes on along the minus strand of NW_022196911.1, from coordinate 44,493,367 downwards.
AGAACAAAGCCATCTGCACTGGTGGCTGAATGCTCATAGTTCAGGAGAATGCAGCCACCAGGACATAGTAGAGCAAGAAGTTGTGATGTGTTGTCAGCTCAGATTTGTTTCCCTTCCACTATATCCCTTTCCATGCTCACTCCTCTATGATTAAGCATTGACTCTCAAGACTGCCTGGACATACAGCTCAGTGACACAGTGATTTCCCAGCATGGTGATTCACTAGCTTCAATACACAAGGGAAAAACTGAGATGGGGAGGGGATCCTTTCTAAAAAAAAAAAAAAAAGAATCACAAAGTGCAATTACATGGGTTGGATTAGGATTACATACACCCATGTCACATAAACATGGATAAGTTAATTTAAAAAAATCATAATGCTTAGTTTAATCAGATTACTAGGGAGCATATTTCACTCTGACAATTATTTGTATAAAAATATTTTAATGACTACATAAATAGCAATTGGTATTGGAATTAAGATTTTTACCCATACTGAATGATACTAAAATTTTAAAGCTATTTTCAAGGATATCTATACTTTTATTCCCATTTAAGTACATGAAAAGAAATGTGTGGTAGATTCTGAAGTCTGCCCCATCTCCACACCGCCTCACTATCTCACCTCTGCTGTTACTCCCTCATTCTTTTAAATCATGTTACTCTCTCCTTTCTTTTTTGTTATAAAACTTTCTGAATGTTTATTGTTTTTCTGTTCTCTTCTCTCTCCAATGGAAGCATCTTCACCATAGTAACAAACAAATCTGTGGCTCATCTGAGTAGGTTTTGATGCTTTTATTTGGTGCTGTTTTACAGGTTTTCTATTTTTTAAGGTAAATGAAATCATATTTAAAAATCTACATGTTAGATGACCAACTCCTAACCATAGTCCCCTTTTATTACTGTAGTAACAGGGACTAAAAGTCTAGAAATGCGGAGGTGACCTGAGAACCTAAACCCTGAGGTATGAGAGGATGCTGACCTAATTAGGAAACATTGCAGTGAGCAATGTTCTATGCTTATGGGCAAAGTGCCACCAACATGGCATACCTTTGCGAATCATTGACTTTGGAACAGGGGTGTAACATTCAATTAACTCTTCACTCACACTCAGAAATTCCCATACACCTGTGATATTCTCTGCATGTGATGAGAATACACCATCTTCTCAAGCATTCTAGGGCAATGCTTGAAATAAATCAACTTTCACTCCTTTCTTGTTTGGACTGTAGATATTAACAGAGAAAGAAGTTTAAAAGATCTTAACTTCCAGCTCCCAAAGAGGAAAGCAACAAAATTCTGAGAGTTGCTGCAGCTTATCTCTTGGTCGGTGGAATAGGGTAGACTTTAGGACTTGAGAGCTATCACAGAAAGTTGTAGTGTTTTTTGGGGGGGACCCACATAGCCAAAAGCTTAATATGTATGACTTTATTATGTTGGGGTACATTTCTATAGGTAATTTATTCAGAGATTTTTTTTATCTTAAAGAATTAATGAATTTTGCGGTTTTTATGTGCTGAAATAATATATTTTATTTAAATTATTTTTTCTTGAAAATAGATTCTTCTTGCTTGCATTGTATCTCAACCCCAATTTCCCCTCCCTACATTCTTTCCATCTGCCCCTAACTCTTTCCTTTTTCCTCAGTTCCATTCCTCTTCTGTTTTGCTTCAGAAAAGAGCAGTCCTCCAAGAAACAACAACCAAACATGACAACATAAGATACAATAAGACTAGGCAAAAGTCCTCATATCCAGGCTAGACAAGCCAGCCCAATAAGGTCATCATCATATGCATTTTGGTTCTCTGTTTCATTGGTGTGTGTCATGTGATTGATGTGTATGGACCCATTCTTGCAATTTGGGGAATCATTTTTTTGTCATGGTAGATAGACATTTTAATGTACCATTGCATTTGATTTGCTACAGTTGTACACTAAATGTTTGAGCTTATTTTCAGCAGTAATATTGGCCTATGATTTTGTTTATTTGGTGTGTGTATGTGTGTGTGTGTGTGTGTGTGTGTGTGTGTGTGTGTGTGTGTGTGTGTGTGTATTTATTTAGTTTTCTTATCAGGGTAATTCTGGGCTTACAGAGTCAATCTGGAAGAATTTTCTGCTTTTCATTTTTTCTGGGATAATCAAGGAAGGTTCGATATTTGTTCATTGCCAGTTGAACCAGCACCATTTGTTGAAAATGCTATCTATTTCCACTGGATAGTTTTAGCTCCTTTGTCAAAGATCAAGTGGCTATATGTGTGTGGGTTCATTTCTGGGTCTTCAATTCTGTTCTATTGATCTACCTACCTGTAACTGTACCAATACTATGCAGTTGTTGTTTTTTTTAAATCACTATTGCTCTGCAGTACAGCTTGAGGTCAGGGATAGTGTTTCCCCTAGAAGTTCTTTTATTGTTGAGAATAGTTTTTGCTATCCTGGATTTTTTTGTTATTCCAAATGAATTTGCAAATTGCTCTTTCCATCTCCATGAAGAACTGAGTTGGAATTTTGATGGGGATTGCATTGAATCTGTAGATTGCTTTCAGCAAGATGGCCATTTTTACTATATTAATTCTGCCAATCGATGAGCATGAGAGATCTTTCCATCTCCTGAGATTTTCTTTGATTTCTTTCTTCAGAGACTTGAAGTTCTTGTCATACAGATATTTCACTTGCTTTGTTAGATTCACACCAAAGTATGTAATATTATTTGTGAGTATTGTGAAGGTTGTCATTTCTCTAATTTCTTTCTCATCCTGTTTATCCTTTGAGTAGAGGAAGGCTACTGATTTGTTTGAGTTAATTTTATATCCAATCACTTTGCTGAAGGTGTTTATTGGGCTTAGGTGTTCTCTGGTGGAATTTTCAGGGTCACTTAAGTATACTATCACATCATCTGTAAATTGTGATATTTTGACTTTTTCCTTTCCAATTTTTTCCCTTTGATGTCCTTTTGTTGTCTAATTGCTCTTGCTAGAACATTGAGTATTATATTGAAAAGGTAGTGAGAGAGTTTGTCTTGTCCCTGATTTTGGTGGGATTGGTTTGCGTTTCTCTCCATTTAGTTTGATGTTGGCTATTGGTTTGCTGTATATTGCTTTTATTATGTTTAGGTATGAACCTTGAATTCATGATCTCTCCAATACTTTTAGCATGAATGGGTGTTGTACTTTGTCAAAGGCTTTTTCAGGATCTAGTGAGATGATTATGTATTTTCTTCCTTTGAGGTTATTCATAAAGTGATTATGTTGATGGATTTCTGTATATTGAACCATCTCTGCATTCCTGGTGTGACACCTACTTGTTCTTGATGGATGATTGTTTGGATATGTTCTTGGATTTAGTTTGCTAGAATTTTATTGTGTATTTTTGAATCGATATTCCTAAGTGAACTTGTTCTATAGTTCTCTTTCTTTGTTGAGTCTGTTTGTTGTTTAGCTATCAGTGCAACTCTTGCTTCATAGAAAGAGTTGGGTAGTGTTCCTTTTGTTTCTATTTCATATAATAGTTTGAGAAGCATTGGTATTAGGTCTTCTTTGAAGGTCTGATCGAATGTATTTTCTCTTTAAGGGCTTCTTCTTGTTCACTTGTGTTTCCTGTATTTCTTTAAGGGAGTTTTTTATTTCCTTCTTAAAGTTCTCTATCATTCTCATGAAATGAGATTTTAGATCTGAATCTTGCTTTATAAGTATGGTGGGCTATCCAGGACTCACTGTGGTGGAATAACTGGGTTCTGATGCTGCCAAGTCAAATTGGTTTCTGTTAACTTATGTTCTTATGCTTGCATCTCACAATTTGGTTATCTCTGGTGTTATCTAGTCTCCCTGTCTCTGACTGGAACCTGTCCTTCCTGAGAGCCTGTGAGCCTGTGATCCTGGAATGTCAGAATACCTGGGGAGTCAAGTTGCAACTGGGGTGTGGGCTGTGTGGATTCAGATCCAGAGCCTAGGTCTCTGGCTGGGTGGGGAATCTCGTACCAACTGTTTTATATCAGGTTTTGATATTTTCAAGTGATCATATTTTTTTTTACTGCATGCCAAATAAATGTTTAGTGCATTAATGCTTAGGTCACTGAAAGTAAGCCATGCCAGTACCTTAGTCAGTAAAACTAAATGTTGAGAGAGGGAATATATCCATTTAAAATGTTGAGGAACTAATTGTGACAATGTACATTCTTCAGCATAGATCTACTGACACAGAAGATTCAAGAAATGGGAACATACATTCATTTCACATGAAGAACACAAACATTCACACTGGTGGCCATATGTTCATAGTTCAGAAGAATGCAGGAACCAGGACAGAATAGGGCAAGGAGAAGTTGTGATGTGCTTTCAGCTCATGTTTGGTTTCCCTTCTGACTATATTCCTTCTAAGCTCACTCCTCTATGATTAAGCTTTGACTCACAAGGCTGGCTGGACATACAGCTCAGTGACACAGTGATTTCCCAGCATGGTGATTCACTAGCTTCAATACCCAGAACTTAGGGAAAATCTGGGATGGGGAGGGTATCCTTTATCAGAAAAAGAGAATCATAAAGTGAAATTATATGGGTTGAATTAAGATTACATAAAGTGTCCCAGGTTCATGTCACATAAACATGGATAAGTTATTTTTAAAAAAAAAAAAAAACCTTAAATCTTTGTTTAATCATTGATTACTAGAGAGTATATTTAACTCTCACAATTGTTTGTAAGAAAATATTTCAAATACTATGTAAGTAGCAATTGGTATTAGAATTAAGATACTAAAGCATTAAAGCCACTTAGAAGGATATCTATACTTTTGCTCCCATTTAAGTCCATGAAA
>NW_022196911.1:44480918-44487805 GCF_008632895.1 Mastomys coucha | reverse complement strand
TAAAACTTTCTCAATGTTTATTGATCATTTCTATTCTCTACTCTCTTCAATGGAAGTATCTTAACCATGGTGACAAACAAATATGTAGCCCATCTGAGTAGATTTTGATGCATTTATTTGGTGCTGTTTTACAGATTTTGTATTTTTTATGCTAAATGAAATCATATTTAAAAGTCTACATGTTTGATGACATAGTTCCAACCACAGTCCCCTATTATTTCTGTAGTTACAGGGACTAAAAGTCTAGAAATTCAGAGGTGACCTGAGAACCTAAACCCTGAGGTATGAGAGGATGTTGACCTAATTAGTAAATATTGCACTGAGTAATGTTCTATGCTTATGGGCATAGTGCCATCTACATGGCATACCTTTGAGAATCACTGTCTTTGGAAAAGGGTTGTCATATTCAATGAACTCTTTACTCACACGCAGGAATTCCCTCAAATCTGTGCTGCTTTGTGTATGTGATAAGAATACACCACCTTCTCAAGCATTTTTTGGCAATGTTTGAGATTTCTTGACTTTTACTCCTTTCTTGTAAGGACCATAGACATTAACAGAGAAAGAAGTTTAAAAAAATCTTGACTTCCAGCTCCTGAAGAGGAAAGCAACAAAATTATGAGAGTTGCCACAACCTATTTCTTGGTTAGTAGAAGATGGTAGATTTAAGAATATAAGAGCTATCACAAAAAGTTGTAGTGGTCCTGTTTTTTTCTTTATTCTAGTCTGTGCCTCTCCCTAGCACCTTCCACAGAGCCCCCTTCACATCTTTGTTCCTCAGAGTATAAATCAGAGGGTTGAGCATGGGGGTGACGATAGTATAAAAAAGGGCAACAAACTTCCCCTTGCTCTCAGAATAACTGCTCTTGGGTTGCAAGTATGTATAAATGGCTGAGCCATAAAACAGAGAAACCACCAGGAGGTGGGACCCACATGTCCCAAAAGCTTTTTTTCGTCCAGCTGTTGACTTGACCTTTAGTACTGCTCTAGCTATGTGTCCATAGGAGCCAAGAATTAATGTTGCAGGGAAGACCAATATTATGGCTCTGGCCACAAACATCTTGGCCTCTGTTCCTCCTGTGTCTTGGCAGGCCAACTTGAGGAAGACAGGCATCTCACAGAAGAAGTGATTCAGTCGGTGACCACAAAGCGGCATGGTCATCATGAGACCTGTTTGAATCAGAGAGTTCAAGAAACCTCCTACCCATGAAGCAGTAGCCAATGCCTGGCAGAGGATGGGATGCATTATGGTTGTGTAGTGCAGTGGACGACACACAGCAGCATAGCGGTCAAAAGCCATCACCACCAAGAGCACACACTCAGTGGATCCCAGAGCAAGATATATGAACAGCTGTGCCACACACCCTCCATAGCTGATGGTCCTGTCAAGTCCATGGAGGTTGATGAGGAGCTGAGGCACGGTGCTGGTGGTGAAGCAGAGGTCCAGGAAGGAGAGGTGGGAGAGGAAGAAGTACATGGGTGTGTGTAATCGAAGGTCTGTTCGGGAAAGAGTAATGATGGTGATGTTGCCAAAGAGAGTTAGGGAGTAGAAGATTGAAATAAAAATGAAAAGGATGAGTTCCAGCTGAGGCCAATCTGAAAAGCCCACCAAAATGAATCTCTCTTCTAAAGTGGCATTGAAACTATCCATAGTCTTTTATGTGCACAAACAGCAGGGGTTAACTTAGTGCCTACAATGAAGATCATGAATAAAAACAATATTCTCTGAACCAGGTACTTTGATTTCCATGTTGCTGCTCAGTTACATCTGTTGAATAGTCTTTCTCTCATTGTTATAGAGATAAGTGGATTAGAATGACAGAGCATTTGTTTGAACTTTAACCTTACTGCCTGTGTGCTCTAGAACTCTAGCCACGTTTTTCTATCCCTCGAATCTTATGCTTCCTTTTCTGAAAGTAGAGTTGATGTCTTGCCTCACGAACAGAATAGATGCTTGTATCCAAATTCACTAACCTGGAAATTGTGTTTTCAAGATCCAATGTAGGGCTCGTGTTCGTCTTGCCAATAAAGTGTTTGGTTTTGATTCCAAGCACTTCAAAAGCGAAGCAAAATAAATGAAAATTGAACATGCAAAAACGCACATAGAATTGTGTGATCTTCTCTTTTGCTCTCTACGAGGCACAGTGTTCCTGTCTATTAAGACCCAGGGTTAAGCAGGCAGAGATGACATGTCCTGCACATTTGTGGCTTTCTGTTCAGTGTATGTGGTTTGAGCACCAATCTGCGAAGCTTTGCTCACACCATTGCCAGCTGACCTGAAAGATGAAAAATAGTGGAGCTCTGCAATTTTAAAGTGCAATTACTCATTACAATTTTTTTCCTCTTCATGAGTCATCACGCTTGTGATGTATGGCATCTTTTCAATCAACGTATCGACCCACCTTTGGACTTCACAGTAGGAGTTGTGCTCATCTCTCCAATCCAAAGTTCTTTGCATCAATGTTCTCTGGAATTTGTTGCATTCAATGAAAATATTTCACATCTCTTTATTCCTCAAAAGCTCAGTTTCTGGGTACCACACAACTCAGTGAATTAAAAAAGACATGCCACCTCTTATGGCATGCTTACGTTAATAATATTGACAAGTGCTATGTTACTGTTACTTTCATCCAGGGCATGTAGAAGATGTAAATAACCTTGTTTTGTGTGAAGCAGCTGATTTTTCTCTTCAATGTAGTTTCATGCAATATAATTAACCATGAACACACTTTGATGGATAGTAAGGAGTGGGATATGCATAAAATTCTTTGCCATTAGGGGTTAATAGTTCGTGTGGTGAAAATATGAAAAGTATAAGAAAAAATTCATCATAAAGAAAGAAATAAGTGATTGACAGAAGTCTCACCTCTGCTTAGTATGAGAAATTGTGCCAAGTTTATACATTGCCTTTTAAATAAATCTGTTAGAAAGTCACTAATGGTACCATGCTGGATCAATGTTGCAAGGGATGTATTTGAGTACCACAATACTGCCCATTTCAAACATGTAAATTATAAAGGTACAGTGTTCAAATATATGCTTCTTTATCAACACAAGCAAGATAGATTTGATAGGGATTAAGTGCTCTGAGGCATTTTTAAATTTTGAGAGATGTTTTGTATTTTTAATACTTGTGTGTCCTACCAAAATTCTTTAAAGATCATCCAACTGGATCCTCTGAACTTACTGTCCCCTCAACTCACAATGCAGCATTGGAGGGGTAAGTCTCTCAATGAACATTGCTGTGTGAATTAGTGAATGTGTTCCATGCCCTCCTATTGTATGTGAAATATCCAAATATCTCAGATATATTTATTTTCTGTGTAATAATGAAGAATTAACACTGCCCTGTTCTAATTTAGTAATGTGCTAAATGCTAGCCACTTGTGCTGTACATGCTAATCTCAATTATATTTATACTATCATGTAGACATTCTTAATATACTACAATACAGCAAACATCAAAAGAATTATTATTTGAAAATTCCTAAATTCTCTATCCCCAAAGGATTTAACACAATGCAACCAAGAGGGACAGACATTAGGCATCTTCCACAGTCCATGAAACAGTAGTGAATAGGCAAAATTGAACTGGGGTTCAAAACCTCAGCTGGACAGAGATAGAACTGAGGGGATCATTCAACAATCATTTATAAGTAGAAACCCAAAAGTAACCTAGGAGTAGTGCCCAAAGTGTCTGAAAGCATGAATAAGTAGTGACCACTTGATTAATGGATTTTAACAAATGCAAGGTAAGATTTGATAAAATGGTGATCCAGAACCAAAAACAAAAAACAAAAAAAAAAAAACCCTTAGTTTGGGAGGAAATCCAAAGGTAATTTCTTCATGTGCAGATTTTCAAATCAAACTTGCTGAATAAAGCCCTGAGCTAGCTTTGTTGTGGGGATTTCTCTCTTTGACTCATTGATATATCATGTCAAATATTTGCTGGATAATATCTTTAGTTTTCCATTTTCCTGTGAATATAGATAGAAAAAAATGCAAGTTTTTATAGTCCCCCTGACAAAATAAGACTAGGAAGTTGGCCTTATTCAGACTTAAGATTTTAGTACCTAGTGTAATGGCCAATGCATGAGAATGCCTGATACACCCCTAAGCCTACAGGGATAGACTTGTTCCAGATTTGAACAAGTCCTTAGGTATGAAGCACTGTCATTGTGTCTGTCTTGTGTAGACAGCTGGGTGTACAAATAGCCCTGTTTCCTTGGAATCTGGTCTTGTATTTGGAATCTAGTGTTCAGTGAGAGTCTTAATACCATGCTGACTGTACTGACTTTCATCTGCCTCACAAAGACTCATGTCTGCTTCTGTTTGTGAGAAAAGGTCTGAGGTTCTGGTCCCCAGGGCCCTTTAGAGAATGGTCTGATCTTCAGAACAACAGTCAGGTGTACAGACTCTCCTGTACACCTGCTTACTTAGAGCTGAAAATTTGATCAGAAAACTGTAAAAGGGTCCTGCAGTCATTGGCTGATACACTGCAATGTTGGAGACTGCTTCCCAATCCTGATCTTTGTTCTGTATGTCTTTTAAAAGTCTACTTCTTTTGCCACATCTCTTTGGGCCACACAAATCACTCCTGACATTTATGTAATTTATTTTTGGCTACAGAAAGGTCAGTGGTTGTCTGTGTTCAGCTTTCTGTATGTTTGTGTATATGACTATGGATGGGCTAGTGTATCTATTCCATAATCTCCATAATTAATTTACTGGTCAGGATTCATGTTTGAGGTCCTTTTTCAACAGCCTGTGTTATTACATGTTTCATGCTGTCCACTAATTTAATATTGTCAGACTGCAGTGGAACCCTATTCAAACTGCAACATTTAATCTTCTTTCTGAGAAGGAGGTGGGGTTGGTTTTCAGGATCTCTTTTCTGATTACCTTCACCAAGCACTCTATCTTATAATCAAATCTAAGTCCACTTCTTTCTACTATGCCACACAGCAATCTCTGTCTTCAGTATCTCGGCTATGAACTTACTATCAAACTTTTTCAGGTACCTGACCAGCATGTAAAGCTACAGGAGCAACAATTTTCTGATCCATATATTGTCCCTCCTCACCAGAACCCCAACATCCCATGCTATCCCACAGTTTATTTCAGGGTGATCTTCAATACTGAGAATCACTCAAACATGATTACATTGTCAGTATCATGAATTTAATCCTGCTACCTTTATTGACATGAAAGACTAAACTGACAAATTGCTTATTTTGTGTCTCTGTCTAAGGCTGGGTTCTCTCTCCTTGTCTAACTTCCAGAAAATCTCCCTAGTTTTAAAATTTGAAAATTTAATATGCTGTACATATTCAGGTGAGAGGATAGATGCCAATGAAGACTATCAATAATAAAACACACTTTTTCATAAATCTAACATTTTTATGTGCTCCAACCAGGAAGGTGGAGAGTAGGACCCAGTGTCAATTGCCCAGTGGAATATTGCCATTTTAAAATTTCAGACTGTGACTCCTTAGCATCTCATTCAATCATTACTCACCTAGAGTTCCAGGAGAGAGAACCATTTCGTTTACTGCCCTTGGTTCTGTTGGCTTGTGAGACACGTTTGTAGTCTGTATCTAGAGTGATTCAAGGTAGACTTATTTCTTTGATGTGCTGATAACCTTTTTATGGGGTAGAGGTCTTGGGACAGGGCTCCTGTCCTAGAAAAGTCATGATTAACAACCCTGTGCAGCCAATATTTATCCTAGCCAACAGAGACCAGGTAGGATCTGATGCTTTATCAGAGAACCTTTAGACTTTAAGGCTATCTATCTACACATACCCTGACTCTCAGAGAATGAACACCTCAGTTTTGTCCTGAGGGCATTGTCTGTTCCTCCTGACAAAAACATTGTTAATCAAGAATGGCCTTGGAGACCTCTGTGCCCCAACGTGGCAATTATGTGCAGTTGGCAGACTCTCAAAGACATGCCTTACAGGCCTATCTATTCTTTATGCTGCATTCAAACTAAACAGCTCTATTCACCATGCTCACAACATACCTTACTCACTCTTGGGACTACATATTGAGATCCTCATATTTCCTCTGCTTTGGCCCAAGTCCTATTAACAGTCAGACCAAATTCCGTGTCTCATTTGGAAATTGACCACATATCTCTTTTTATGGACACCTCAGACAACACTTTTATTCTTCTCTGTATATAACCATGAGCCAACTAAATGTTTATTTCCTTGATGAAAAACTTGAAATGAAATACAAAATATTGTATGTCACTGCCAATATTTAATGTATCGTTGTTCCTTTTTTTTTTTATCCACAATAAATCTGAAAATCAATACTTTCTGCCACAATGCAGACTCAGGCAGAAAAGGGGAGATTTTAAAGGGGCTCAGGGACAACAAGGGCACTGAGAAAACTGTTCTCAACAAGTTCTCAGCCTTGTTTGTTTTTGTTTCTTGAGACTTTGCCATCCCTGCAAAGAGGAAAACCATAAATGAGGGAAAGTCTCCTTGTCAAGGGAAGATGGGCCTTCAGCTCTTAGTGATGGCTGCCCTTGAAGACTAAGGTTGCTCAAGGTTTTCTGGTGAAGCCTCTTTAAGGATAACCTTGTGATCCCTCAGGTGACTTAGCACAAATACAAATTTTTGTTTAGATAAGAAGGTTTTCTTCTCTGCCTTGATTTGGATTGTGTAGTAACTTAAAAAAAAATCACTAAATACTGCAGTATAGTAAAAATTCTTTCCTCTAGTGGGATCTCACTGGGTAAACACACCAGGATTTAAGGCGGGTCCCATGCCTAGCAGTAGATGGCCAAACAAAGTGAACTCAGTGACATTTTGGAGGATGTTTCTCTCATAATACTTTGTCTGGGCTTTTTTTTTTTTTTAATTATTCTTATATATTT
>NW_022196911.1:44451704-44480628 GCF_008632895.1 Mastomys coucha | reverse complement strand
GGTGGTTTAGTCCCTGGGAGCTCTGAGGGTACTAGTTAGTTCATATTGTTGTTCATCCTACGGGGCTGTAAACCCCTCAGCTCCTTGGGTCCTTTCTCTAGCTCCTTCACTGGGGACCCTGTGCTCAGTCCAAAAATACCTTACTTGGCTCTTGCTTCTCAATTTTGTGTTTTAACAGGATTTCTCTATAGCTGTGTGTGTGTTTCTTGCGCTGTCTGGTTAATTTGTTTATTTAATTTCCTAATATGTGTGTGTGAGAGAGAGAGGTGGGGGAAATGGATTTGGGTGGTTGAAGAGGTGGGGAGGATTTGGGAGGAGTTTCAGGGGAGGGAAACTCTGGTCAGAATCCCCTATGGAAAAAAATCTGTTTTCAATTAAAAACAAAACCTTTTGTAGTAAATGACAGCAAATACAAGGAACCACAGATATTCAACATGCAGAGACCAAGAGACTCTGAAGTGCTCAGCTCTAAGTGGGACATTTATATTAGGCCATCTCCTAATGTTAGGGAACAAAGCTCAGATATCATGGCAGGAGAAGATGAAGCAAGATTGAAAGAGCCACAGGCAGTGGACAACTGCAGTGAAATAGTATTTTCTAGGCATGACAGGGTTATTGTATACATGTAGTCATACTGGGCAAGGTCACATGCTCACTAAACAGGATCACATTGGCCGAAGCTCCAGCATGGAAGGGGGAGGTTCATGAAGTCCCACTCCTAGCTGAGGCGCTATTGACAATTGATCATTGATGGTGGGGCAAAGGTCAGTTTACCTCCAATCTATGTTTCAGGAGACTCTGCACCTGCTCTCACAGATAGTGCTGTACACATGCCATAAAGACAGGTAAGTAGACGGAGAAGGTTTAAAAATAAAGCACATGAAATTGGAAGGGAAAGATGTAAGGTAATAGGGTAATAGGAGCCGGAGGAGGTGTTGAAGGGAGAGTTTATCAAAACACATTATACACATATATGAATTCTCAAACAATAGAAAGAAATTTTAAAAAGTCATTAAATCTTTGATAGCAAAATTTTCAGGAGCAAATGGAGTTATTGTAATAAACATTGGCCTTGAGCATTCCTGATTTTTCAAAATTCTTTTGCCTTATATATGGTGAAACCATGACACATGGCATTGGGAATTCTCACCCAAAAGTTAGGGAACATTCCTAGACCTGAATCTTACAAGTCCCTGTGGCTAGACTCTGTAGCATAGAATATTGCTGGCCATGCATTGTAACTCATCTCAATCCCTACCAGATACAACAGCTATGCTACCAGCATGACATCTTGTTTTAGTCCCTTATCTAAATACTTCATGGACAGCCCATCTTGAATGAGACTTTATAATCTCCTTTTAAAAACCTCAATGACTAACCAACTCCAGAAAATTACTGGCAGAGTTCACCTGTCCTGATATGATAAAGCCATAATATAATCCCCATATGATCATCTTCTAATAATTTAATATTCTTCCTTTTATGTTAGTGCCTTGAGTCTATTGGGATGAGGCTGTCAAAACATCTTCAGAAGGATTCATACATAAGATCTGTAGCTGTTTTTTGCTACTTTGTGGGTTCTTCTTTCTTCCAGTCTTCCCTACCTTTTTCCCACCCCCTCAAACACCTTACACTAGATAGGAGAGAAAAATAGTAGAAAATCAAAGAGGGGAGAGAGGAAAAGGAAGATATCCCTGAATTTAATTTCTTCTTGTTTCTTCTTTGAGCATAACAAACATCAAACCACAAACCACAAACCCCACCCCCAGTAACAACCAACCACCAACCTCACATTTCAGAGATTTAGCATTTATATATCCTCTGAAGAGTTCCCGGAATTCCAAATGTCACACAATTGCAAAAACTCTGTGCAGCTGGCAAAACACACCTCTGCTAGAGCATGAAGCAAATCAGTCAGCTACTACAGATAGAAGTGGCCCCATATCCCATACTTGGGGTTAAAACGAAAACACCTTCTTATAATATTTCTGTGTTTGGAAACTAAAATTCCAAACATTTCACTACAAAGATCCAAAGCTCCGTATGCAGAGTAAAGTATCTCAGATCACGATTTCCTTATTTTCCTGTGAACAGAAGCCGGGAAGCTAGAAGAGTAGAAAGTGTCAGGAAAGTTGGTAGAAAATATCAGAAAAGTTAGAGACAGCCTTAAGTTGTTGGGAGGGTGTGACCAGTGCCACAATTACTTAGGAAGTAGTTGGTGAGTTAATAACTTATGTGATTAAGCCTAGTGTTATCTGTATTGGGAATCATTGATTTTGTACAAAGTGATGTCACATTTAATTATATCTCCTGTCACTGTACCAAATATGTACAGCCCATTACAACTTTCTAATGTGACCAGAATATGCTCCTCAAGTACTTTCTTGTTGAAAATTGTGATATCATAGCGTACTCTGTTTTGCATGAAGACCATAGACACTAACCTACAAAGCATCTCAATGTATATGTATTCAAAAGGAAGGCTCTCTAAAATCCTGAGAGCTACTGAGCTTTTTGCTGTGACCAGTGAAAGATCAAGGTGGGAGTCAAGACATGAGAGCTATCACAGAGATGTTATGAGCTCTTCTCTTCACCTCCTACCCAGAGTCTGTGCCTCTCCCTAGCACCTTCCACAGAGCCCCCTTCACATCCTTGTTCCTCAGGGTGTAGATCAAAGGATTGAACATGGGAGTGATGATAGTATAAAAAAGGGCAACAAACTTTCCCTTGCTTTCAGAATACCTGTGGACTGGTTGAAGATATGTATAAATACCTGAGCCATAAAAGAGAGAAACCACCATAATGTGGGACCCACAAGTCCCAAAAGCCTTTCTGCGTCCAGCCATTGACTTGACTTTCAGTACAGCCTTAGCAATGTGAACATAGGAGCCTAGTATTAGTACTGCAGGGCAGACCAAGACTACTGTTCGAGCCACAAACATCTTAGCTTCTGTCCCTTCTGTGTCCTCACAGGCCAACTTCAGGAATATGGGCATTTCACAGAAGAAGTGATTGATTTGATGGCCACAGAGTCGCATGGCCATCACAAGTCCTGTCTGGATCAGAGAGTTCACAAGGCCTCCCACCCAGGAGGAGATGGCCAATGCCCTGCAGAGGATGGAGTGCATGATGCTGGTGTAGTGAAGTGGATGACACACAGCAGCATATCGGTCAAAGGCCATTGCCACCAAAATCAAACATTCTGTGGAGGCCAGAGCAAGGAAAATGAAGAGCTGGGCCACACACCCTCCATAGCTGATGGTCCTGTCAAGTCCATGGAGGTTGATTAGAAGCTGGGGCACGGTGCTGGTGGTGTAGCAGAGGTCCAAGAAGGAGAGATGGGAGAGGAAAAAGTACATAGGTTTGTGTAGTCGAAGGTCTAGTCTTGCAAGGATAATGATGGTGGTATTGCCAAAGATAGTTAGGGAGTAGAAAATCAAGATAGTGACAAAAAGAAAGACTTGCAGTTGAGGCCAATCTGAGAAACCCACCAAAATGAAACTCTCTTGTGTACTGTTGCTGAAATTTCTCATACCTTTCACTTGCACAAATACCAAACTCTACTCATTATTTCCTATAAGGAGTATGGGTTAAAACATTGTGCTATAAATACTCAAAATGATGCGTGTTATCTTTTAGTTTGCTATTCTATCCCATCTGTCCATTCTTCTTTCTATTTTGTTCTTCAGATAGGAGATCACTGGCTTAAGGTATTCTGGCCCTTGTTAGAACTACAATCTTGCTCTCTGGACTTTGCCAGAAAACTCAGTTCTTTCAGTCCAATGCTTCTCTTTGTTTGAAAGTAGAGAGATTTTGTATTGCTTCCCTGAAAGCACTAAGATGCAAAATTTTAATGCAGACACTTTGAAATTGCATTTAGAAATCTGATGTTGGTATTTAATACCTGCTGGGAGACAGAGAGAGAGTCAGTTTTATTTAATGATGTGACCTAGTAGGTTGAACACACACACCAAGTCAGGCCCTGATCCCAACATTAGCTGGTCAACACAAACCAGGCTGGATGGCAGGTGGAAGATATATATACATATATACATATATATATATATATGTATATATATATGGAGAAAGAGAGAGAGACAGAGAGAGAGGCAGAGGCAGAGACAGAGAGAGACAGAGAGAGAGACACAGAGAGACAGAAGAGATAGAAGAAAGAGAGAAGAGAAAGTAGGATCTCAAAGTTGGATAGGAGGGTAGAGAAGGTGGTTATGGGAGGATTTAGGAGAGGGATGAATATATTAAAAGTACAGTGTATGCAAGGAACTCAAAAAGAAAGAAGACCAAAAGGTGGACATTTCATTCCTTCTTAAAAGGAGGAACCAAATACCCATGGAAGGAGCTGCAGAGAGCAGGGACTGAAGGAAGGGCAAGCCAGTCTAAATATAGCTATCTCCTAAGAGGTTCTGACTGTACCTGACTAACACAGATGTAGAGGCTCACAGCCATCCATCGAACTGAATACAGGGTCCCCAGTGAAGGAGTTAGAGAAAGGACCAATGGAGCTGAGGGGTTTGCAGCCCCTTAGGACTAACAACAATATGAACTAAGTAGTACCCTCAGAGCTCCCAGGGTCTCAACCACCAACCAAGGACTGCACATGGAGGGGTCTGATTGTTCTGGCAGCATGTGTATAGTAGAGGATTGCAGGTTCAATCAGCAATAGGAGGAGAGGGCCTCGGCCTTGTGAAGGTTCTGTGCCCCAGTGTAGGGGAATGCCAGGGCCAGAAAGTAGGAGAGGGCGGGGTGACAGGCATGGGGAGGTGGGAGGCAACAGGGATTTGTTTTTGTTTGTTTGTTTTTTGGAGGGGAAACCGGGAATGGAGAAAGTTACATGTAAATAAAGAAAATATCAAAAAAAAATAGTGAAAGAAAAAAAAAAGTACAGTGTATGAAATTCTCACAGAGTTAGTAAAAATATTGTTAAAAATCTGATGTGGGACTCATGGTGTAGATGACTGAAAAAGAAGTGGTCCAGCATGTGTAGTGCCCTATACCCAACCCCCCAGCATTTAAGAAAACTAAATTAAATACATAAATAAAATAAACTTTGCAAAAACATGGCACAAGGGCTATTCTCCTTTGTTCCTATTTTTGGTTTATGAAGCAGAATTCTGCAAGTAACTAAAGATCAGAATTAACCAGGCTAAAGTCAGGAACCTGACCCTAGTGCTTATCTGCTTCCCTTTGCCAAGTGTACAAGACCCAGGAGGCACTCCCAGAGGAATTGCTCCTTCGACTGTTCTCTGTCAGAAAGGCAAAGAAGGGTATAGGTCTATCTCTGTAGGAAAACAAAATGGCTTGCAATGTATATGTGGCTTCCCATACATCACTATGCCTGGAACGTGCTCCTACTTTGCTCCCACTGATAAAACCCACCTCTGAACTTCCCTGGGAGAGGAGTGTTCTCCTGTCAAGCCTTGGAATTTCTTTGTACACTTTCTATCTACACTTACATACTGCTTTTCAGTCCGTAGGACAAGGATTTTACCTGTCCCTGCCTCATCCATGATGCCTGTAATGAACTCACTAAAAAAATTTTACATTTCCTTTTTTCTTCCAAGCTGAGAAGCTCCTAGGCACTTAGGAACATGGTCAATTAAAAACAGGTAAAGTCTTCTCTTAAAGAATATGAGAGGCATCACATCAATGCTAATTTCATCCATGGAATTTAATAGATATTAAATAGCTTGAGTAAAACATTTGACTCTCCAATTTTATGAGCATCTGCATTCTACACTTTTGAGAATTAACTATGGATGCACCTTCATAAACTATATTGGCAAGGTATGGATAAAAGAAATTATAAGTGGATATTTATCGTAGTTTTAAAAATCTGAATTGGATATAGGAAAGCAGAAAAAGAGGTTAGGAACCAATAGAACCTTCACCCATGCACCACACAAGCAATATTAACAAGTTAACACATTTTCCTTTTCATTGAGTCTACTCTATGGGAAGTCGTCACCTGTGACCTAGTGCTGCGATGAGGACTCCAGGAAGTTACTTGACTGCCATGCTCAAAGCCTCCCTGGGAAATATAAACAAAAAGTAAATTGTGAGAGAAAGTGAGTATATACATACTGTAACCAGGGCCCCTAAGATGGTTTTGAATAGCTCTGACAGCTGAGTACAGCTGTTTATGAAGGTCACAGTCACCCCCTCCCCGTATATTCTTATGGACTCCCTCCTCTCCCCACACATACACATGTGAACTTTATCACCTGTTCTGGAAGCTTGCTTCACATAAGTATAAAATAATCTATTTTACAAGATTTTGATGGGGATTAAGTTCTGTGAAACCCTTTGAAATGAGAAAAAGTATATTATATGTTTCCACCAGCAGTCTGTATACACAGCTAAGTTCCAAGTGTCCTGTATTTGGGACTTTTCAATTACTAATTTCCCAATTCACTGCTTGGGAGTGGGGGAAAAGGGCTCTCAACAAATGTTGAAGTTATTAGTGAGTACATTTCAAACCTGGTGCCATGCATAGTTCCATAAAAATACCAGCAATATCTGTTTTCTTGAAATAGGAAAGAACATTTTCATACCACACAATTAGTAGCACAAGAACTTTATGGTCTCTGCCCTGTCAATGGTGCTTATAATGACATGTAGACATCTTACTATACTTACTGATACTTGCAGTGCACAATTAGATTGGTTATAGGAAAGATACAGGTATCATAATCCTACTGGATCTCAACCAAACAAAACAAGATGCTGCAGACCATTAAGTGGCCACCATATACGTATATGTAAGGCAGAATTCAGTTCAATGTCAACATTTCAGCTGGACACAGAATGAAAAAGATGCAATTGAAAGCTTTTACATTTCAACAATTTATATTTCCTTTCATACTATATACATCTTTTATTCAGTAAAAACTGATATTATGTTAACAAATGCAATAGGTCTTAATTATTCATTCTTGCATCTCAGCCACCCACTAGCTGCTCAAACATTGTCCTGCTATAACTTTACACTTTCGTGGCTCAGTGTGAAAAAAAACCTTAAAATACAGAAGTATAAAAATAGACTGTCTAGAAAAAAATTGATCTTCTCAAAAAGACAAAGCTTCTATATCAAATTCTGAAAGTTGAACATTTCAGGAAGTTAGAAAAATGTTTCTGCATTAACTGAATAATCGGGAGCATTTGGACCCTCCTGCTCAGCTGTGATTTTCCTTATTTTTTGATCTCAAGCTTTTAAAGGTTGAATCCACTACTTCTAGTCTCCTTGGCATACATAAGGCATTTTGACATTTATGTGTTTGCTTTCTGAAATATAATAGTCTGTAGCCATCTTTGTTAAAATATGAGTTTATGTCTGAGCACATGCACACAGCTGTGAGCCAGTGCACGAGCTCTGTAAATAACGCTTAAGATCAGCAATCAGGAAGCACGTCAGTGCTATATCCTTCGTGGGAGCCTGCCTACCTTTTAAAAGCTAGGAACCCACTGTATAGTCTAGGGTGACCACGACCTCACATCCTCTCGGCCTTTCCTCCCAAGTTCTTGGATTATAGGCTGGAACCACTATGGCCAGCTTGCTGTCAACTAACTACATTTTCAGATTACAATACAATGACATTCAAGTAGTGGCATTCAGTCTACATCAGCAAAGGTCATGTTGCATATTTTTTCCCGTACCTCTATTGTTCAACTATCTACTCATAACTTTTAATCTGATTTCTCTTCCACTTGCTATGCCTGTATGTAGGGCTCTCTTGTTACTCGATAAAAGGTTAACTTACTTCAAACATTTCTGGCCACCCGAGTGTCCTACTAACCTCCATTACCATCTATTCTTCTGTAAACTGTTATTTTCTGATCTGAACCATATTCCTTTCTCACTAAAAATTATCCTGTATCTCTTCCAGTTTCACAAGTCTTTAGGGTGATCTTTATTATCTCAAACACCCCAAGTGCCACTACAAAATTTTCTAGTATAATAACAGATAACCAAGGTCTGAATTCAGTCAGGTTAGTAGAAAATGACTACATTGAGTTAATGGTTTAAACAATGACTCCTGATACAACATGTCAACTCTATCTAAGACCAACTCCCAGTTTTTAATCTCATCTTCTAGCTAGTCTGTCTTGATTTCACTTCAATAATGTGAAGTGAAATCCCATTCTCTACTTGGAGAATACTTTTTATGTGTTATGTGTAGTAAAATGAGAGGATATGGGTCTTAGAGAATGCTGACTAGTGATAAAATGTTCTTGTTTTAACTTAACATTTCTCTGTCCTCGAGCCAGGCAAAGAGCAGAGGGAAATTCTGTTAGCTACCTAGTGGAATTATTCTTGATTCTGTTTAAGTTCTGAGGGTAGTGTAGACCATCCAGTCAGTACTCACTCAGACCTCCAGCAAAGGAAACTGTTGCACTGCAATCGTCAATTTCCTTGGTTTCAATGGTGATGTGTGTGACCCATCTACAGCTAGAAATGTTCCAGGTAGAGCTGATTTATTTATTCTGTAGGGTGCTAGCCTTGGATAGGAGCTCCAAGAACTTACTTAATTTTATGATTATCCATGATTCTTTCTCCAAGGAGACTTTTCTCGTTGGTGCTAATAACCTAGGGGGTGGCTGCATCCCAGTTTGCCCCTTACCAGTGAGACATGGAAGGATCTGGCATATTACCAAACCTCCTCTTAGCTTAGTGCATCACACATGCCCTGGGGAAATTGTCAGAGACTCCTTAGTAGTGGCAAAGAAACATTGTTTAGTAAGGATGGCCTTGGAGATGTCTGGGCCCCAGCTTGGCAATTATCACCAACTAATGGGCACTAAGTTGTGAATTTCAGTCTTCAATGTTCTATATTCCTAAACAATGTCCAAGTGAAGATGTTCTAGTTAGCACCACCATGCCATGACCTCCTGCCCTGATGAATCTACCATCTGAGATTCTACAGACTGCGTTTATATTCATCTTTCTTATGTCCTTTGTCTCTTCTCCCAACTGAAGTGTACTGTGTTGACCACACTTCAGACTTTTTCATAGTCTTATTTACATGCACCATGGACCTAAGTATTTCCTTAAAGAAAGCTTGATGTTTTATTTCTCACACACAGATACAATGTATCACTTTTGTCCTAGGTTAGTTTCTAATGCTGTGATAAAGCACCACAATCAAAGCAATTTAGGAAGAAAAGTTTATTCCATTTTACAACTCTCAGTCCAACATTAGAGGAAGTCAGGGCAGGAATTCAAAGCAGGAATCTAGAGGCAGAAGGAGGCAGAGGCCACTGAGGGAATGCTGCTTACTGGCTTGCTTTCTATCTCACCCATGACCCCTGCCGTGGGTGGGGGAGCACTACCCACGGTGGCTGGGCTATCTTGCACCAATCACCAATCAAGAAAATGCCCCCACAGACTTTCCAACAGGCCAACATGACTCTGTCAATTATTCCACTGACGCTCTCTCTTCCCAGATGGCTCTAGTTTATATCAGGTTGGCAGAAATCAAAACAAAACAAAACCCACACCCCAGCCAATTATCTTTTCTTATTGTCTGGTTTCATCAATAACAAACTAAAAAACAATATTTCATCAATATACTCCAGCTGAAAATTAATGTTGTTTTTATATGGAGTTAAATTTTTAATAATCAAAATTATCTGTAAATATTTAAGGAATTATAACATAATGTAGGAAAACAGCTGCAGAATACAAGCATTTTAATCCTGAAAATTTTTATTAACCTGTTTAAGACTCAGTTTCTCCATCAGGGAGGAGAGGATGTGACTTATCTGTAACGCTGTTTAAGGATTAATGAAAGTACACAGATGCTCAATTTTGGTAGGAATTTATTAAGAGAAAAACTTCAGGGTAAGACACAGGTTAAAGACTGGTAAAGGAGAGTTAAAAAATTAAAATTAAGAAGAGACTTCATCTCTCTAAGAGAATTTTGAGCATCTATTGTCAAAATGCATATCCATTGGAATTCAAACCATGTGTAATATGACTTGGGTGTTTGATACTGAGCTGCAGGTTTTAATGTGTGAGCTGCTGTTTCAATCTTAGTTTGGAGCCATCTCTCCTTTCTATGCCCCTATCTCCCTACTTTAGAACAAGAATGTTCATTTTTTTGTTATTGTATGTTGGAAGTATATAAACTCATTTTTTGTTGTTTTTGTTTTTGATTTTACTTTCAAGACAGGATTCTTCTGTGTAGCTTTTGAATGTCCTGGAACTCACTCTGTAGACCAGGCTGGCCCCAAACTCACAAGAGATTTTTGCCTCTGCCTCCTGAGTGCTGGGATTAAAGGAATGTGTCACCACCACAGGGTCATAAATTCTTTTTCAATGTTTACAGTGTCTCATAGTCAAGACTTTGCATTGAGTCTGACAAGAGAATTTGAACTTGACTTTTTAAACAGTCCTTGCATTGTTAAGACTAATGGGACTCATGGAGACAGGCTGAATGAATTTTTCCTGATAAAATGGATGTAAGATTTTTGATAGAATCATAAGCAGAATGCCATGAGTTCAAAGTGATATGATTGGGTTTCAGGTTGACTGGCTGATTTATAATGATTGTTCTTCTTTGACAACTTGACTGGATTTAGAATCACCAAGAATTCAAATTTGAGACACGTCTTTGGATGCATCTGTGAATATAGTTCTAGAAAGGATTGCCTGAGGTGAATGCATGTGGCAAGATCTATGGATGAGAGGCTTGGAGAGAATAAAAGGGGGAAAGAAGGCAGGCGGCAGAGCACCTGCATTTTACCTCCATCTGCTTCCCAGACAACCTTGATGTGAAACTGCCTTGCTGTTTCTCGCATTCCCCATCACAGTAGACGGAACCTCCTGCATCCACAAGCAAAATAAATCTCTTTAAGTTGTCTGGTAATTTGGTCACAACAGTGAAAAAACTACTGACATACAGAGACATTGATCAGATGTTACTAAGATTGCAATCAGTACATCAAATTTATTTGTCACAAACTGCCATGACTCAGTGAAACATTTTCATTGTTTGGGGTAGAACTTTCATGACATGCTCCTATCACACACAGTAAAGCCACAAATATGTAATAAGAAGTTATCTGTGCTCAAGAAACGAGTCGCTAGGGAAGGCCAAATTAAGAGCTAATTCTTGAGACTCTGAGTATGAAAATGGATCTCACATTTCCTACTAAAACGCACAGCAGTGAACTCATGTACTTTGCACTAAGATTCAGTACCTCCTCTTCCCCATAGGGAATCAGAGACTCTTTTGGAAAATATGCTAGCACATCTATGAGTCTTTTCTCACTCTGAGGATGTACACCATTCAGTAGACTCTGCAAAGAGTTAGAACATGCCATCTTCCCAAGCCTTCTTTTGAATGTGATATATGCCAACTTTCATTCTCTGGAACTGATATTGAAAGAACTTCAACCAGTCTTACCTCTGCAATAGGAAGACATTAAAACTCTGAGGACTACTGAAGGCTTTTTGCTAGTGACCAATAGTTCTAGATCAAAATATGAAAGCTTTAACAGAAAAAAAAATATCCCAGTCCTTCTTCTTTCTTCTTACTCAGAGTCTGTGCCTCTCCCTAGTACCTTCCACAGAGCCCCCTTCACATCCTTGTTCCTAAGTGTATAAATCAGAGGATTGAGCATGGGGGTCACTATAGTATAAAAAAGGGCAACAAACTTTCCCTCACTTTCAGAATAGGTGTGAGTGGGTTGAAGGTATGTGTAAATGGCTGAACCATAAAACAGAGAGACCACCAGAATGTGGGATCCACATGTCCCAAAAGCTTTTCTGCGCCCAGCTGTTGACTTGATCTTCAGTACTGCTCTGGCGATTTGAGCATAGGAACACAGGATAAGTGTTGCAGGGCAGACCAAAACTATTGTTCGGGCCACAAACATCTTGACCTCTGTTCTTTTTGTTTCCTCACAAGCCAACTTTAGGAATATGGGCATCTCACAGAAAAAGTGATTTAGTCGATGGCCACAGAGAGGCATGGCCATCATGAGGCCTGTCTGAATCAGAGAATTCACAAGGCCCCCTACCCAGGAGGAGATGGCTAGTGCCTGACATAGCTGAGGGTGCATAATGGTGGTGTAGTGCAGTGGACGGCACACAGCAGCATAGCGGTCAAAGGCCATGACCCCCAATAGCACACAC
The DNA here is from genome assembly GCF_008632895.1 of Mastomys coucha. Classification (NCBI taxonomy): domain Eukaryota; kingdom Metazoa; phylum Chordata; class Mammalia; order Rodentia; family Muridae; genus Mastomys; species Mastomys coucha. The sequence goes on along the minus strand of NW_022196911.1, from coordinate 44,468,474 downwards.
TCTGTAGATGCCAGGGCAAGAAAAATAAGGAGCTGGGCCACACACCTTCCATAACTGATGGTCCTGTCTAGGCCATGAAGATTTATGAGAAGCTGGGGCACAGTGCTGGTGGTGTAGCAGAGGTCCAGGAAGGAGAGATGGGAGAGGAAGAAGTACATGGGTGTTTGCAGTCGAAGGTCCAATCGAGAGAGAGCGATGATGGAAGAGTTGCCAAAGAGAGTGAGGGAGTAAAAAATTGAAATGATGACAAAAAAGACAAGTTCCAGGTGAGGCCAATCTGAAAATCCCACCAAAAAGAAGGCCCTGTCTGAACTGGAATTGAAGGTTCCCATTGCCTTTGAGCAGTGCAAACCGTGAACAATGTAATGCTTCCAACAAGCAGTCTGGGTTTCCAAATTATATCCTAAATACTAAAACTTCATAGATTGTGTTTGCCCCTTTTTTTTCCTTTTCTGGTTTTTCGAGACAAGGGTTTCTTTTTGTGGTCCTGGCTGTCCAGGAACTCACTATGTAGACCAGGCTGGCCTTGAACTCAGAAATCCGCCTGCCTCTGCCTCCCAAGTGCTGGGATTAAAGGCGTGTGCCACCACCGCCCAGCCTGAGTTTTCCCTTTTGGTATTTAGTTCCATGTATACGGTTATCTGTCTCTTCTCATCTTTAGATACAAGACATCCATGATGTCCTCTTTGCTTGAGTTCTAGTTCTGATGATTTGTGTCATAATTTTATTGATACCACAATCAATCTTGTGTATTTAATGTTTCCATATCTGGAAGGAGAGATGATACATTGCTAGAATCACAACACCAAGCTATGGATCCAAATGCAGTAATGAGAATCTGCTTTTAAAATCTAATATGGGGTTGCAGATGCAGCTCATAGGTTAAGCACTTGTCCAGCACATGCAACTCCCTGAGTTTGAGCTCTGAAACAAATACTATAAACCAATTAATATAATCTAATATGTGCCACCCATGGTTCATTTTGCTCATCATCTTGGTCTATGTGACAGGGTTTTTCAGTAAATGAAGACTCAAGAATAACCAGGCTGAGATCAAAAAATTCGCTCTCTGGTATCCATCTGCTTCCTTGTGCATAGCCAAAACTGTTATTACACCTGTTCTGGGCTCCACACTCACACAACTGCCATCTACCACAAAGGACTGAAAGAGTTTAGATCCCTTTAGATTAAAAAAAATTATTACCTATGTTCTGTGTCATGAATAAGCATTGCTGAACATACTCTGTTTTTTCCCTCTGATTAATTTATTCCTGAAATTACCAGAACAAGCTTTTTTCTGCCCTCAAGCCAATGTTCTCTCTAGAAATGTTTACAATCTGCGAAAACCTCTTCTATGGCATTGTCCTGTGAGATCTTGAGTGGTAGAGAACACAGTAAGTTTTTAAAAATTGAAGGAACCACCATCATATTTTTTTTTTAACTTGGAGAATCAGTTTTCTTAATTTTAAACTTCTTTTATTTTTGAGACTATAATACAATTATACCATTTCTTCCCTTCCCTCTCTCAAACTCCTCCCATATACCTCTTCTTGCTCTCATTCAAATTCATGTACTCTTTGTTCAAATTTATGACCTCTTTTCTCATTAATTGGTGTTCCATATGTATATATATATATATATATATATACATATACATACATATATATATGTATATATTTCTAAATATAACTGGCTCAGGCTGTATAATGTTACTTGTGCTTGTGTTTTCAAAGCTGAACATTTGGTATTGGATAAACAATTGTTACATTATCCCAGGGAAGGCTATTTCTCCCACTGTCAGCATTCCTTAGTTACAGTTCTTTGTCTAGGGCTGAGGCCTTGTGGGTCTACAGTTTTCCTTGTTCATCTCATGGTGAAGAAGTCATGTTAAGACTTTTAGAGTGTAACTTCTAACACAGTCTCAGAGCAAGCTCCCTGATCCTCTGGGTCTTATATTCCTTCTGCTTTCTCTTCCACCACAAAGTTCCTAGAGCCTTTGATGCAGTAGTTGTTCTGTAGATGTATCTTTTCCACCACAAGCTTTTTCAAAAATTCTGCTCCAAACATCTATGATTGCTCTTATACTTTAATTATTAGTAATTATTTACCAAAGGACCGTATGCAGAAATTCTAATTGGAAACAAGCTGTTCTTGATATGTAGACACAAACATGCCAAATAAGTTGCAGTCTTAAAAAAAAAAAAGCATCTTACCTCATAGAGTATAAGAGATACCTAGTGTTACTTCTGTTCATATCATTTAGTAGATGTTATATAACTTTTGTTGATGGAAACATTTGATTCTATCTTTAAATCTTGTGAAAATCCATTTTCATGAGGAGCCCTGAGAATTAATGGGAACAAACTTTAATATGCCAGCAGGACATTTGATTTCTTATGGTAGATGGATTGGGTTGGAGAGATAGCTCAGAGTTTAAGAGTGTTATACTGCTCTTGTGATACTAGAATTTGGTTGTTTGGTTCCCAACATCTTTGCTATGTGGGTCACAGCTAATTATAATTTCAGATTCAAGGATATCCTACAACTTTGGCCTCCAGCAGCACCAGCAACTATACACCCCACACACACACACATACACATAACTGAAAATAAAATGCAATTAAAATCAAAATAGAGCATAAGCAAGCTTATCAGGTAAGATTAAAATAAAGAATCAATGGAAAGCTCATTTGTGCTCAATATAAGCAAATTTGCCAAATTAGCATCATCTTAATAGATGTTCCCCCATGTTCCACTGTGATTCCAGAAGAGTGTTTGTGTATTATACTTGAAGCCTTTTGTAGGAAAGATAGAAAACTGTGAGTTATAAAGACAAAATGGTAGCCACACATCAACTGATGAAGTTTATAATCAGATTCCTCAGTATAGCCTTTGTCACTTACCATGTCACCTGTTCTGAAGACTTGCTTCTGTGAGTCTTCGATATAAAATAAAAGAAATTTCACAATATCTTAAGATTTGATTGATACTGAATGGTCTTATAAATTCAGAAATGACAAGAGTACATGGCACATACTTTGGACAGTTTGTTGTCTATCTTTCTTCCATTTTTAAAAATATTATATATATATATATGTACATATGTATATATATAATTTATATGTATGTGGGACACATCCACATTAAGTACAGTTTCCCAAGAAGCCCAGAGGAATGTGTTGGATCCCCCTGGAGCTGGACCAACAGGAAATTTGAGTCCCTGAAACATGGGTGCTGGAAACTGTATTCAGGTCCTCCAATAGAGCATTAAGTTCACTTAATCACTGAGCTACCTCTCCTGCAATGCTCTTCTTTGAGGATCATGAAAGGAATACTTAACTTATTTAGCATTTTATACCATGTCAAATGCAATGCCTGGAAAAGAAAGGTCTTTCATCATATACCAACAAATGGATTAGTGAATGTTTTCCAGCAACAAGCTTAGTGGGCAGGAAATAGCTTACACTTGGTTTCTGAGCAACAGGAAGGTAGTATCTCATATGTGTTGTTTATCATTTACTAGCACAAAGGTTCCCAATATTCCTGCTTTATGCTTTTAATAATGCAGTTTCTTAAAAATGCTTGAAATGTTTGCAATGTTTCAAAAACAGTGTAATTAGTAGTTATATTAAAAATGTCAGGATCATTTTCAAAAAATGATTTCAATATAATGAAACAAGGAGTCATGAAGTCATGAACAGTAACCAGTCACCGTAGTATCCAAGAGAACAAGAAACAGAGAAGCTTAAACATAACTTCAAACATAACTTATACAGATAAAGAATCCAAGAGAACAAACTGAAAACTTGACATGCCTCTGTGGGGGAGTTTGTGTACATGTGTGTACAACTTCCCTCACCTGTGTTTGTGTATGTGTGTGTTTGTGTGTGTGTGTGTGTGTGTGTGTGTGTGTGTGTGTGTGTGTGTGTGTGTGTTTGGAGACCAGATGTCAGTCATTCTCCACTTACTTTTTGAGACAAGGTCTCTCATTTTACTCACAGATTCATCTTACTAGCCCCATTAGTTCTTTATTTTTAAAGGAGAAAAGAATAACAACACTGGAGTATAGTGTCCAAACCCATCCTAAGCCAATAGTATTAATTTGAGTGATGGAATTTGCCAGTACTTTATGAGACTAGATGCAAATGATGACACAGATCTGTGACCACTGTAGATTTTAGGGAAAATACAAAGGCTAATTCTTCCCAGAATCCTACATCGTCCGATGGATGTGTTCCTGGATAGAATCTCAAAGGAAGAATTTTCTTCATGTAGCCTCATACTCATCTCCTTATCCACACTTGTTTGTATTTTTATTTTCCCATTTTCAACCTCTATTTTCATCATTATAGTGGTTTCTGTATTCAACAACTTGACCTATTAAGTCAACAATTTTCTTACTGTCATTAGTTCATTACATATTTGTTTCAGGCATCCAATTAAGACAAAAATTAGCTCTATTTCATACTTATTATTAAAATAAGATTGATAAATTAGCCTAGATAATTCTTCTTTACAGTGTTAGGCTCTAGAATAATAATTGGTACACAACTGCAACATTAGGAACACACCTAATGCAACTCTTCTAGCTACTTCTTACCTAAGCACAAAGTCCAGTGGCAGCTTTTCTCTCATCTGGGCACAGGGATATGGAGGTATCCCTACTTCCTTGGAATCTGGTCTTTTTAAAATCTACAATCTGTTGTATAAAAGGGTACCAATACCATGCTACCTTAAGGTCAAGTCTCTTTGAATGCCTCTTTCACCATGTTCATTTTCTTCCACCTAATCAAGACAATGACACTTACATGCCACCTTGTGAATCAGTCTTTGGGGAATGTGTAATAAAGACTGCATGGTCATGTAAAGAATGTACTGAGCTACAGAACCACAATACCCATGCTGTTTCTCCTAAGACTAGTGAGTCTCAATGTTCACATGGCTTAAAATCCATCTCTCCTAGACTGCTCACATGTCTGTCACTCAAGGAAAAAAATCATGTTTATGATCATGTCTCTAATCTCTCATAGAGGCTTTCTCTACTCTTTCATTAACGTTGGTGATATGCTCCGCCTCATTACGTCCATATCTAGAAAATGTGAACATATCTTCCTGGAAGTCTTTTTCATGTGTCAAGAACACTTGTGAAAGCTCATTTACATGCGAAATCAATGACTGGACTCTGGCTTATTGTACCTAGTTTACATCTCTTATTCTAGTTGGGCTTTGACAAAACCACATTGGCTAAGACATTGGGTAGCACTAAGTCTTCCCATGGAGAGCCAATGTATGGAGGTGAAAAGTGGATCTACTAGTCAACTTCAGTTGGCAGTCCTTCACATATTGAGCACAGTGATAATAAAATTGGAAGTTTTCCAAGCTTAACATTCCTCAATACAGAGGACAATTTGCAAACCTTCACTTTCTTATGCCCCAAATCTTTTATCTCCATGAACCAATGAAATTATGATAAATGCAGACAACTTAGTCCTTATGATGCAGCTTTTCACCTAAGGTGCCTCTCCTTAGGAATTATCCTTTTGCAACTTCACACTTAAAGGATTAAAGAACAGTCTAACCAATAATTGGGCAAGCACACTGCTTAAGAGCAGATTTTTTAAATTAAGTTTTCTAGATTAGAAAAAGACATCCTAAGACAACTATGATAAGTTTTGCTCATGCCTAAAAATCTACCATGTGGCAAAGATGTCCAATTTGCTTTCATCTTTGCAAAAAGCCAGAACGCAGACAAACTGCTGAAGTTTACAAGACTGTGGTTCAGTCAGGAGTAAACTTGAAAATGAAGTTGTCTGAAATGGAGCTAACTGGCAGCTATCTTCTACCTTCATATCTGTCTTCTCATTTAGAGACCATAAGGTGATCTCTCAGTATAGGTCAAAACACATTTTTACATTAACCAAATAGTTGGCTGTAATGGTTTGAAGCATTCTACCCAATCCCAATGTTTGTTTTTCAAACAATATAAAGTCATATTTAAAAATTTTGTCACTATTCTTTATTTTACATCAAATGCAAGACATTTTGAAACTTGCATATTTAGTTTTCTGTAATACAAATGTCAGTGATTTCCTTGTGTCTGTGTGTGCACATGTGTGTCTACTCATGAGCTCTATAAATATGAATTCACTGATGAGAAACCGTGTTTACTTTCCCAAACCACATAGTACTACTTCATTTATCCACTGGCTTAATATATAATTATCAGAATCATATTTAAATAAAATGATATTTTATATCTAATCAGAAGTTCTAAAAATTATTCCTTAATCATCTTCAGAGTTACCAGTACATATTGTGTAATTTGAATTTAACTTAACATCTTCCTTTTGTGCCTGTAGCTGTAGCTTTCTCATTAATTTTTGGGAAGCTGACTCACTAATAAACCTTATGACCAAAACATCCTTCTACCAATTCCCTGTCACCACCTGTATGCTCATCTGCAGACAGTCACTCTTTGATCTGGACCATATTTCATTCACACTAGAAACCACACATCAGCCCATTCTATATACCATTTTCACAACGATTTTCAAGACTCTTGAACACTCAGCATATCACAACTTCTACAGCAGTGATTCTCAACTTTCCTAATGCTGAGACTCTAATACAGTTCCTCATGTGGTGACTCCCAACAATAAAATTATTTTGTTGCTACTTCATAACTATATTCTATTGTTATGAATCATAATACAAATATCTGTGTTTTCCAATGACCTTAGGTGGCCCCTGTGAAAAGGGCGTTTGACTCCAGAAGGGTCATGACCCACAGGTTGAGAACAAGTGCTTTAGCATCATACCAGGTGACAAAGGTTTGAATCTAGGTACAGTATTAGACATTCCAAGACTAAACTAATAAATTGTTCTAACTTGTATAATATACATAATACTGTTTCATTTAGAGGATATTCCTTCCCTCTGTCTATTCTTACAAATCTTTCGTGATGTATTGTCAACCAGCCACACCCCTATTCTTACCTCCTGGTTCTGCTATGTACAAGTTACTTTGCATATTAAAGCCTTGGATTTTTCAGATTTAGGTTTTAGAAAAGATTTTAAAATTTTTTTAAATTGACATTTCTTCTTCACATTAAAAAATACTTATTCCTCTAACTGTGTGCACTTAGAGATAAATGCATGCAAGTGGGAATATTTTGGCATGCTGTGTCTAGTGAAGTGGGTAGACAGGTGCTAGAGAAGGAAAGACTAACAGAAATAAATCATAACTTCAATGTCCTCAAGCCAGTCAACCATCAGAGTGGAGGCCAGCCTTGTGTAATGGGATATTTATATCAGGATTTTTATCTGTGAAGGTAGAGTAACTCACCTGGTCAGTTTCCTAAATTACTAGGAAAGGAAACCACCATGTTATCATCCCGAATTCTATTGGCTTCAATGGAGAAGTGAGACCCACTTGGGGCCATTTACACATAGGGATGTGCAAGGTGATAAGTCCTTCTGTGGTCCTGAATTCTTTCCTGAAGTAAAGGTCTTGGTCTGGAGATCATCATTTCATACAGCTATGCACAAGAAAAGAAGTTGCTGAAGCCCATGGCATCCTCTAGTGCACTCCAAGCTCCCTTTGGTTGGTTAACTGAGAGTTGGAAGGATCAGGTGTATTACCAAATCACCCCCACGACACTATTTTTAGTGCATCACAAATGCCCTGGGGACATTGCCAAGGCTCCATGGTAGCAGCAAAGAAAGAATCATTTGCCAAGTGTGGCCTTGGAGACACATGGGCACCATTGTGGCAATTATACTGAACTAATGGGCCTTCTATGATGTACCTTGTAGTTCTCAATTCCCTGTGTTCCCCAAACATGGTTGTATTCAACATCCTCAGCACACCTCCTCCTACTCATTTGATTGAGTTTCCTGATGCTTCCCTATTCTGACAACAGTCCTATCAGCCCTTGACCCATCATAATACATTCCAAGACTCACTTGGGAGCGAGCATAGACTCCCCACTCACTTAAATCTCTGGAATCTTCAAATAGTACTCGTGTATTCTACTTATATGAATCATCAATCCAGCTAAATATTTATTTCTATGATAAAACCCTTTTATGTTTTACATTTCTGCTACATTTGATATATGAATATTAATTTTACCCACAACGAAGCTAAAAAAAGAATTTTGCCAATGCATTCTAAAATTACATATTATATATTTAACACTATTGTATATAATGTAGGAAGTATTTTTTTAACTTTTTATTGGTTCTTTATGAATTTTACATCATGCCCACAATCCCACTCATCTTCCCTTCCTCTCTCATACCTGCCATTCACTCTTTCAACCTTCCCACAACAGACGGAAAAAAATCATTGTGGAAGCTGTAGTGTGTCAGTGTCTCCCACATTATACCCTTTGTTCATACTCTTTGCTTGCAAATGTTCATTGCAATGACTCATTGGTCTAGTAGGAGGCCTCTGGCTTCTGCTACTCTATAAATAGTGGAACTTCACTGGGACTCTTCTCAGATATCCTGTTGTTGCCAGGTGTCATGGAGATCCTGTAGTTTTGGATCTGTAGGACCAATCCCTTCATACACTCTAGAAGTTCATCAGTGGGGTAGATGTTGGGGTAGGCTAATTCAAATCCCCAGATCTTGGACTGAGAGATATTTGAGCTGGTCAAATAAAAAACATTTAAAGATATGGTAGTTTGACAACATGACCATTTAGTGATGTCATGTTCAATGAAAAATTAAAAACTATAATTCAATGGATTTTAGTCTGTTTACCAAGTTGAATATCTATTCCTTCAGGCTATCTTTTGTGAAGTTCTGAAAATATTTTGAACTGGCAGATATACTATAGGTGAAAATATATGTTTCAAAAAGTTTGGTCTTGTTATGTACCAGGAAAATTTGAATCAAAACCTCAGTGAGATACCATCTCACTCTAGCTTTAATGGTCCTTACCAAAACAAGTAAAACATCAATTACTGATGAGGACACAGAAAATAAGGAAATCTGACAGTTGGTAGGAATGCAATATGGTTCAGACATTATATAGAATGGTGTGCATGATCTTCTAAAGACTGGAGTCATAACCAATCTATCATGCAATCCAGGTGTCTCATTTCTGGGTATATATCCCAAGGAACTGAATCAGCATTCCATAGAGATACATGCTTACTGTGTTTGTTGTGACACTATTCACACTAGTCATAATGTAGAATCACTCTGCATACCAATCAATGACTGCATGAATATGAAAACATCACATATATGCATAATTTAATGTTACTCAGCTCTAAAGAAGAATGAAATTCTGTCATTTGAGAAAATTTGATGAATTGGAGGGTACTATATTAGGTTAAACTAGACATAGAAAGACAAGCACCAGACATTCCCTCATATGTACATGTTAAAAACATTAGACTGGAAGGAAATTAGTGATTATGAGAGTTGGCTAAGAATGGAGAGGAGCATTGATAGAAGCAGGATTTTATAAGTTCATTTATAGTCACATGTTTAACTATGATATTGAACCAAATTAACATGTAAAATTAATATTAGCCAAAACCAAAATTGAAAAAATAAGATATACAGTTATTGATAAGAGGTAAACATGAATAAAAAAATAGACATATCTACTGGTATAGATAACTCAAAAGAACTATTTCTAAACATCTTCCTTTGCTGCATTAACCTTTCCTTTCCATTATCTCTGGTGGGCAGTGGACTAGAAGGGAAGTGAAAACATTTAAGAACTCTTATTAAAAGTAGGTTTTGAAAAATATCATTACTGGTATGTAAGGATGCATAGAAAAGAGATGAAATATTAACAAAATATTAAGAGGATATTATGAGGTCTTAGATGATTTTTTAAAAATATACTCTAAATTGCTTGAATGTAAAACAAACAAACAAACAAACAATAAATTGCTTGAATGTATCTACTTACCTCATCTTAAAAAACATTTTAAGGAGTGAGATTGTGTTTCAGCATTAGTGAATCTAGCATAGTGTTATAAAAATTCAATGCTCAGAACTATCAAAAAATATACCCTTAAGTGCTTGCTAAAGAGATGGTTTGAAACTTTCTCAGTGTCATGCTAATTTGCATTTCATTGATTACATGGAGATGAGAACACCCTTTTCCATGGTTTATTTTCCATTTCATTTTCTTCTTTAATCATCTACTCACATTTCCCCCATCATAATAAGGTACTTATACTTTTCTGGAAGACTTAGGGCATTGGTTGTGCACATGGAGTTGGGATTAATGACATATGCTGCCACTGCAGGTGATGTGTGAAGTGAGTTTTGGTTTCTATGGAAACTCAGTTGTGTCATATGATGTTTTCCTGAAAACTGTCTTATCAGAGGATGTTTTTGCTGAAGCAGAGATGTGTGTGTGTGTGTGTGTGTGTGTGTGTGTGTGTGTGTGTGTGTGTGTAGGGATGTTTTGTTGATAACAGACTTGTGTTTTTCTGGAAGCAGCCTGGAAAAGGGGCATATAATGTTTTGCTAGAGTAGATGATTGAGAGGACACATGATGTTTGGAAAGGGTATAAATATAACCCAACAGACAGTGGATGATGGTGTGTGGTGTTGGTATGCCTTACCATTCTTTGTTGGTCATAGTTGGGCTTTGCTGATGATAACAATGACACAATGACTTGTATGGCATTGGTTCACCTTGTCCTTCTTTGCTGGTCATCATTTGTTGTGACTTCATAGAAAGAAATGCCATCAAAGAAATTCTGGTGGTGTTGTGGCAGCTTTATGTTGCTTCCATGGACTCAGGCCCATTGGTAGAACCTCTCAAACTGCCATTGCTGATTCATGAACGGTGTTTACCAGTGGATACAGGTGCCACTGCTGTTTCATGTGAACTGAACTACTGATATCCTGACAAAGCAGATTGGACTAGCTCAAAAGAACCATTTTTAAACATTTTCCTTTGCTGTATTAACCTTTCCTTTCCATTATCTCTGGTGGGCTAGAAGGGAAGTGAAAGCATTTAAGAACTCTTATTAAAAGCAGACTTTGAAAAATATAAGCCTACAGTTGTGCACATCATAAGTCTTCATCTGCAGCTTGTTTTAGTTTTTTCCTTGACTTATGAATGAGATAGACAGATGATAGCTAGATGATAGATAGATAGATAGATAGATAGATAGATAGCACTCACTTATGACTCCAATCCTAATCCATCCTTCAAGTTTTAAGACTTCACAATGACAACTACAACAACCAACTATATCTCTGGGAGAAAGAAGAAAGATGGTTCACAGATTTGTGGGTTCTGTTGCATGGGAAGAACAATGTTTTCTTCCTACATGGAAAGTTAACTATGGTTTACAACATTTGTCTCCTTCAAAATAGCAAGTAGAGGAGATTTTGGATATTCATTATACAAAGAAATGATACATATTTAAGGTTATAGATATTCTAGTTACCCAGATCTAATTATTACAGATGTGTCTATTGCAATATTGCCATGTTCTTCATAAATATTAAAGGAGTTGAGGCTGAGCTGTGCCAAAAATTGTTGTCTAAGAAGAATCTTAATTGTTTCAAACCAAAAACATTAGAGAAAACAAAACTTCAGAAAGGGGCATTTAGATTGCCTTTTCCTGAAACAAACAAACAAACAAACAAACAAGTGAGATTCTTTGTGGAGGCTTGACATCACTTCCCTAACATGGAGAAAAAAGACTTAACCACAAGATAGTAGGAGATAAGACTTTAATGCACCCAAATAAATAAATGATTTACAGTAATGACTATCTTACACAAGGCTTGAGCACCCCAGTGCTAGTATACCTGTTAGAGACATTTCTGTACTATTTAAAGATGCACTTACTTTATTACTCCTTTACATGTTATTTACTCTTTGTTTCAAAACATATAAAAGTAGTTTGCTCTAGTGATTTTCTTAGGATTTTACTGTTTTATGAAGATCCCAATGTATATAAAATTTTATTAAAATGTCTATGGGCTTTCTCTTGTTAGTCAACCTTTTTATTAATCTGTGCACTATACTCAGTCAAATAGCTCAATCAAAATATTAGGGACTTTACTCTTCTATGGATTTTTATTTTCTATTTTTAATTGAAAAATATAAACTACCTCCAAGATGAAGCTATACAAAATATTTTCCTATATAATCTTAAAGCTTTAAAATCTACTTTTCATATTCTTTGAATCAATATAGCATCTGAGATGAAACTTAGAAGCTTAGATAGAAAGACATAGACACTTTGATAGAAAACCATCCACTAAACACGTGGAAAGGGCCAGTGAGAGAACCGGAGCTCCACACAAGGCAAGGAGAAGACTGATTGCTATAAACTGTTCTCTGATCTCCACATGCATGCTTCAGTGCACTTATACTCACTCGTGCATTTAAACCCATAAATAGATAGGTAGATAGATAGGTACATAGGTAGATAAGTAGATAGATAGGTAGGCAGGTGGTTGGATGGATGGATGGATGGATGGACGGACAGACAGACAGACAGGTAGATAGATGTAAAGCAAACTGTCTAATACATGGGGAGAAATGACCATGGTAGAATGTCAAGTATCCATTTTATCTTTGAATTTCCCAGATCTACCTATTTCAGAAACCTTCTGGTTTTGTTTTCTTCTTTCCTCTTACATGAAATCCTTTTCATGGTACCAAGCCACCTGGCATGGTTTCCTGAGAGACTCCTCCAAGTTCCAAATTCTCAGAGGAATGATTCTGGGACCCTGAAGGCTGTTTGCTAGTCCTAGTGTCTCTCAAAGTGGGTTTCAGATTATGAGTGATATCATAGACAATGGTCCTCCATCCTCCTCTTACACTAAATCTGTGCTTTTCCCAAGTACCTTCCACAGAGCCCCCTTCACATCCTTGTTCCTCAGAGTATATATTAAAGGGTTGAGAATGGGGGTGAGTATAGTATAAAAAACAGCAACAAACTTCCCCTCATTCTCTGAATATCTGTGGATCGGTTGGAGGTATGTATATATGCCTGAACCATAAAACAGAGAAACCACAATGAGGTGGGACCCACAAGTCCCAAAGGCCTTTCTGCGTCCAGCCATTGACTTGATTCTTAGAATTGCCTTGGCAATGTGTCCATAGGAGCCCAGAATCAGTGCAGCAGGAAAGATCAAGATTATTGTTCTGGCCACAAACATCTTGACCTCTGTTCCATTAGTGTCTTCACAAGCCAATTTCAGGAATATGGGCATCTCACAGAAGAAGTGATTCAGCCGATGGCTACAGAGGGGCATGGCCATAACAAGTCCTGTCTGAATCACAGAGTTCACAAGGCCAGAAACCCAGGAGGAGATGGCCAGTCCCTGACACAGCTGAGGGTGCATAATGGTTGTGTAGTGCAGTGGACGGCACACAGCAGCATAGCGGTCAAAGGCCATAACTCCCAGGAGTAGACACTCTGTGGAGACCAAGGCAAGGAAAATGAGGAGCTGAGCCACACAGCCTCCATAGCTGATGGTCCTATCAAACCCACAAAGGTTAATGAGAAGCTGCGGTACAGTGCTTGTGGTGTAGCACAGGTCCAGGAAAGAAAGATGGGAGAGGAAAAAGTACATGGGTGTGTGCAATCTGACATCCAGCCTCGAGAGAGCAATGATGGTGGTATTGCCGAAGAGAGTTAGCAGATAAAAGACTAGAATAAAGACAAAGAGGAAAACTTCCAGTTGAGGGAAATCGGAGAAGCCTACCAATATGAAGCCTTCTCCTAAACTGGTATTGAAAGTTCCCATCGCCTTTCACTTGAGCAAATAGTGGGCATTCATGCAGAGACTCTGATGAACAGTGTATGTTAAAACATTATCCCCATGATTCCCTAAACATTCCAGAGTCACGCATCACATTCTCTATTTTACTACCCCATTCCAGTTTTGCAGTATTTTTTCTCTTTTCCTCTTTAGACAGGAGATCACCAGGATAGGAGTGAATGGATTTTGTTTGAACTCTGGTCCTGCTTCTTACATGTTCTCTGATTTTGATCTTACCACTCAAGCACTTGAGAGGATTCTTTTGACAGTAATCCTAGACCTCCTTGTCTAGAGGTGATGTAACTATCACCGCCCTCACAGCATGAGGTTAGTATCCAAATGCACCAACCTGGAGACCGCCTTAGGATCCAGTGTGAACCTTTGGGCATAGGTGGATAATGGAGCCTTTGTGTAGCCTATGGCCCCCAAATGTTACAAAATAAAGAGGTAAAAGAGAGTGTAAAATGTAGCATTGGTGTTTCACTTTCTGCTGTTTTAATTGTTCCTCTTCTCTTTCTAGAAGGTGGAGTATTTCTGCAGGTATGGACAGAAGACTAGCAAGACTGGCATTGTGAGTCCCTCCTCTGAGTACTCATCTGCTTCCATCCATCACTCCGGGTACGGACAGTGTGCCAACCCTGGAACATCTCCCACCATTGGCAGCATCTGCTGCAAAGGATTGAGAAAAGTTCAGAATCAATTTGGTGGTCACTGATTTGCAACAAATTTTTTTTTTGCAAGTCACTATTTCCCAAATATATTTCACTTAAAAAAAAAAATGTAGCTAGGAAATCCATCCCTGGCCTTCCCAACAGGGGTTATGTTTTCCTCTCTAGAACAAACTCTTTGTAATGGCTCTGCTCTAGCGTTTGTCATTCAGGAGAGGTCTTCTCTCTCTCTCTCTCTCTCTCTCTCTCTCTCTCTCTCTCTCTCTCTCTCTCTCTCTCTCTCTGAGATATGAGATCTTGGGTGAGAGAGAACATAGTGAGTTTTCAAATAGTAATGTTCTTCTTTATGGCATATAAGAGGCTGCCACACTGATAGTCTTTTCATTCATGGCTTACAGTAGATGTCAAAGTGAAAATTTGGGCTCTTTATTTCAACTTCTTACAGATTTATGTTCTCTATTCAGAAGATTAAACTACAAATGCATTTTAGTAAGTTGTAGCCTTGGAAAATGCATAAAAGTAGCTTTCAGTGTTGATATTTCTGTGCTAAAAAAAATCAAATAAGTGATAAGAAAGTTAATCAGAAACCAAGACAAGAAACTGAAAGCCAACTGAAATCTCACCTGTGCTCACTGAAAACAGTTTTGGGATGCTGGTATGTTCCCTCGCTATTAAATCTGCTATAGAGGAGAGTCATCAATGTTTCAATGCTAAGCAATGCTCCCAAGAAGGTGTTCAGGTTTCATGCTGAAAGGTGAGCAACAAAGACAAAACGTTACTGTACAGTACAGGTGGTATATCCAGCATAGCTAGGATGGACTTGGATGGCCACCTTAGGCACATGCATACATCAAGCTCTGCAGTCAGACCCTGAGCTTTGCTTTTCCTATCTAACCTGTCATTTGTCCCAAGAGACTCAGTTCACTTAATCAACAAAAAATCTTGTTCTCAAGATTTTGGTGGAGATTAATTTCAAATACATCCTAAATGACAAAACATATTGCATATTGTTTCAACATTCTCTATCTATACCACTATTCTGCTAGTACTGTCCACTGGGTCTGCTTAACTTAGTCAGTGCCTCATTTCCATGCTCCAGTGCTGTTCCCAAGGCAGGAAAGGCCCCCAACAAATATTGTTAAATCAATTAATAGATCTGCTGTACACCTTAGCTCCAAGCCTGGTATATGCAAGTGCCTTAGAAATGTTTGTTTTCTATGAGTCAGAAAATAAGAATACATCTGTTCTACATATAATTTAGTCATACAAGAATTCTTAGCCATCCATGACCTATGCTTTTATTGCTGGTTATAACAGCATTCAGATATGCTGATGACTTTTCAAATGAATGAAACCTCAAGCACATTAAAAATTCTAAAGTCATAATTCAAAAGGATCTGAATATAATGAAATGTGAATACGTAAGCGTATGCCACTATAGTCAATCTGTCAATGTTGTCAATTGTCAATATTGACACTATTGACAGTAAGATGGTATTGAAGAGGTAAAATCAAATGTAGTTTTTACCACTGCATCGGACAAACGTGCATAGAGGGTATCACACTGAAATCTTGATATTTACTCAATTAATATGTAGAAAAAAATGACTTCTGAGGTAAGATAGAGGTTTGTAAACTTTCTATATGACTGTGAGAACACAGAAGAACTAGCTTAATTCCAAAGAGTGACCAGGAATCATGTAGAGCAGAGGGAAGCTAAGAAGTAGAGAATCAGAAAAGCCACAGAGTGAAAGGCACAGACGTCATTGCTCCCACCCCACCTAGCAGCCAGGGAGAAATAGAGAAGGCCAAAGCCACAAGTTGTAGGGAAGCCAGTTAGCTCTGGTGAAAACACACCCTTGGTTTTAGCCAGAGGGCAATCTCATAATTCCCACAAGCTGTAAAAGCACTGGGGGAGTTGGTGTGGTGGTAACTGTTCTTCAGAGGCCAGGTAACACCAGAAAGCAAGTCTGTTTGAGCAATCCCAGAGAGCTTTAACCAAACACCATATTGAGAAGGTGCCTGTGTGAGATCAAGCTGCTTTGCAAGCTGAAACACAAATAACAGTTGGAAGTCAGAGCCCCACAGGTGTTTAGATGGAAGACAGCATCAACAGGGAATAGTGGAGAGAGGAAGTGTGAAAGCATGGGCTTTTTTATACCTACCCTTGCTCTGAATATTTATTAAGAGCTTCAGGCATTGTAGCTGGGCAGATACTCAGCTATTCTAACCAGAGAGTGCTGGCCTGGCCTACTTCCCAGCCACTCATCCCACTACATGCCATCTTATTCTCTCCCTGACACCGCCTTGTTTATTTGTGACTCTCTGG
>NW_022196911.1:44423704-44451694 GCF_008632895.1 Mastomys coucha | reverse complement strand
AGCCTGGAAGTCCCACCTTTTCCTCCCCTGCCCAGCTATTGGCTGTTCAGGTCTTTATTTGACCAATCAGAAGGTGATGGAGAGCAATGTTTTTACAAAACATTGAGTCAGGAGATGCTTCATAGTAATGATAATACCAGTCTTGACAGCAACTAGAGCTCTGGAAATCAGCATTTGAATACACAGTACACAAAACCATTACTCCAACTAGGAATGAAGAGTTGGACACAGAAACGTCAAGAACATGGACCAGCCAGTTTGGGTTGTGCAGACATAGTGGTCAGCACCTGTAAGGAACATGCCTTCCCATGTGGGCATAACTGTAGAGTCTGTTAGCGGTGGCCTGCTCGGTTTCTGGAGTGCCCTATGGTGGCCTGCTCAGTTTCTGGAGTGCTCTATGTGGTTTCCTAGCAAAGGGACGGGGAACTTTGAGCACAGATTCAAGAGTTTATTTCTGTAGCCTCCTCCCTCTCACTGCATGGTTCCCCCTGGGCTGGACCTGAAAGGACCTGATAGGCAAAGTGCCAGATCCCCTCTGCTCCCCTCCCTCTAGGGCATAGCCAGTGTTAGATATATTTATTTCTCCTACACTCCCATGCACCCAGGAGTCTTAACTTTGGTAGTAGCCACTTCTGGGTACACAACCTGAGATACGGGAGCTGCCCAGTCCACAAGCCACAAGAGTAAGTGTGACCAACATCAGATCATTTCACACAAAGAAGGAAAGCTCCCATAAATATGGCCATGGCAGACAACTGATTTTCATGGGCTCATGCATAGCACCAGCATGGCTTCTTCCTGACTCCTTGGACTGGAGACTCTACCAGATTCACTGGTCAAAGTTGAAGCCAAGTTCTCAAGTTAAAGGACCCAGAAAGAAGCTGTTCAAATACTTTATCATTTTTATAACTTCTCTGTATAGAACCTCAAACCACAAACTCAGTTGAAATCCCTGGCTAATTTCCTCATTCACAGTATTTCTTCATTCTAATCATCCATCTCTTGCTTCCAGCTCTTCTAGTGTAGATTTCTGTCTGTTACTCCACTGCCCATCATTTACATCATTTTCTTGCTAATGCACACAATCTACTTTCACTCAGTCCCATGCACCATATTCTGTGGTTTCCCTGACAAAATCGCACCAGTGAGCTGATTTATTCAAGTTTGTAGTTTTAGTGCCCAGTATAATGAGAGTTGTCAGTATGCTCCTGAGACTGGAATCACTCACCTGCATAAGTGCACTAACAGATCCTTAGAGACACAGAACCATGCAGTAATTTCTGTCTTGTTTATAACTCTTGATGTGGAAATAGTCTTTCCTCCTTGGAGACTGACCTTTTTCTCCTTTGTGATCTGGTGTTTGAAGAGAGAGTTTCAGTCTTTTGTAGTACCAAAAGTCAAGTTTTCTTCCATTCCTATTCTAACATATTGGCTTTTACTTGCCTAAGGGGGCCCTTGGCCCCCCACTTTAATGCTTTAAGTGAGCCATTTCTTTTAAGGATGTGTGCTGCTTCATAAATCCCATGGTTCTGCTAATAACAGGGCAATCTACATAACCAAGCATCTATACTCACCCGAAAGGTCGCACTAATGCTGTGCCAACACTGACTGTAGTGGCTCAAGGGTTTAGCACAGCTTACCTTCTTCTTCATGCGCTGTCCTTGAGCCTAATTTATACACCACTGGGTGTAGTTATAGGACCTCCCTTGTCTTTAGAGAGCTTTCTTCCATTCCTTTCACAGAGCATTTGCTGTCTGTCTTTTCGCATCCACAGCTGGAAATTCGAAAAGGAAACTCCCCTGGGAGCTCTTTATGAACAATTGAAAGTTCTCTACGTGAGTCCAGGAATGTGCCTCAGGGAGGCACGCACATTATTGTTAGATTTACATGCAGGCTCTGATCCCAGTCACCCTGAATAAGGAATGAGACAACACAGAGCTTTTTGTGGGAACCTGGTACACATATGTGTGAGGTGTGGGAAAGTCCCATGAGAGTGCACACAGGTGAACACAGACCTTAGGAAAGTGAACAGGACTAGCAAGTACTAGTGGGACCCACATTGCACAAGAGATGTTGACTCTTTGTTAATATATCTGCCTCCTTTCATAATGTCCCCAACTTTCATCACAGTAAGAGAATGAAGTGATGTAAGGTGGGTAAAACTGTTTCTTAATGACCCACATGGAATATTAAGGATTATGCATGTGCTTAGCAGTAGACCTGCTTTAACAGCTTAAAAGGTCGCTTGCTTCAGTATAGTACCTGAATGCTTCCTGACTGAGAAGTGGATGTTTGTGATTGAGTTTCAGGCTGCAAAAAGGCTTCGAGGCAAACATAGCCCCTCACATCCCCACTTGATGACCTCTCACACTGAAAATGCGTCCAACCTTGCTTTGTTCTCAAAAAGGCTAAAACTCATCAGAACCAGTGAGATTTAGGAAGACAGATTGTGGTTTAGTATGGAGACAAAAAGTGAAATAAAAAGAAAGCAGTTGTCCAGACTGCCTGGACAGGAAGTAATATCCCTCTGCCTTCAGAGCATGCAAAGTGAAACTCAGGGATGATGTAAAGGAAAAAACTAACTAAATAAAAAACTATATATATACATTGAATTACCTAGAATGTTTAGAAACATCCGCTTGGCCATTTTCCATATTTATCCTCCCAATCTAAGTTAACTTTGAAAGCTTATCTTCTACTATGACCCTCCATGGCAAACATAAAACATTTGGATACGTGCCTGCTGTGCTCATCTGTGCCCAGCTTTGTGTTTCCTTCTAAGTTGTGAATACATCTGCCCACAGGTGACCTGCCTTTGTGATGCATCTTTTTATCAGAAGGCATGTTTAAATTTGTACAACCTGATCTAGAATGGGTTCACCTCTGCTGCACACTCTTCTTGCAAGGCTCCCTTGACTTATCAACAGCACCTGCAACCACGCCTCCATTCTTTGTCTCCTAGCACCGATGTCTACAGCTTCCTTTGCATGATTAGTGCCTTGGCTATTCAGGAGTTGAGCTTCAGAAAGGTTTTAGGATTATTCTAAACCAACATTCACACTTTATAAAAGGGATATTTCTTCCCCTAATTTTAGGCAGTTGTAGAAAAAGAGATGCAAGTGAGGATGTTTTTGATGTGCCATGTATCCTTAGGTAGGTGGATGGACGTGTGGATGGTAGAAAGAATATCAATAGTAAAACCTCTTGCAAATCTTTACTTCTCTATGCCTTAATGAGATAATTAGCAGGAGTGGAACCTAATGCCAATTTCATAACAGAATATTGATTTTTCTAGTTTTAAACTTTGAAGATAAAGTAGCCCATTCAATCAGCACTTACCCAGCAAAGGTAACTACTGCATTACCACCCTTTATTCTATTGGCTTCAGAGTCAATAGGAGACCAACTTAGGTCTGTCTATGACTAGAGATATTCAAGGAAGACAAGCCTTTCTTAGTCTTGAATTTTTTGTGGGCAGAGACTGTGGATAAAGCCCTTGAGAAGTCATGATCACATACCTTCTATCCCAGCAGAGACGTTGCTGTGAGTCATGACGTAGAAGGTAGCAGCATTCCCCCTGTGCATCCTATACTTGCCCTAACCAACTGAGAACAGGAAGGAGCTTGTACATTGTCAAACCACCTCATGACCCTAAGATTCAATGCATCACACATTCCCTGGGGATAATGTCCCACATCCATAACAGCAGCATACAACCATTGTTTACAAAGTGTGGCTCTAGAGACATCTGGGCCCTGTAGTAGCAATTATAATACACTGAGAGATTCCACTAGGAAAAAAAAAGTGTTTATCAAGGGTGGCCTTGGAAATCTCTGAGCCCCAGTCTGGCAATTAAAATGAATCAAGAGGCGCCTATGTAAGAATTATTTTCTAAGTGTGGCTATGGAGACCTGTGATTTCCAATGTGGTGATTATAACCAACTGACTGTGTCCCCAAGATCTGTCTTACAGTCCTTAGTTTCCCCAGTTCCTTACACTCTGACCAAATCAAGCTGCTGGAGCCAGAATCTTCAGAATACAGTTCCACAATTGTGCCTATAATCTGCTTACATTTCTCACACTCCCTCTGCTCCAACCCCAATCTTGACAGCTAGCTCTTTACCAGTCAGTCCCACCTTCAACACACACTGAAAATGTTTCCTTTTCTAGAACCTTCACGTCATGCTCATGTTCTTGTTTGTGTTTATCATTGATCCAGTTATCTAATTTCCTTCATGAAAAACTTGATTTATATTTGGATCTCATATAATGCTTAATGTTTTAGTGTTCATTTTATTTCATTTTAATCACTATAAAGAAAAAAAAAACAGTGTATTTTGTCAGTGCATTCCAGAGGTGTTTATTAAACAGTTAAGCTGTTTTACATAGTGTGGTAATAAAACTGACAATTAACGGTAATCTATAACCACTGAAGAAGTTAGATTTCTCACTACAAATCAAGTACTGACTCAGAGGCTTGCTTCACATACATCAACCTCAGTTTCCTCATCAGTAAAATAATATTAGTGAGACTATAAAGTCCCACTGCTTGAGTATTAGTGGCAGTGCATTTTGAGGTGTGTGATGGGAGACCAACAGCACCATCTTTTCTGTGGAAAATATTGTCTCTGACTCCAGGGATGCTCACAGTCTAAGGCATCATCGGAGATCATTAGATTAAAAGTGGTAAGTGTAGTAATTCTTCCTTTCATCCAGAGGGCCATAAAACCATGAAGGGAAGGATTCAAAATACTTGAAATATTATTACTTTACTGGATCTTACTTATTGTCCATTTAATGTAAATGGCACAAAATACCGTGTACAGTTGTGAGAGTATTTTTGAGTGAGAATGGACTTGTTTTTACTGACTCATGAAAGAAAAGTAACACCTGAACCTCACACGATGCATCAGATGCTGTCCCACGCAATTCGATCTTAGCACTGGCCTCACGTGCAGTGAGATTGAAGAGAGCTGACTGCTGGCAATTTTTACTCCGTGATCCTTGACTGTGGATGCAACGTGACCAGCCAACTTCTGCTCCCGCAACCATGATGGATTATTTTATATTAGACTAATTATATTATATTTTATTCAGTGTAACCAACCACCTCCCACTACCACCACCATGATGGATTATACTCTCAAACTGTGACCCAAATAAAACCTTCCTCCTTTAAATTGAGTTTGTTGGGCTATTTTTATCACAACAGTAGGAGAAATAACTAATATGCTTTGCTTTTAATTTCTTATATTTTCATGTATACTTCTGTGTTTTTATTTTCATTATATTTTATCCTGCATCTCAACTGAGTAGCTATAGTTGCACTTTTTTCCTCTGAGCCTTTTCTGTTATCTCTCATGCCTCTTACCTATTTTTGGCTGAACGTTCACACTTACTCCCTCCCTTTCTTTCTTCATTTTATTATCTCATTATTGATACTTAAAACTCTATAAAAAACACATTTGCTGAAAACATTATCCTCTGCTATCATTTCTGAAAGTGTTCAGGAACACAAATGAAATGCATGCTGTTTTCCAATGCAAGCCAACAGGGGATTGTTGTCAAATCATTATGTTTGTTACTGCAGTCAGCTTCCCTCTAAGTGGCAGTGGGGAGCATAAAATCAAGAGAACATAACTGCGCAGTACATATGTGAAGCAAAACAAATACAAACAGTAGGGGGGAAGCAGAAAAGACAGGAAGAGAATTCATCCCAACAGAAAACTAAACACAACAGATACAAAAGATATGAGAGAAAAAGCCATTATAACACACCCAGGAGCTCACAATCTTCAGTAGCAGAAACCAAAGAGAAAGAGGTAGCTGAAATGTCAGCAAAGCATTTCAGAATCTTTATAAGAGAAACCATGATTCCATAAAGTACTCAAATAAGCCTATGAATAAAGTAGGAAAAGCCATTTAAGACATAAAGAAGACAGAGAAGTGAAATCTATGGTCAGAGAGTTTTCTTATCTCTAAGAAATGGAGCTCAGTGGCAACAACATGCTGAGTGAAAGGGTGGTAATCAACATGCTGATTAAATGCGATGGTACAGCCAGCTCAAATAGCTGTGCTTATATATATTAACATAGACTTAAAATAAAAACTACTCATAAGCATAAAGATGAGCACTGGTATTAATAAAGAGAAGATTTGTCTGGAGGATATAACGGTTGGAAATATCTATACACTGACTGTCAGAGCAGCAAGATTTATAAAACAAATGTTAAAGAACTGACAGACCAGATTGGACCTACCCTCCCCTCTAGATAGGTCTTCTAACTGAAAATCAACAAGGAAACTTCAGAGTTAAACTATGACTTGAACCTACTGGACTGTTATATTTACAGGACACTCTGTCCAACAGATGCAGAATTCACATTTTTCTCAGTGGTCAAAGAATAGCCTCTAAAATAGATCCCAATAGAAGATAGAGAGATGGCTCAGCAGATAAGAGCACTCACTGTCTGCTCTTTCAAAGAACCCAAAGTCAATTCCCAGTGTCCATATGTCATCTTACAACCTCTGTGCCGCAGAGTACCTGATGCCCTCTTCTGGTCTTCATGGGTACTGTATCCTAACCTAACCCTAACTCTAACCCAACCCTAACACCAATCCTAACCCTAACCATGTAGATATGTGGTACACAGACATACAGACAAGCAAAACACCCATACAAACAAACGAATAAAAAGATAAGCAAGCAAATAAAATAAAGATAGATGCCGTTAGAGATCACAAAGCAAGCCTAAACAAATACAAAAGAATTAAAATAGTTCCTTATTATTTTATCAGATCACAGTAGAATAAAATTAGAAAACACAGTAAAAACTGTAAATAATTAAAGATCAGACAATACGTAATTGTAGAAAAAGTCAAGAAGAAAAATTTTAAATTCTTAGAATTAAATAAAAAATACAGCTTACTAGAACCTCTGGGATACAGCTAAGAATGTTTTGTCTTATAGAAGAATGTTTATAGCAATAAATGCTTACAATGAAAAGTCAGAGATATCTCAGACAAATAACCCACTGATGGTTGTTCTAGATGAACAGAAGCTAAGCTACATTCAGTAGGCAGCAGAAATAATAAATAGAGAAGACGTGAATAAACTAGAGATGCAAAGAATGATGGTTTCTATATGCTTGGGCCAGGGAGCGGCAGCATTAGGAGGTGTGGTCTTGTTGGAGTAGGTGTGTCCCTGTAGGCATTACAAAAACAACAAACAAACAAACAACAAAACCAGAACACACTATGATCTTAGGTTAAAGAGTCAGAAGTGGAACTACCCAATCACACAGTGTCATAGCTTCCATCCTGCCACGGTGATAAAATACCATGACCAAAAAAAGCTTGGGGAGGAAAACATTATTTGGCTTACACTTCCACATCATAGTCTATGTCTAGGGGGAATCAAGGCAGGAGCTGAAAGAAAGACCACAAAAAAGAAAGCTATTTACTCCTTTAACAGCTAGGACCATCTTCCAAACGGATGCATTATGGACCGGACCTTCCCGTAACAAACAGCAACCAATAAAATGTCCCACATTTGTAGCAGGAACTATAGGGCCGCCTCTATGTAAATGCTGGGGGAGTGTAGCCGCAAAAGCATCTCCTGCAGGAAGACCTCCTCCTTGAGGACTCCCTGAGAGACCAAGGATTGCTAGTGCAAAGAATGCCAGCCAATCAGGAACTGCTGTTCAGAAGAGATGCTTTCTTGAGACCAATGAGGGTGTGGGTGGAGGGTATTATAGGAGCTTGTAGCAGTGCTCAGATGAGCTTGCTGCAGCATTTCTCACCTGCTATGTGAGTCTGTGTTGTTGACTCTGTGCCAACTCACCCTCAACCTCCGAGGGCAGATAGGGTCTCGTGGAGAGCTAGCTGTCCAGGGCTCAGGCAACAACACACCAGTCTGAGGGAGACAGCTGAGAGTTCCTCTTCCCCATGATTCTGGTTTCCGTCAAGTTGACTAAACTAACCAGCATACAAAATAATTTAGAGGGCTGGAGAGATGGCAAGCAGTTAAGAGCATTGGCTGCTCTTTTGAAGGTCCTGAGTTCAAATCCCAGCAACCACATGGTGGCTCACAACCACCTGTAATGAGATCTGACACCCTCTTCTTGTGCATCTGAAGACAGCTACAGAGTACTTAGATATAATTATAAATAAATCTTTAAAAAATAATTTAGAATTCTTTGTTTTGTTTTGGGAAGTGACTCTACATGCTAGTAACACTGTTGTATAAAAGTCCACCCATATTAAATATCTAGAATGAAGAACTCAATGGGGACAGGAAGTAAAATGGTGGTTACCTGTGGTGGAGTGGGCTGGAAAATTAGTGTTTTCATGAAAACAGAGTTTCAGTTTGGGTTGAAAAAATTGTGATGAACACTAGTTATGGAAGAGGATATAATAAATCTAATTGATTGTTTTTTCTAGTTCTAACAGCCATAGATTTTTCATTTGAATTGTGGATAAATGCATAAAAATATATCGGATAGTGGAAGTCTAAATTCAATGTGAAGCTCCACAATTTCCATTCTGGATGACCAATCTATCCATATAGAAGTTTGTTGAGTTGCATTGTTTAGGTCTGGTTAATTTTGGTGTGTGAAAATGTCTTTTTAAGCAGTAAAGTTTAAATATATTTTTTTAAAGAGAAGTTTCTGAAATGAATGGTAACTGGTTGCACAAGGTGAATGTAATTAATGCAATAAAAACTACTTTAGGGCTGGAAAGTTGGCTCAGTGGTTAAGAGCACTTGTTCTTGCAGAGGATCCAGGTTGGATTCCCAGCACCCACATGGAGGCTCACAACTTTCTCTGGAGCCAGGCATGCATGTGGTGCACATACATGTAAGGAAAATACTCATGCAACAAAATAATAAAGCAAATATAAAAATATTTTAAAATGTTTCAAACATTTTATTGCGATAAAAATTAATCTTGTGAAATGAATGTCATGCTGCTGAGGGATGGTTAGGAATTTCAGAGCTTCTCGAGGCTTCTGGTCCACATGCATGGCTGGATAGAGAAGCCCTGCGGATCCCTGCAGCACTGTCTCACAGAGACTTCCAACCACTAGAGGGAGCTACGGTATTTTAAGACAGGCCTTTCAAAACAGGAGAAGCTCCAAGGGATGGTACCAGGGCAGAGGCCTTGCTTCTGCTTGAATCTCAGGAGTGGTCTAAAATTACACAGGCCTTCACTATGCCTGGTGTTTTGTCAGTTTTAAAAACACCTATACACATGTAGTAACAACAGGGAAGTCAGTGCAGTTACTCTAGCAAAAACAAAATTGCTGAGAGTTTTTGCTTTCATTTTTGTCTTCCCGGTGTGTTGAATATGACATTTCAACATTTTTCGAGGTGTGTAACATGTACATGACCTTCTGTCTCCCCATTTTCAGTACCGTTTCTAAATTGTCGGTGAGAAAATTGTGTTTGCAACCTGCTAACCTAATAAATATAGTTTTTAGGTCATCTTTGGGCTCATTGAGACAATATTTCTATAGTTTTTACAGGTTTAAAACCTGGCAGGTATTAAATCCATAGGTCAAATTTTTATTGTAAGAATCATTACTTTCCTGGGACTTGGGCCTATTCAAGGCTGTTGCCCTCATCCCAAACCTCAGAAAATCCCGTACTTTGGAGAAAACGGAGTGGTTTGCTTTAATTACCATTCTGTGTCAAGAAAAACTAGAACAAATTTCTTCTGTTGTGAACCCCTGTGTCAAAACAATAACAAAAGAGGTTAACATTAATAATTAAACATGTTTGTATACAAATATATGCTAGAACTTCGATCAGTATCACATCTTGGGACTGGAGTGATGGCTCAGAGGTTAAGAGTACTGGCTGCTATTCCTAAAGACCTGAGTTCAATTCCCGGCACCCACAACTGTCTGTAACTCCAGTTCTATGGGACTCAATAACTTCACACAGCCATACATGAAGCAAAACACCAATGTGCACAAAATAAAAATAAAATACTAATAAAAATATCATCCCTGATGCCCCCAACCCCTCCTTCATAAGCACATTTCTGTCTCCTACTTCTATAAGTTTGACTTTGCACATGTAAGTGACATCATATGGTGGATGGGGATCCAGCTTCTTAGGCCTCAAACTCAAATTCACTGTGGATCGAAGTAGTGGATGCAGATGTAACCCTCTCTGACACTGCTCCTGTAGATCTTGCATAAGGATGGAAGACCATGTCATTGATGGGTCCAGAGTGGCCCTTGCTTCTTCCAAACTCTTCGTCAAAAGACAAGTGGAAGTTGTGGTTAAATCTATGACTTCCTGGCCACCTCCTCGCATGGGTTGGTCAGAGTTGGGAGAGAAGGCAGCTGAGTTAAGTCTTCTGATGTTCAAAACTCAAAGAGTCAGAGCTAAGCTGTGTTGTCCTTGGATGCTGTGGCAAACACGGTCATGTCTCTAGACAGCTAGATGATCTACCAGAAGTACTCCTTAACATTCACCAACACCTCTCCAGGCTTGGCACTCACTATACTGCTTGAGCTCTCCACTCTCATGGCCTGTGACAGATGAATTACTTCCTCAGGAGTTCACAAACAGCTCTGGTGATCTTGGGATCACTGCAGGGTATCTTTGTATTGCTGTCCATCTGGCTTGGATCTCCTAGATCAAAGAAGCTCACAAAACTCCGGTATCCCATCTGCTTATCATGGAAAAACATGATGATGTTGCCCACAAAGTCAAAACCAAAGCTCCAGACATCTGGTTGATCTTGAGTAGAGCCAGCTGTTTCTCTGTTTCATAATCTCAGAGATGACAGCTATTGTCAGTTGGGCTGTAGGACATGCTTGTTATTCAAGTCAGTATCCACACACCACAGAGTTTCAATAAGAACCATGTAGGTTCCCAGCCTTTCTCCATTCACAGAGCACCACACATTGATGATAGGGTCTTTGGTCATAGTGAACAGGAGGTCTCCTTCACAGTTATACTTGACTACATGATAGACCACTCATGACCAAGATGGGAAGAAAGATATTTTGGTCTTCCTTTAGGCTAGCAGTTCAGCACTATTCCCCCATTCCACTCTTTTGGTATAATAATGCATATTGTGTGGCATTATATGTTGTAAGTATGTAGTTGTCTTTTTTTTAACAGGTTTTACAAACTTCCTGTTGCTTGGTGCCATGCTTCCTGACATTGATATATTTTTATCCTTCCAGAAACGCAAGCTCAAATAAATCCCTTCTTCTGTAAGTTTTTTTGATTGTGGTATTTTATTACAGCAACAGAAAAGTAGCTTATACAAAATCTCTTTATATTCCTCAAAATAATCACCTGTTGATCATGTGCATTGTAAATATAACCTAGAATTTAACTTGATGTTCTGTTTATACATAAGTAGTATGAATGTGCTCATGAATGTCCATGAACATAATATCAACCTTTGTCTTGTTTCTTATTAAAATGCATCTCAAAATAAGATCAAAAGAATATTTTCTGTGTTCTTCATGCTTCTCATACTTAACTTGACTCAACTTATGAATTTTTTTTTTATTTTCAGGTTAATTTATTATTTATTATTATTTATTAGATGTGCAGCCTTCTCCAATGATTGATTTGTTATCATATTCCAAATTTTATATAGGTATAACTGGTTCTCTTTTTTGGACTGTTCTGTAATCTCCCA
This sequence comes from Mastomys coucha, assembly GCF_008632895.1. Lineage (NCBI taxonomy): Eukaryota > Metazoa > Chordata > Mammalia > Rodentia > Muridae > Mastomys > Mastomys coucha. The sequence goes on along the minus strand of NW_022196911.1, from coordinate 44,440,023 downwards.
TCCATCCCTATGTTAACAAGACTCCATTATTGTAGACCTACACATTACTGTCCAATTTTGTGGCCCAACTCTCCAAACATTTCTACCACAGTTTTGTTTACTATTTTGGCTCTTTGTTTCTCTATGAGAATGCCAGGGTTTTTAAAATGTCTATTGAAACTCTCTGCTGGGATCTTATTATAGAAGAGGAATTAGAATTAGTGTGGAGTTTCAGTGTGAGGTCATCACACTCATGAAAGTGCCTGGTTTCTGCATTCATTCACATTTGGGTAGGATTTCATTTTCTTAAACAATAGTTTATAACTTTTAACAATGATATAGTTTGTAACTTTTAACAATGATAATTGTGCTAAACATTTTTTGTATTCTTGGCAGATTAATTTTGATATTTATGAACTGCTTAAATTTTTCATTTCTGTTGTGATAAACCACATATAACAAAATTTATCAACAAATATTTTCAGTATATGGCATGATCATATTAAGTATAGTCATATTATTGTGCCACTATAGAGCTTTAGAAGATTTTCATCTTTCAAATTGAGTACACTAGATTCCAATTATTTCCTTCCCATCTCCTCTGCAGAGTACAATGTCAGTCTGTGGCTCTATGAATTCCACAACTCTAAGCACTTCTTTCTTATACGTGGAGTCAAACAGTGTTTGTTGCTTGGTGAGCAGCTTATTTTATACAATTTGGTGCATTCAAAGTTTATTCGTGGTGTCTCATGCATCAGAATCTTATTTCTTTTTACAATAAAATACAAGACCAATCTAATATGTTCAGTAATTAAACATTTCTTGTCCTAATGACCAATCCCAACCAAACTAACAGATTAACTCTATCCAATTTCATTAAACAAGTATAGCTATCCTACTCTAATGTAGAGAGCAGACAAAGAAAGTTACTTAATATACTGATTTGAGTTTTCATAAGCTCAGTGAGAAATAAATCAAAGATATTAGAAACAAAAACATATAGACCAATTTGGTTTTTTACACATGTTTATTTTTATATTGTGTTCATGAATGTTTGCCTGAAAGTATGTATGTACACCAAGTGTGTTACTGGTGCCCACAGAGGCCAGAAGAGTGTCAGGTGTCCTGGAACTGGAGTTACGGGTGGTTGAAAGTCTCCCTGCAGATGCTGGGAACTGAACCCATGACCTCTGCAAGAGCAGAAAGTACTTCTAACTGCCACCTGCCCAGCTCCAGATCAATCCAGTTTTAATATATAAATAATGTTCTAAGTAAAGTATTAGCTAAACTAATTCAGATAGACATAACCTTATTTCCAGACTATGGTTAAGCTATGTTGATTACAGCACCCTGATATTTATCAACCTCACTTGTTAAGAAGATAGTCCCTTCTCCATTGGATGCTTTTTCAGTTTTATTAGAAAAGAAATCAGGTGACCATTTGGTATGGTTCTATTTCTGGAACTTTTTGTTCTGTCAGTTTGTGCATCCATTACTATTTAATACTGCTTGCTTTTGTTTTCGTTTGCTCTATGGTAAGTCTTAAATACAGTGAGTTATGTCACCTTCTTTAAAAGTATCTTCAACTATTACAGTTGTTTTCCTTCCCATTTAAATTCCACTCATTCTTTTTACATCTCAATGAAAACTCTTGCACATTGATTAGCATTATAAAAAGTGCACAGAGTAATTTTTAGAGAATTTGCATCTTTGCCACACTGTATCTTTTGATTATTGAACGAAACACTCTATTCATTATATGTATTCTATTGATTATTCCACATATCTTTGGTAGTTTTAGCAATTGTATCCTAGACATATTTTGTAAGATTACACAAAGATGCTTCTATTTTAAAATACAATACATGGTGTTTTTCTTTTCCTCTGCTTCTGCTTTTAATGGTGATGCTGTAAAAATACAATGTCAGTGTTTGTTTATTGATGTTTTCTCAGGAGTTATTAACTGACCACTTTTATGTCTAGATTGCTTTAGATCATCTACACAGAAAATCACATCATCTATGAATAATTGGAAGAGTTTTACTTCCACTTGATAGAACTTGTAGTTTTATGTTAAAGTATTTGTGATTTATTACGTGATTTTGAAGGAAAGCAAAACGAGTGTGTGTGATGGCTAATACTGATTGTCAACTTTACAGGATCTAGAATCATGGAGGAGAAAAGTCTTTGTGAAAGCCTTTGAGAGATTCTCAGAATCAGATTAGCCTCTAAAATAGTCTGTGAGGAACTTTCTAGATTAGCTAAACTGGAGTGTGAAGACCTACCCTCATTGTCTGACTGAATAAAAAGGAGAGAGCAACCTGAAACCTGGCATTCATCTGTGCTTGCTTCTGGATTGCCACAGCAGTGGACCAGGTGCTTCAGGTTCCTGCCACAGTGGTGTCATGATGGTCTGTACCCTCAAACTGTGAGTCAAAAGGAGACTTTTTTTCATTAAGTTGCTTTTGTAAGGCATTCTTCCCCAGCGGTGTATAAAGTAATCAATACAGTAAACATACTTATCATTTTCCTAATATTAACAGGAAGGCATTTGGTGCACATTGTAAGCCTCATGTTAACTGATCAATTTCAGGGTCTTTCTAAAGCTTAGAGGAGTAAGGCGAAATCTAAAAGTAGCTTCAATTTGAATCTCCCTGAGGCAAAAAATTTTGAACATTTTTCAGGGTTTGTCAGCCATTCATGTTTTATCTTTTTAAAATATTCTTCTCTCATACAGTACATTCCAACTTCAGTTTTCCCTCTCTCCACACTTCTCAGTACCTGTCTCTGACCCTTATCCACTCCTCTGGTGTTTTCATTCAGAAAAGAGCAGAAATTCTAGAGACATAATATCCTGTCCTTGGCTGGACAGTTTTTTAGTTTCATTAGGTCCCATCAGTAATAGAGGATCTTCGTGCCTATCAGTGCTTCTTCAGATAGTCCTTTTCTGTGCCAATGAATTCAAGCCTATTTCCCACTTAAGAAAGTCTATTATATTCAGGGTGTCTGGTCTTATATTAAGGTCCTTGGTCCAACTGGAGTTGATTTTGAACAGGGTTATAAATATGGGTCAGTTTTTATTCTTCTGAATATAACCTTCAGTCTGACCAGAACTATTTGTTGAAGATACTATATTTTCTTCAGTGTGTATTTTTGGCTGTGTCATAGCTGTGTGACATTGTGTCTGGGTTATCAAGTCAATTCCTTGATCACTGTGCCTGTTTTTATAATGATACAATGCTCTAAATTACTACAGATACAATATATACAGTTTTGTAGTTCAGCTTGAAATCATAATGGTGGTTTCTCCAACAACTTTTATTATTCAGAATTGTTTTAGCTATCATGAGATTTTTGTGTTTCCATATGAAATTGAAGATTGTTTTTTAATTTCTGTGAAGAATTGTGTTGGAATTATGATCAGGGTTACATTGAATCGGTAGATTGCTTTTAATATGATGGCCATTCTTACAATATTAATTCTACTGATCCATAAACACAGGAAATCTTTCCATCTTCTGGTGCCTTCTTTAATTTTTTTCTTTAATGTCATAAAGTTTTTAATTATGCAAATCTTTCACTTGATGGGTTTAAATTAACCCAAGATATTGTGGGATTTCCCTCATCTACATTGGCACGTTAGTTGTTATTATGTAGACCTTGTTTAGGCAACCATATTGCTGAGATTTCATGGGTATAGCATCCCTGCTTTGTTTTGAAAACATGATATTACAGCAGGCGCCCTGGTCCTCTGGTTCTTGCAGTATCTCTACTGCCTTTCTCATCATGCTTACTAAGGTTTATGTATTATAATCCTATACATATTTATTGTTATCTATGGATGTTTTGCCTTCATGTATGTTTATGTACATGGAGACAAAGAGAAAGCATCAGACTCAGCTGGTTGTGAGCCAACATGTGGATACTGAGAATCAAACCCATGTTGTTTTGAAGAGCAGTCAATACTCCTAACAGCTGAACCTTCACTCCAGCCTCACTTCTAAAACTTTCCCTAAACAAACATGCATATGCGCGTATGTTGATATATATGTAAAGGTCAATATAAATTAAATGAAAGTCTTTAGGGTAAGACCACAACTACAAAACTCCTGAAAGAGATCACAGAGGAAAATCTCCTCAACATTGACCTTGGCAGTATGTTTTGGGCTCACAGTATGTTTTGAAAGCTCAGGATTAAAAAGTAAATGAGTATTTTAAAATGGTATTATATCAGGAAAAAATCTTTTGAATTACAAACAAAATAATCAGCAAAGCTGAACAGCACCCTACAGACTGGAGAAAGTTATGTGAAAACCACATGACTGAAAAGAAGAGGATGTCCCAAGTTTATGACTAACTTACAATAGAAGAACAACTGAAAACCCATCTTTAAAGTGGACACAAGCCATTACTCCATAGAAGACATTAAGCATTTTGCAAGTAATCATATAAAATCTGTTCACTTAGTAATAACCAGAAAATAATATTGAAATGACTCTTTGATGTTACCTATATGCTCTAAGATGAATATTCATGAAAAGATAAAAGGTATTAGTGACAGTCTGGAAAAAAGTGGAAATTTGTACCCTGTACCTGGGAATGTAGATTGGTACAGACATTGGGGAAAATAATGGGATGATTCATTAGGAAATTTAAAATGGGGCTAGAGGGGCTGCTCGGTGGTTAGAAGCACTTTCTTGTCTTACAGAGGAGCTGGGTATAATTCCTGGCACCCATTCACCCATGGTGACTCACAAGCATCTGTAACCCCAATCCAGGGTGTTCAATGCCATTTTTTAGACTCCATGGGGACTAGACACACATATGATACACCGAAATATATGCAGGCAAATACTTATATGTATTTTAAAAGGATTACTTTAATTTAAAAACATGTATACACAACAAAATAAAATATAGCTACCAGAGAATCTAGACTTCTTTCTTCTGGATCAATGAAAGCAAATGAAATTACCATCTTTTCAAGATGTATGGAATCATGCTCTCTGTTCTTTAGCTCATCACAGTTAAGATATGAAAACAACCCTACTATCTACCAGTGGTCTAATGGATAATGAAAATGTGATGTATATTTGTAAAAGAATATGATTGAGTTTCAGAAGAAAGATCTTGTTGTATGTTACTATATGATAAGCTAAAAGGACATTATAATAAGTGAAATAAAATAGAAAGAAAAACATTAGCTGGCTTATCCATCATTTTTTTTAAGTTAATGCTCTGTAGTTGTTTTCTCTACAGGAAAATGACAGGAAGCTCACCAGGCTTATAAAACTTTGAAGAAACTCTCAAGACTCAGAGGCTCATGAAAGTTACATGACTCATGGGTCCCTCTCCAAGATTGTTGAAACAATAATTTCTCAGGAAGAGGAGACCTTTCAGTAGTATACCTATTGAAATAGTATACACAGGGAACTCCAGTAGCATGGATTTCACTAGTTGACACCCATGCTTGAGTGAATTCTTCAATGTTACAGCTTCCTTTGAGTCACCCAAGCTTCTGCAATTAACTCCAACAGAATCACTGGTTCACTAATTTGCAGTATGGGTGAAATTACTTCTTTGGTTTATCATTGCTCTCTTTGTGGGAGTGAATAAAAATAGGCTTTACAGGGAAAGTTCACACAATAATCAAATACACAGAAATAAAACAGAGCAGACAATGGGTAGTGAACCGAGAGGAAATTGGGAGATATAGCTCAAAGGATTTTCGATCTCTAAGATGGGCAAGTCTAGATATCTAATTACAAAACAGTGAGGTAGTCAATAAAAATGTATTCTGTGAGATATTTGTGTCCAATAAGTAATTGTTAGTAATCAGATCTTCTCTAATCCAAAAAGAGATTAAAAGTATCTTGTAAGATGAAAGGCACATTAACCTGTTTTAGATACTGGTGACCTTACTTCCTCTATGGAACCCATAACATCCTTTTATGAGTCTAAAATACATGCAATTAATTTCATTTTTAAAACTAACAAAGTATAAAATGTAACCATAAAAAGAAATGGCAAAAGGTATGTTAATATTCTACCGAATGCAAGAACGTTGCCTCTAACTACCTGTATCACAGTGGAGAGTCTTGGGAATCACTAACTTACTCTGGAGTGACTTGGGATCCATGCTCTCTGATGACCAATTAGCTACTGTCCTGGATGAGAAGATCCTAAGGGGTGTAGATTTCTATGGAAATGCAATTTCCTTCTCACAGGATAAAATTTGTGGAAAGCCATAGATGACTGGGTGCCTGAATACACCAGTGGCTTCTTCAGATTTCTTGAATATGAAATATGTTTCTACTAATATAATTGAATTGCTATGTTCTCTGCAAGCTTAATAATAAAACATAATAACCACCAAACAATTTTATTAAGTTCTGTTCTGCATCCAAATAAATACCTTTTTTCTATTATGTTACACAGATGCTTGAATTATTTAGACCTTGATAAACAAAATAAAGAAAAACCCACATTTATTTGTGTACAATATTGGCTAGTTCTCTGAGCTAGTAAATATAAAATATAGAATCTTAAGTAGCAGCTAGCTGGATAAAATTTAGAGCAAAATAGGGCATATTTAAATTACGAATTTCTATTTAGTATCTGGGCAACCTGAAAATAATAACACAAAATAATTATCTGGCACTTGGTCTCTTAATAGATATAACTAATATGAGGTAGGAATTAACCTGTATTCCACATTTAGATAACTAGATGTAACAACACAGAGTGTTTTATAGGCACAAGGCTTGAGTTTATAGAGAAGTCTTACATTAAAAGTTCTAGACTAGGTAACTCTGTAAAGACACACTATTTGACCTCTTATGTAAGAGTAGGTAATTCAGAAGAACCTAGAACATTGGAAAGAATGTCCCAGACAAAACAGTGATATACACTAATTAAGCTGATGTTTAATTTATTTTCTAGTTTCTCTAGTCTCTTCTCTTTCATGAACATTATCATCTCCCCACCACCAAGCAGCATTTCTGAGGCGCATTGCACAGCTGAGGAAATGATGGCACATACCCCTCCCATTACAGACTGCCTCCCTAATATTTTGCATGCTGCCTCAAGTAGAAAAGAAATATTCATATCTGGCCTCTAGGTGCTCCATAAAACACCATTAATTATTATTTCCTTATGTTCTCCAAATATCATAGAAGGGTATCCCCTTCAATAGACCTTAAAAGGGGTCCTGAGTTGTAAAGGGACATAAACAAGATGGAAGGACTTAGAAGCATAGGCATCAATGCACGTCTTGACTTTGTTTCATAGGGCATTCTGCATGGCACCATGCTAGGAATCTGGAAGGCACTGCCATCATGATACGGCTTCTCTGCCTCCCAGGATGGCCTAGGACTGCCTCTTTTCTGCAAGAGAGACAATATCTATTCTCCAAGCACTATGGTAGAAATCACTTCTCGCTCTTTGTTTCATAGGGACTATAGACACTAAACTACAAAGCATTTCAAGAGATCTCCACTTCCAACTACAAAGCAAGGAAGCACCAAGCCCATGAGGTCTGCTGATGCTCATTTTGTACTAATTGCTTTGCAAGGATAGGATGAGCCTGTAACTCATGAACTGTTAATCCAGACTGTGCTGGTCCTTTGTTCTTTTATCCCAAGTCAGTGGCTCTCCCTAGCACCTTCCACAGAGCCAGCCACCTTCACGTCCTTGTTCCTCAGCATATAAATTAGAGGACTGAGCATGGGGGTGATGATAGTATAAAAGAGGGCAACTAACTTCCCCTTACTCTCAGAATAGCTGCCCTTGGGTTGTAAGTATGTGTAGATGGCTGCACCATAAAACATAGAAACCACCACGAGGTGGGGCCCACAAGTCCCCAGAGCCTTTTTGCATCCTGCCATTGACTTGGTCTTCAGCACTGCCTGAGCAATGTTTGCATAGGAGCCCAGAATTAGTGTTACGGGAAAAAATCAAGATTACCACTCAGGCCACAAACATTTTGGCTTCTGTTCCTTCTGTGTCCTCATAAGCCAACTTCAGGAGAATAGGCATCTCACAGAAGAAGTGGTTCAGTCGGTGTCCATAAAGAGGCATTGCCATCATGAGGCTTGTCTGAATCAGAGAGTTCATGAATCCTCCTACCCATGAAACAATAGCTAGTGAGAGGCAGAGAATGGGGTGCATGATGGTCGTGTAGTGTAGTGGGAGGCACACAGCGGCATAGTGGTCAAAAGCCATCACCACCAAGAGCACACTCTCTGTGGAGGCCAAAGCACGGAAAAGGAAGAGCTGGGCCACACACCCTCCGTAGCTGATAGTTCTGTCATATCTCTGGAGGTTAATCAGAAGCTGGGGCACAATGCTGGTGGTATAGCACAGGTCTAGGAAGGACAAGTGACAGAGGAAGAAGTACATGGGTGTTTGAAGGCGGGCATCCAGTTGTGAAAGAATAATGATGGTGGAGTTGCCGAAGAGAGTTAGGGAATAGAAAACGGAAATGAGGACAGAAAGAAGGTGTTCCAGTTGAGGGAAATCAGAGAAACCCACCAAGAGGAAACCGTGTCTAAAACTCATGTTGAAACTTCCCATAGCCTTTCACGTGCTTCAATTACAGAACACAATTCAACGCCTGCTATGAAGAACAGATAATTAATTGTTCCAGATAATTCCAAAATACTCCAAAATCAAGCTTTTTCTTCTCTGCTTTGCTAGTTCAGTCTTCAATTCTTACCTTTTTCCTCTTCAGACTGGAAATCACAGGACTGCAGTATTGTCTTTGGTTTAAACTATTATCATGATCTGTATATGTCCTGAATTTCATCTAATTCCCACAGTCCCATGAATGTCTCACTGTCTGGCAGCAGAGATAGTGTCTTTCCTACTTTCCCACAAAGATGTTAAGATCTAACCCAGGAATGGGTAATGTTAAAGTTCCTTTGAAAAATATAAAGAATAAAATATAGCATTATTAGTCCTTATCAGTCTATTTGGCTCCTCTTTGGTTCACTTGACAGTGTTTCGTGTAGATGAAGACCCAGGACTAACAAGGATGAGGACACAATTTTGCCTCCACTGCCCTATTTCCTCCATGGCTGTAACCAGAAGCTCTGCTCTGTGATCAGCTGCCCAGTCCTTCTTCTCTTGCTAAGTCTAGTGAACTTGAAGGCTAATGAGTCAAGGATACCAGGAAGCCATTTGGACTCCATCATAGACACTGTCGTGGAAAAGATAGAGAAGTGTGAATGGTACAATAAGCATTAATTCACATGTAGATAAATTAATACATCAAAACTACTTATTAACATAACAAACACATTTGTTAGATCTTTGTGATGATATCAGAGGTGTCACTGTTATGAGGTTTTTTATATGCATACTTACAAGTGTATAATATCAAAGTTGGCCTTTGCGTGGCCATCATCTTAGAATGGCATGGTGTAGTTAGAGTCCTTACCATGTCCCTGGGGATCAACTCTAATCCTGACCAGCTGAGCTACCTTTTCAGGCAAGTTCACTTCACTCACTTCTGTGAGTCTCAGTTTAGCTATTATGAAACAATTAAAACAAGGTTTTAAAAAAGATTGAACCTCATCATATATTCTTCAAGCTATTAAGAATATGCTACCTGAAGTCTTTCAGATATTTAATTTTTATTGAGATGTATAAATTATACATATAACTGGGTCCTGTGAGGCAATTCAACACACACACAGAATATACACTCACAGAAGCCAGGCTCCTCTTATTCACATTTTACACTTGCCTTTCCAAACTCTAGTGACCAGTGCTTTACATTTAGTTTATCGTCTTTACCTTCCACATGAGAAAGATCATGAAGCTCTTGTCTTTCTGGGTCTTGTAGCCTTTGTCTGTCTGTACCATTAATCTTGATTGTGCAGCAAGGTCCGCTTCATTAACCACTGAAGCCCCATCTCCAAACACAGTGTCTAGAGAATGAACAGAACTCAACAAATATTATTAAATGAATTAAAATTCATTCTCCTCCATGAGACCACACAAATGTCATAGAAATGTTTGTTTCCTGAGTGACACAAAGGGAATAAACACTCATTGTTTCTAACTTAGTGAAATAACGTTTTGACATTTTAACCATTCCTATTCTATATTTTATAAATGATGCTGTTCATGAATATAGCTATGCTTAATATTAATATGATTATATAAATGAATCAAAGCTTGGAAACCTTAATAAAGTGATGATTTAAGGTAATATTAAACAGTAAAATAATGAACTGAGCTTCAAATCTTGAAGTATAAGGAGGATGAGACTCAGCATAAAAACCTGAAGTCCACATAACAGAAAACTAATCAGGGAGGGAATGTATTCACCAGAGACTTAGCACAGATGAGCTGTGCCCACTGACTGTTGAGTCTTATCAAGACTAGACAAAACTCTAATAAGTACCTTCTTTCACACTTGGAGGGCAAGCTGAAAGTCATTTCTTCAGCTGCTTGTGTCATCTGTTCCTTGGCTTTCTGCCAGGGAATCTCTGACTAGTGCTAAGTGATGACTGATTCCCTGTCTCCACTCCTCACCACCTGTTGCCTTTCATTCCTTTGTGGCCATGAATTCCTTACTCCGATTGATATATCTATTATTCCTTGGCCCATTGTTGCAATCATTTTTTGTTAATATCCTTATCATTTTTCTTGTTGATATCCTTAAGCTTACCAAAGTAAGGTCTACCCAATTATGGAAGAATGGGATATTTTATAGGCTCCGTCACTAAAATCAGGCTAATAAATTCTGCAGAAAAAAAAAATTCAAGTGCCTGAAGCAGTACTATTAAGAAGTCATGTTCTTGCTAACGTATGTCTTACCTCTCCTTTTCATTTGGCTACTTATCTATAGAATTTATCTATTATCAGGCTGAACAATTTTAAAAACACCCTTTCCCCTTCATCCCAGTTTCCTTGGTCACCCTCTGCTACTTCTCATCCTTATAGCATCTGACATGTTGAGTAGCTGTCTCCTGATGTTCAGCCCTTTCTCCTCCCTTCCTGGATGTCTTCATCCTTCCCTATCATCCTCTGTCACAGTCTTCTTTACCTGTACATAGTTGACCCTCTTCTATTCCCCTGTTATAAACTCTTCCTGGAAAACAGCACCCATTTCAGGGCTTGAGTCAAATTCACTCTGTTGATTATACCCTAATATGCCCCCATTCCTATCTATTGTGAGAAGATGAAGTGCCCATATGACTGTATGGCAAGGAGCCTTCAGTTCACACCAAAGCAGAAAAGAATTCTCCCAAGAAGCAAGAGTGCTAAGCTCATACACTGACATTTCGGATTAGATAACTAGATACGCGGACATTTCAGACTTCCACTGTTTATTTATTTCAATCTTTTTATTTTATATGTATCTAAATTTTTGACACTTTGGGGACTGACTGACCGTAAAGGGACTTCCCTTTTCAGGTACAGAAATTCTCACAGATAGCAAAGCACTTTCTTGTCATATGTGTGTGTGTGTGTGTGTGTGTGTGTGTGTGTGTGTGTGTATACATATATATGTATATGTATATATACATATATATTTATATATATATATATATTTCATTTATATATATGAAATCCAACCACTTATTCTCCTGTATGCTTCATCTCAGGGAAGCACTTCTCAGCTATACTGGCCACTGGACCAGCCACTACACTGACATTTTCTGTGAGCACACCCTACATGCCACTCCATCTACAATAGCATTTCTCAATCAGAGATGAAATCATTCATTTTGGGAAATTCTCCCACATGTATAAATATTTCTGTTGTGTATTGAGGTTAGGAGTGGTGCTATGCCCTTTACAATGCACACAGCATACTATCACGACCACATACATATGAATTATCTAATCCGAAATGTCAGTGTATGAGCTTAGCACTCTTGCTTCTTGGGAGAATTCTTTCTACTTTGGTGTGAACTGAAGGTTCCTTGCCATACAGTCATATGGGCACTTCATCTTCTCACATATCACTTACCATCTGTGACATTAATTTATGACTTTTAGATCCATCATGACAGGGCTTATGAGAAACAGAGCTATGTCTGTCTTGTTCCTAGAACAAGGACATGAAAACATCCTTGGTGAGAAACAGGTGTTTCAAATTATGTTTTTAAATTATAAAACCAAGGTCATGTGCACATGCTTGATGGCTTCTGTTCACATTTAATTAAAGTCCTGTACTATGAAAGGGACAGTAACTGCCCTCTGTTCTTCTCCAAAGCCCAAACTCAGACTTTCAAGGGTAAATCATAACATAAGGAAACTTGAGAAGAAGGTTCTTCTAAATATAAATAATATAACAGACTAAATATATACTACCTGGAAAGCAACTGGACTTGTGGTCACTTGAAAGCTTCCTGCTCATCCAGAACGTGAGGGCTGGAGAGATAGCTCAGAGGTTAAGAACAGTGGCTGTTCTTTCAGAGCCTGAAACTTTAATTTCCATTACCTTGTAAAATGTTCTAGAATTTGCTCAGTAAATTGGGGTAGCATTATACTCACATGTGACACTCCATATTTTCTCCTTTTAAATTGTCTTTTCAAAACCTAAACACATGTTCCTAATCCCCTTGACTAAGTTGACTTTATATTTATAGATTTGACACAGTTGCTTTTCAACAACAGAAAGACCATTTATGATCCCTGCAAATAATAAAATTCTTGAGAACAAAGGTCACAATTAAATTTCTCTCAGTTTTTTCAATGCCATTCCACTACATCTTTGATTTTAATAAATAGAGTCATATTCAAGCGAGAAATGTCAATCATTTGACTAAGCATAGGAGGTTCTACTGACTCCATGATTGGTAGAGCCATCCTTGAATCAATCAGTGTTTGGTAGCACAGGCTCTTCCCTTATCTATGCTTTCCTACCTTTGCATGTGCTTTTCTCATGGTGTGTTTTTCATACATTTTAAATGATAATACAATTGCATTACTTTTCCCCATTGTTTTCCTCCCTCCAGCCCTTTCCAAGTCACCTCCCTCCAACTCATCTCATGTGCCATCCTCAAATTGGTAACTTCTTCTCTGATTATTATTGTGATGTGTGTGTGTTTGCACTTGTGTGTATGTGTGTATACTCTATTTTGTCTGCAATTATAACTTTTTATTAGTTGATAGAAGACTCAGCTCACCATCAAACCTTCTTAGGCACCACTGTATCCTTTTGTGCATGCTCCACCGTGGCCTCCTCCTCCTCCTCCTCCTCCTCCTCCTCCTCCTCCTCATCCTCCTCCTCCTCATCCTCTTCCTCCTCCTCCTCCATAGACATAACTGCTGCTTACTCCTCTCAGCCTTCTCATGCTAAAAACCATCCAACATCTCACTCTATTCCACATCTTTCTTATGACGTGGGTTTTAGGGTTCTATCAGGCTCTTAGCAAAAACAACCAGCATTTTCTAGCATTTAGTCGGCTCATTTGATCTCCAAAAGGTGAGCGAACCAATCCACATCCTGTTTACACACGGACACCTCGTGTGGACCTTGGTCTCCCCTCATGGCTCCCTTCTTGTCTACTCCCAGAAGTCTTCCTTGATGTGTCATCAACAGCTCTGACTTTGCCTCTACTCCTTGTCACCTAGCTGTGATGGATGTGCCTTACTTTGCATGTTATTGCCCTGGCATCAGAGAAGCTAAATTTTGCAAAAACGCTATTAAGACAATCTTTACACTTAATGAGGTAACCAAGATGTTTATCGAATTCCCTAATTTTATGTAACTGAAAAGTTGGTAAAAAAAAAATATATATATTGTGCAACCTGCTATGTATGCTTGACTGGGAGGACAGAGAAAGACTCAATTCGTGTGAAAGTTGTCTGAGATCCACCTTTCCATACTCAAACCAGGGACACAACCGAACCTTGCATAACTGCCTCATGCCATGCCTGATGTTTTCTGTTTCATTCTGTGGAACAGAAATGCCACTGAGTCATTACCCACCCATGACTCCCTATGCCCTTACCTTTCTGGATTCTATTGGCACCAAAGGTGAGGTGAGCACTCCATGACATTGTTATCATCTACCAGCCAAGGAAAGCCACTTGTTACTTCGGACCTTATGTCATCTGTAAGGTGGAGATCTTCAGAGAGAGTTATAGTCTGGGAGAGGTTGTGATAATAAGTGGTTTCTTCCTTGAACTGTGGAGGTTGCTGAGATTCATAAGTTAGGGCAAGGAACCACCACTGCCCCTGCACTACCTCACTCAGGCTAAGTTGGACCAAGTGGTTGTTTTACCACCACGTCAGCTATCATCCTAAAACTGAGCCCTTCGATTCTATCCTAGGGACATGGCCCCCTTTAAAATTCACAAAAGGGAGAGTTTATGAGCTAAATCTCTAGAGGCCTGTAGGCCCCAATGAGGCAATTAAAATTAACCAACAACCTTCTGAAGATCTCAATCACAGGCCTCAGTTTTTCCTATTCCCCATATACTCCTTAAAAATGACAGATTATTATTCACTATTCTCACCAAACTCCAAAGATTATGAAATACTAGCCCAAAACTGTCTCACTGAAGTTAATAGGAGCTGAGCAGCTGCTGCCTCTCCTTTTGAAAGAGCATGCTCTGTTTCCAGTGAACAACGTCTCTTTAGATACCTCAGTCTATATCGTGCAAGCCTTTTGGTTTTCAATCCTGAGATTTTAAATTATTTACCATATTTCTTTCTTTCTCTTTTCTTCCTTTAGTGTTTATGTGTCTGCGTGTGTGTTTGTGTGCATGCGTGTGCATGCATGTGGTGTGTGTGTGTGTGTGTGTGTGTGTGTGTGTGTGTGTGTGTGTGCTAGATTGGATGCCAAAGGACAATTCCCAAGAGTGTGTTCTCTCTTTCTGGCATATGGGTCCCAGAGATTGAACTCAAGTCAGGTTTAGAAGCAGATACATTTATTCTCTGATCCCTATCCTGAACTCTTAAGAAGAGGACAGAAGGAGCTGGAGAGATAGCTCAGTGGTTAAGAGTACTGACTGCTCTTCCAGAGGTCCCGAGTTCAACTCCCAGCAACCACATGGTGGCTCACAACCATCTGTAATGAGATCTGATGCCCTCTTCTGGTGTGAATGAAGACAGCTGCAGTGTACTTATATACTGTACATAAGATAAATAAATAAATCTTTAAAAAAAAGAAGAGGACAGAAAAGAAAGCCTGGAGAATCAAGGACAACCTATCAGACTTGAAAGTAAAGTCTGAAGTCCTTGTCCAGCTCACAGAACTTCTCTGAATCTGTGTACAAATGTGGTCACGCAGCATGATTTAATGTCTTGGTGAAGAGAACCACGCCCTTACACGGCTTTCAGCTCCTTCTTCAGAAACTGCCCTTTGAGCTTCAAGGCCTTCTCCTTCACTCTCACCTTCACTGCCACAGGGAAACTCATCTTCCATACAGAGAGCAGCTTCTCAAAGACTGAGGGCGTGTACTAACTTTGTGCAGTACAGTTTATATATAAAAATAATGTAGACATTTTAGTGCACAAGTTCTGTGTGCTTAAGTTTGAACTGTACCTTAAAGAATTAAAATTTAACAGGAAGAAACCATGACTGGTGAGATATTTTTAATATGTCTGTTTTATACCTTACCCTTTCTGATGCTTGCTTATATCTTATATTTAATTTTGCCACATTAAGTATTTTTTCTTTTGTTGCCCACTTTAATACCATATACATATACATATACATATATATATGTAATCATTTTGCTTTTGTTTGTAAATTTCTCATGTGTGTTTTAAGATTGTTCTGCATGTTTCTCCAACAATGTCACTTGGTACTCATTACTGTTCTTCTTATGCATAATTCACATACTTTCCCTCTCCTCCCAACCTCTTCCTTTTTCTATCTTTCTTATCACCTCATCTTTATACTTTACAACCATAACTTGACATAGCTTTAACAACCTCTAAATCCTATGCTATTAGCAATATCCTAACTTTCTCCTTCCAGATACATTTTCACTCTGGTATATTTCTAAATTAATACAATGCTAGTTTGTATCCTCCGCCCTCCTTCCCTTCTGCTCCTAATTAAAATCCTAACACACTCTGCATTATCCTTGTCAGTTCAATCTTCACAGTTTTTGAAGCTCACTGGGCCATTGTTGTTAGTTGGCTAGTATGGTACTTGCCTACTGAGAATATCCAACAGCGGTGGCTGTCTGGCTGTGTTTTGGTACAGTTTCTTCAACATTCAAAGTCTTCGAATAGCAGTAGGACTACAGCCTGCCAAAGTGCAGGCACAGACTGAGCTTTCCGAATGGTGCCTAAGCTTAACCACTGATATGATGTTACGTTAACCTAAGAGGGTTAGAAGTACTGTGCTAATGCAAAACTC
>NW_022196911.1:44405920-44423694 GCF_008632895.1 Mastomys coucha | reverse complement strand
TGCCAAATGAGGATTGCTTTCATGTAAATATTTTCCTAAAACACTAGATAAAGTCTTAGTTTGGATCCTAATTGGTTCTAAGTTTGTTTCACAGTGAGTTTTGAAGACAAAACGCATGTCACTTAGGTTAAGGCTCACTCAGTAAGGAACAAACTCCCCATCATGTAAAAGTACCACACCAACAGTGCTGGAATGAAGCACGTCACAATTGTCCAACAAAAATGATGGCCAGTGGGAAGGTGGGTGACAAAGGTGTACCTCCAAGGCCAGCTGAAAACCCTGTCCCAGCATCCATAAGAAAAGTTCATTAGGAAGGGCCAGAATCTTACATAGCCACAGACAGACTGACAATATAGGCAAGATGTATAAAATTAAACTCATTCTTTCTAAAGCTGGTTCATTTGCATAAACCTCTGTGCAACCCAACCCTAAAGAGGATATCTCCTGAAGGAACCCAGAAGAAGAGGAGACACAAAGAGTGTAAGAGCTAGAGGGGATGGAGGACACCAAAGAGACAAAGCCTTCTACATCAACAGGATAGATGTATAGGGTAACTCACAGAGACAGAGGCAGCATGCACAGGGCCTGCACCAGATGGGGTCCTAGAGCTGAAAGAAGTGGACATGTGCCCTCACTCTTAACCCAGAAGCTGTGTCCAATTGATAATCAAATGAAATTCAGTTTCTTCCAAGGGAGTCTCACTGGGGAAACCAACTACTCTTAAGGGTAGGCTGCATGCCAGGAAGTAGATGGCCAACAGGAAATGAACCCAATGGCACCTTTGGAGTCTCCTTGTCTTCTAGTGTAGTGTCAGGGTGATTTTTTTTTAACTTTACCTTATTTTTAATTTCTATGTTATTATTTATGTGTGTGTACATATGTGTTTTTTTCTCCCACACATCTTTTGCATATATATTATGGCTTTCAGTTTAGTGGTTTTATGGAATTCCTGAGTGCGTGAATGAGTGGGTCTCTGTTTCATGTGCTTTCTCTTGAGCTCTTTTTTTTTCCCATGCCCAATTCTGATGTGTTGGTTTTTGCTTTATCTTATTATACTTTATTATTATCCCATAGAAGTCTGTTCGTTTTCTAATGAGAGACAGAAATGGGGTGGATCCCGATAGGAGAAGGAGTGGAGAGGAACTGGGAGGAGTAGAGAGAAGGGAAACCATAATCAGGAAATATTATGTGAGAAAAAAATCTATTTTCAATCAAAGAATAAAAAGACAAAACAAAAACTGTGTGCAAGAGCTACAAAAGCAAAGAACATGCCGCAAAGTTGTCTCATAAAGACAACGATCTTGTATCTGCCTCCTGGAATGAGGCAGCAGCTATCCCTGTTACTACAGGTTACACCCAATGAATCTTCCACACCAACTCTATCACCTATACAGAGACAAATTAATACCGGGTCCTTGGCTCCTGAACTGAATACAGAGAGGCTGTTTTGTTTGGGGCTGAACACTAACAAAACAGGAACAGAATGAAAAACTATTGACTATGAATTGCTTGCGACAGTTTGAACAGTTCATAGTCCCAGCCCCAGCCCCAGCACAACCTGTAAATCCACACCCCGCTTTCTCTGCTAAAATCTTTGTGGCTACAGTGTTTCATGCAGTCTGATCTGCATCTGCAGTACATGCACAAGAGCTGGAAGACAGAGGAAGAGAAGACCTCCAGTAGAAAGCGCTGTGGTACAAGAGACTTTCAGTATGCCTAGTGGGTAGGCTGTTTGTATTACACTCAGCACATATGGTTGGAGGGGGCGGTATTTTGAGGAGCACAATAGCTCCATATGATAACAGCCTTCAAGAACAGCCTGTGGAAAGCACTAAAGTAAGAAGTCCCATTTGCATGATTCGCCAGAGGAATATCTATCTGGTGGCACCCATCTCAGGAGTATTCTGGAAGCCTCTCAGGTCACCTGGGGGAAACTGACTCAATGCATTTCCAGGAATGCTCTTTCAAGGTAAGTTGGGGCTGAGCACTCTGTTTAGGAATCTGGCTCAGATCCTAAGGTTCAGTTTAGTACTGTGAGATAACACTCCCACCTATGCACAATTACTATGGAGTAACAGTCTACTTCCTTATTATCTTTCATTATTTTCGTATTGAGTTGGAAACAAGTGGGAAGGATGTTAACCAAACGTCTTGGTTAGAGGTGGGACTATGTCTACCTCTCCCTCTCAGGGAGTCTGGCTGGTTTGAACTTGTGTACGTGCTGTGCATGCTGTCACTGTCCATATGAGTCCATATGTGTATCAGTCCAAAGGTCCACCCTTAACTAAGACGCAATTTGTAATTGATGCCCCCGGGAAAGGGGAAATCAGTGTTCCTACTAGGGTATCCTTGAGTATATTAACTGCACTCCAAGGTAGGCCCTATGCCAGAGAGTAGTTTGGCAACATACATTAAACAGACTCCATGGTGTGTGTGTGTGTGTGTGTGTGTGTGTGTGTGTGTGTGTGTGTGTGATGCACACACTTTTTGTTTGGGTTTATTTTTGTACTTTTTGTCTTAATTATTTTTGGTTGCTTGGTTGGTTGATTTGGGGTTTTGTTTTGCTTTGCTTAGAGAAAGAACACAGGTGAGTAAGAGGTAGGGAGGGGGCTGAAGAGATGGCCCAGCAGTTAAGATCACTTAGCTACTCTTCCAGAGATCCTAAGTTCAATTCCCAGCACCCACCTGGAAGCTCATAACTGTCTGTAACTAACTCTAGTTCCACTGGATCTAACACCCTCACACAGATAAACATGCAGACAAAACACCAATGCACATAAAATAAAAATAAATGAATTCTTTTTTAGAAATATTTAAAAAGGGTGGGGAGGATCTGGGAGGAGTTAAGGGAGGGAAAAGAATATGGTCAAAATATATTGTATGGGGGAGAGGGCTAGAGAGATGGCTCAGTGGTTTAAAAAAAAAAAAACCCAATCACAAAAGAACAAATATGGTATGCACTCTCTGATAAATGGTTATTAGTGAAGAAGTCTGGAATACAGGAAGAACAACCCACATTCCACAAGGAACTCAAGAAGAAGGAAGACCAAAAGGTAGACATTTCATTCCTTCTTAAAAGGGGGAATCAAATACCCACGGGAGGAGTTGCCGAGATTAACTATGGAGCAGAGGCTGAAGGAAGGGTAAGCCAGTCTAAATATGGCTGTCTCCTGAGAGACTCTGACAGTGTCTGACTGACACAGATGTAGAGGCTCACAGCCATCCATCGAACTGAGTGCAGGGTCCCCAGTGGGGGAATTGGAGAAGGGACCGATGGAGCGGAGGGGTTTGTAGCCCCTTAGGACGAACAACAACATGAACTAACTAGTACCCTCTGAGCTCCCAGGGTCTCAACCACCAGCCAAGGACTGCACATGGAGGGGTCTGATTGTTCAGGCAGCATGTGTATGGTAGAGGATTGCAAAATCGATCATCAATAGGAGGGGAGGACCTCGGCCCTGTGAAGGTTCTGTGCCCCAGTGTAGGGGAATGCCAGGGCCAGAAAGTGGGAGAGGGCGGGGTGGCAGGCATGGGCAGGGGGGAGGCAACAGGGGTTTGTTTTTGTTTGTTTTTTTGTTTTTTGGAGGGGAAACTGGGAATGGAGAAATTCGCATATAAATAAAGAGAAAAAAAACTGTTCTTCCCAAGGACCCAGGTTCAATTTCCAGCAACCACATGACAGCTCTCAACTCTCTGTAACTCCAGTTCCAGGGGATCCAACACCCTCACACAAACCTACCTAGAGGCAAAACACCAATGCACAAACAAGAATAAATAACTCATTTAAACATGTTGCTGTTTAACAGACCAAATGAAGCTCAAGAAGAAGGAAGACCAAAGCATGGCTACTTCAGTCCTTCTTAGAAGGAGGAACAAAATACTCATGGGAGGAGTTACAGAGACAAATTGTGAATCAGAGACTGAAGGAAAGACCATCCAGAGACTGCCCCACCCAGGGATCCATCCCATATATTGTCACCAAACCTAGACACTATTGTGGATACCAACAAGTGCTTATTGACAGGAGCCTGATATAGCTGTCTCCTGAGACGTTGTGCCACTGCTAGACAAATACAGAGGTGGATGCTCTTAGCCAACCATTGGACTGAGCACAGGGTCCCCAATGGAGGAGCTAGAGGAAGGACCAAAGGAGCTGGAGGAGCTTGCAGCCCCATAGGAAGACCAACAATATGAACCAATCAGTACCCCCAGAGCTCCCAAGGACTAAACTACCAACCAAAGAGTGCACATGGAGTGACCCATGGCTCCGGATGCATATGTAGCAGAGGATGGCCTTGTTGGACATCAATGATAAGAGATACCCTTGGTCCTGAGAAGGCTCAATGCCCCAGTGTAGAGAAATGCCAGCACAGGGAAGGTGGAGAGGGTGGGTTGGTGAGTAGGGGGAGAGGGGATGGAATAGGGGATTTTCAGAGGGGAAACCAGGAAAGGGGATAACATTTGAAATGTAAATAAATAAAATATCTAATAAAAATAAACATATGGTATATGAAAAATTTAGATAAAAATGTTCTTAGATTAGGCTGGAGAAATGGCTCAGCCATTAAAGACTAAGCTCACCCCCAAATAATGCTCATTGATTGTAATCATTAATGATTACATTAAATCAAATTTATCTTCTTGTGTTATATTCTGATAACCTTTCTTTGCTCAAGATAAAAGTTCTATCTAAGTGGGACTGGCATTTGGGAGGCAGAGGCAGGAGGATGTCTGTGAGTCTGAGATCCTGTATAGTGAGATAGCTTGTCTCAGAGACAGAGAGAGAGAGACGGGGAAGGGAAGGAGAAAGAGGAGGAGGAAGAAGAGGAGGAGAGGGAAAAGGAAGAAGAGGGGAGAAGGGAAAGATAAGAAGCCCTACCAACACTTTAGATTCTTAAGCACAGACTCACACTGAAAGTTGTCCATGACAAGAAATTAGTAAGTAGGACAAGCCATGATTAAAATGAGACCTTCTGTTCTGAGCATGAAAATCTTTCCCACTCACTCCTAAAAATATATCCCAATGCAGATAAAATAGAAGAAATGAGCAGTAAGCAAAAATGGCTGTCCCCTGAGACAGTTCTCTTCTTAATTGTTGTATAGAGTTTCATGACATCAAAATTTTGCACTTTGACTATTATGTTTTGAGAAAGAAGTCACAGAACCTTTTTTTTTTTTAATATATCATTTTGTCCTCAAAAAATGAGGCACGGAACACGTGTTTATACAGCTCTGGTGCTATGCAAAAGACTTTCTCGAGTTTTTCACAGTCAAATCCTAGGACAGAAGAGGTGGAGATTTTCAATACCAAAAGATATACATATTGATAGAGCTTGCTTATTAAATTTAATTATTGACAATTTCAGAAAAGTATATAATACAATCCGACTACACTCACCCTCTCCACTGTGTGTGTGTTTGGGAAAATATACTCTAAACTACTTTATTTTCTATTTAACAAGAAGAACAAGAAATGAGAAAATTTATTGCAGATACAACTACACATCAAATGCTGATAGTGATTACTATTGTGCTCATTTTACTGAAAAGGAAACTAACACTAAGGTACAATAGATGCTTGGACCACTCAGAGCTCCAGTAAGGTGTAAGCACAAATATATGTGATAGCAAAGTCCTGGGCTTTTCAGCACGCAGACCAAGGCCATCCGTGGGAAGGTACAGCAGTCTGAGTAAGAACAGCCCCATAGGTACATATATTTGAGTGCATGGTCTCCAGTTGATGAAACTCTTTGGGAAGGATGAGGAGGTCTAACTTTATGGGAAGAGATGTGTCAGTAGAAGCAGGATTTGAGGTTTCTCCAATTGAGTAAATAAACCCATGTCCAAAAGTCACATACTCTATGAAACAGCTCTGTTCATGGTCTGATCATTTTCTCCAAGTATCATAGAAAAGTAAACACTGTGAGAAACTTTTGAAACAGACTCTGATACAGCCCGAATCTGACAAGATCACCAACATTTAGTAACAGCAACAGTAAACATGTGTCCTCTGCCTAGGATCATTCCACCAACCATGTGACATCATGTAAGGACCTGACTTTGCGAAGAGTCATTCAGAATGAATTCTCCCGCTCTGAGCCTCATTCCCCACAACTCCTCACAGTGCACTCTTCTTAACTCAGTTTATTTTTGAAGGCTGTGCAGCAATGAGCACTCGCCCCCTGCTGATCAATGACCAGTGACTTAAAACGAACCATAGGAGCTCCTGGCTTCCAACTTACAAGGAAGGCAGCAAGCCCTGGTGCCCATGGAGGTCATGCTTATTATTTTTGACAGCTTTATAAATGCATAGCTGATTATTTTACCACATGTTATCTTTTCTCATCTCCCTGTCTTTTCCAACGAAACTTTTCTTCTTCACAAGCCCAGAAGGATTATTTCCTAGAAACCTACAGGCTCAATTATCCTGGAGTCAATGCAGAAACAAATTTTTTTTTTTCTACATGGAGTCTGTGCTTCTCCTTAGCATCTTCCACAGAGCCCCCTTTACATCCTTGTTCCTCAACGTATAGATCAGAGGGTTGAGCATGGGGGTGACTATAGTATTAAAAAGGGCAACAAACTTTCCCTCATTCTCAGAATAACTGTCATTTGGTTGCAAATATGTGTAGATGGTTGAGCCATAAAACATAGAAACTACAAGGAGGTGGGATCCACAAGTACCAAAAGCTTTTTTGCGGCCAGATATTGACTTGACCTTCAATACAGCCCTGGCAATGTGTGCATAAGATCCTAGAATCAGTGTCGCGGGGAAAACCAAGATGATAGCTCTCGCCACAAACATCTTGGCCTCTGTTCCAGCTGTATCCTTGCAAGCCAACTTGAGGAACACAGGCATCTCACAGAAGAAATGATTCAGTCGGTGTCCACAGAGCGGCATGGCCATCATGAGACCTGTCTGGATCAGAGAGTTCACGAGGCCCGCTACCCATGATGAGATAGCCAAAGCCTGGCACAGAAGAGGGTGCATAATGGTTGTGTAAAGGAGTGGACGACACACAGCCGCGTAGCGGTCAAAGGCCATCACCACTAGAAGCATACTCTCTGTGGAGCCCAGGGCAAGGACACTGAACAACTGGGCCACACACCTTCTATAGGTGATGGTATGGTCCTGTCCCTCAATATTGATCAGGAGCTGTGGCACAGTGCTTGTGGTATAGCAGAGGTCCAGGAAGGAGAGATGGGAGAGGAAGAAGTACATGGGTGTGTGCAATCGAAGGTCCAGTTGTGACAGAACAATGATGGTGGTGTTGCCAAAAAGAGTTAAGGAGTAGAAAATCAAAACATAGATAAAAAGAATGAGTTCTAATTGAGGCCAGTCTGAGAAGCCCACCAAAATAAAGCCTTTACTTAAACTGGCGTTAAAGCTTCCCATAGCCTCTGATTTGCACAGTAGCACAAGACAATTCAATGCATCCAATGAAGAAAATGGATTAAGACATTGCTCACAGCCTTCTTCAAGCAATGCTAAAACATCTATTTTATTATTCAATACTATTTTATCCAGTGTTCTATTCCAATCTTCTCTTTTATAGACTGAACATCTCTGGATTAGGAATTAACGTCACTGTTTTTTGAACTATAACTCAGTTATTTGTTCCAAGACTTTAGCCTGGCTGCTCTTCAGTCTTGCATCATGACTTTCTTGTTCAAAAGTAAAGAATTGCTTTGAAAGTCCAAGGTCTTAGACTCTACAAGAACACAAATGCCAGCCCAGACTACTACACCCAGCAAAACTCTCAATTACCACAGATGGAGAAAACAAGATATTCCATGACAAAACAAAATTTACACAATATCTTTCCACAAATCCAGCCCTACAAAGGATAATAGAGGGAAAACACCAACATAAGGAGCAAAACTACACCCGAGAAAAAGCAAGAAAATAATCTTTCAACAAACCTAATTCTACCTCTTACAACAATAACAACAGGAAGTAACAATTACTTTTTCTTAATATCTTAATATGAAAATTAATATTAACAACATATCCTAATTGATTGAAATCCAAAATATGAGAAATTAGAAAGTTGTTGACTGTCATCCAATGGTCTCTCTAATTTGGTGATTGGAGAAATAGGTCCAATATTGTACAATCCATATACACTTTCAGCTTGTTTGTACATGACAGTGTCTTGCTGTGTACCACATAATGGTCTTAAAATCAGGCTTCTCCTATCTCAACTTCTCTATTAGTAGTATTGTTTATTTCATGTTTTTACACTATACTGTGGTTTTCAGAACAGCTTACATATTTCAAAAGTGTTTATACAGCCAAAAGAAACGTAGACAATTAAATTTGGAGGTGGCTCTTAAGAGACTGAATGCTTTGCTTGACGTTTATAACTATTGTATCAAGTTTGAAGAAGAGGACTTTATAAGTTACTCTTTCTCTGAAATGAATGCTTTTCCAAATTATCACAGCCAATGAACCAGATTCTTCCCGTCACCTAATGTCTGTGCCACCCTCCAAGCAGAACCATTGTTCATTGAAACAGTTGATGAATGACTTTATGGGTAGAACATCTTAATACATCAGCATTTCTTAAATGAATGTAACATGTTCTCTGTGGGCTGAGAATAAAGTCACTCACTCAGGTCAAATAGTTTTGACCATAACAAGAAGTCTGTATCACAAAATTGTGCCTACAATTCATTCCTTGGCACAGCAGAACTGTCAACTCTCAGCTTAGCTATGATGGAAGTAAAATCCTTTGGTGATGTGAGGGTCATTGAAGTACAGCCTTATTACAATGAAATCCAAGGTCTAAAAATTGTTCTTATTTTGGGCTTGAACCATAGTAAGAGCCAAGATTTTAAGCTCTACTAAGTAAAAAAAAACAAACAATCAAAAAGACTATATATTTATATTCATTTAAGAAAATACTAGTAGTGATGCATTATTTTAAAATATATAGTTGATATGTTTGGAGTTATTTAAAATTTATATTGAGAAAAATGTATGTATTTTCAGTATTGATGTAGACAAGCATCTACATAAGACTATTAAACTGATTGTTGTTTTATATCAAACAGCTTTAAAATACTCATTTTTATTGTTATAATATTTTATAAATTTTAAAGAATATTACAAAAAAGGTATTGTAGCTGGGAGGAGTTGGGGTACAAAACAAGAATGTGACTTAATTCTATTTACTTAAAATATGTTAACAAATTCACAAAAAAAAAAAAAAATAAAGAAAGAAAGTCCAAGGTCTACATACACACCATAGCATTCTATGTTGTTAACTTTTGTCCCTTTTTTTGATCTATTTGTTAGCTTGTCACAGATCTGAATCCAGGCTCAGGCAGATGGTGATCACAATGTTGACTCCTGGGTCCTCTCGGCCTCCTTCTTCACTATGGATATTGTCAGTTCACCCATCCTAGAGTCACACTCACGGCCACTGCCATCTGTCACAGGACACTGAGAAGAAGTTTCATTTCTTTGGGGAGGGAAATAGCAAGAAATTTGTTCCTTGTGGTGAGTAAGAAGAATGCCCCTCCTTGACCCTGGTTCCTCAACTAAACATGTCTATATTTCAGCTCTACAATAAGATCTTTTTCTCTTCTCTATTCAAACCTTCTTTAAACTATTTATTTCTAGCTCCTCCTGTACATTTGATGACATCCACACTACGTATGTCTGTCTTGCTAAGGGCAACTCTGTAGTAAAAGACAGGGCAATATAAAAATAAAAATTAATGTTTATCATAAAAATAATAGTGAATAAATATTGTTACTGCCTTTTTGGTGCTAAGGGTGACAAATGAGTGTTACCTTCATGTACGATACACCATGGCTATTGAAATGTACTTTTACCTTTTTATCTCATGAAAATGAGTTTCCCCTAAGCCTGCAGATTAATTGCTAACACACTAGTAAATGATGGAATACGATAGACATAAACTATCACTCTCTTCAAGAGGTGGATGCTTCTCATAAACACATAAATAAGATTATATGAAAACATCCCAAAGAGAGAAAAAAAATGAGACTCCAAAGACTAGCCAATGATTGGTCAGAAATGTTTTTGCATACATAACTAGTTCCTCTTTCTGTCAAGTTTAACAAACCAGAATAATGTCATTAATGGTCAATGCTGAACTCAGAGCCTTTAGCTCAGTATCATGTCCCCACAGATCGACTCTATCATGGGCCAGCTATGCCTCCTGCTCTGAAATATATGCTTCTCTGAGTCTCAGCTTGGTAACATGTAAAAAATATGGTAAGAATAGCTTGTTCCAAACAATTGTGGTTGTGGTCACATGAAATAACATATCATGTATATTACAAAATTTTGCTTGTTCTCGCTGTTAATGCTGTTCTGCCTTTAAAACTAACAGTTAACTCATGCAAATGAAGCTGCACAACTCACTCAGGATTGTATGACTGCCACTCACTGCAGTAGCTGGGAAATAACTATCAAAGAAAATTACTGACTGACTACTTGACTGACTGAATAAATGAATGAATGAATGAATGAATGAATTGATAGCTGAATGAATGGATGAGTGTATAAATGAATGAGTGTGTGCATTTGTAACTCTGGCACCTTGTCTGATGTACACAGAATTCCCAGCAACCTGCATTGCTCTTCACTTATTAGCACAGGGTTTTTATTAGCACTCCTACTGTATCCTTCTAAATATGATTTTATATCATGACATATAGAAATAAATAACATTTTCTTTTATTTTTCCATTTTTTAATTTTGTGCGAATGAGTGCTTTGTCTGCATCTATGTCTGTGCACCCTGTGTGTGCCTGGTGGCCACAGAGCCCAGAAGAGGACCAGAACTACAAAGAATTGTGACCCACTAAGTGGGTGTTAGGAATTGAACCCAGGTCCCCTGGAAAAACAGAGATTGCACTTAACCATGAGTAGTGATCCAACATGATAAAACTCAGAGCTTTATATTACAGATGTTCATTTTAACTAATGAAAGGTTTAGATAATTTTGAAGCAAGGGCATGTAGCTTAATTCTCAACACTTGGTGTTACCCAGCTAGATTCGGGATGCAGGACTGGCAATACCTGTGAGGAACCAGGGGTTAAACTGGCAAGCTCAGAAACTTATAGGCTCCAAACCCAAAAAAAATAGAGATTTTATTTAGGCTTTAGAAGCCAGCCTTATAGCTTCTGCGATACAAATGGGCCGGGGGGAGACACCCAGAAGCTATCATCAAGTGATAGCTACATGCAAATGAAAATTTATTTTTTTCCAAGGGAGTCACAGTGGGCGGGGGGGGGGACTACTCTTGAGGGTAGGCTGTTGGCTCTTGTTGGCCACATGCCCAGCAGTGCATGGTGGACAGAAAATAAACTCAACAGCATATTAGGAAGCTCCCTGCCTCACAATGTCTTGTTGGGGCATTTTAAAATCTTATTCTTATTTTTATATGATGTAGATGATTACATATTTACTCCTAGCTTTTTACCATATAGGTCCTTTACATATATATTATGGCTTCCAGGTTAATGCTTTTAAGGGTTTTCTGAGTGTGTAAATGAGAGGAGTTCTGTGTCTGTGTCTGTTTATTGTGCCTTTACTTGTGTCATTTTATTTCTGCTCTCTTTACTGTTCTATTCTAATGTGTTAGATCTGGCTTTCTCTTATTATATATTATACTTTATTATTATCCTTGAGAAGCCTGTTTATTTTCTAATTAGAAACAAAATGGGGGTGGATGGGATGGTGGTGGGAAGGAACTGGGAGGAATAGAAGGAGAGAAAATCATAATCAGGATATATGGTGTGTGGAAAAAAATAAAAGGGGAAAAGAATACAACTTATGACTACCTATCCAGTGACTGGAAACTTTCACCATCAGTGGCCATGAGGGAATTCTGAGAGCAGCCACCAAGAGGCAGCTCAGGGAAGCGAGGAACCAGGAAAGGATCTAATAGCTCTCTATTGGGGATTTTAATTTCGACAGAATACGGAATATTTAAAATAAAAACAAACATGAAAAAGTCTGTTTACCACATATATTCACAGAACACTAAACAAACCCAGGAGAGTGCATGCGTATGTGTAAAACAATAATTAAAAGGTGAGAGGTTATGAATTTGAGAAGGAGGGTGGGCATGGAAGAAGTTGGGATGAGAAGGGGAGATGGAAATTATATAGGTCCATTATTCGTTTAGGACAATCTCAAAAATAAAAATACAAATTTACAGTAAGAAAATAGTTTTTGAGTGTGTGTATGTTTACAATCGAGGCTTATTGTTAACATCAACAGTACTCTACTCTTGGATCATTTTATCAGTCTCAATAACAGTTGGATAATTGTTAATAATGGAGTATACCAAAGTTGCAAAACTTTTAACTAGGTCACGAGAATGTAGATGCCAACCCCAAATAGCCAAATTAACTCTAAGAAAGAAAAACAAAGTCAGATGTGTCACACTTCCAAGTACATTACAGAGAAACAGCAATTTTAAAAACAATAAAGAACACATAGACCACTGGAAGAGAAGAAAGAGCCAGAAACAAATGTGAATGCACACAGTCAACTGCTGCTCCTGAGGTCGGCAGGATGACACAAAGAATTCAGAAGAGTCTCTCATGTAAGCAGTGCTGGGAGAGATGCATTTACGCAGCAAAGACAAGACTACCACTGTCAGACACACTGCCAGAATTAACAGAAAACATGTATAACCTCAGTGGCACATCAGTCTGCGTTTTTACACACATCATCATTGTCTCTTGCCTACAGCATCACACACTGAAGAGAGATCATACTACATTCACTCTATCCCATAAGCATTTAGGGTAATGTTCAAGACTCCTTTATGAAATATTTATTAATAACACACCAACATTTTCTAGTATAAGACCAGAAAAGATGAATCTAGTTACCTTAATTACAATTCAAAGTCTGAACAAATGAATTATATTTTATACTCTGATTCCTGACATAGAAACCTACCTCCAAGGAAGAATGCTTGCCCATCCTCTGCCTCTCTAATAAACAGTTCTCCATTCACTTTGATGAGCTCAGACCATGATTCAGTCTCTGTCGCCTTCTTCTGGTATCTACATTTTGCTTTGCATCTTAGATCCTAGGCATCAAAGAAATTGACTTTCAGAAGGGATCATGAATTCAGAGTATCTCACCCACTCAGTACTCACCACAACTCTGGAATGAAAACAATTGTGTTGACTTCCCTCAATTCTGCTGGCTTCTAGATCATATGAAACCCAGGCTACACTGATGTCATCTAGAAGTATGTGAGAAAGACATGTTTCTCTTTGGTTCCCAACTGCATCTGTGGTACTGAAGGCTGAATCTCAGTTCTATGTTCCTAGAGAAATCATGCTTTTTTTCAGGCTACCACCTCCAGCAGGCTTAACTGCTGAAGACTATGACTAAGGGGCAGAGGAGAGCCTGTACTGTTCTCTGGCTCATCACCATCATCAACTCAACCTAGACAGGAGCTGGTATACCATCCAATCTGACCTTAAGGCAGACTGTATTATCCTTGCCCGTGGGACATTGCTTGGCCTCTCTAATTAAAGTTGAAACAAGATTGTTTACTCAAGTGTGGCCTTGGAGACCTCTGGGGCCACTGAACATATTATAATTAACTGACTCTTCTAGATCTGCTGTCCTCAGCTCTTTCTATCCCCATACACTGCCCGATCCCAGGTGACCTATCCAAGTCCTCAAACCACACCTTTTTATATGGCTTGTGAAAATCTATGTTATCATATTCCTCGTTCTTTCCCAAATTTGACCCAAGTCTAATCAGCCTTTCCATCAGACCATATAACAGGTCCCACATTACCCAACCATGTTCACCATAATCCAAATATCTTCTTTCCACGGAATTTTCATCTATGTTTGTTCCTTATGCATGGAGATCGTCTTTCCAACTAAACGTTTTCTTCATCTAAAATCTGATGTACTGTTTGCTCTTGTAAAAAAATTTTATTTCCTATATTAGTAGTTCTTATTTTACACCCTGGTTTTGTCCACAACAAATGTAAAAATTAAAAGCATTATTTTTATTAATTACTGTGTGCCAAAAGGACTACTTAGGTGAGAAGCTGACCTATAGTCGAGTGTTGTGTAGTGAGTTTCTGGGAGAATTTAAATCCTGACAACTGTTCACAGGAGAAATACTAAGCTTGTCCTAAGATATCCTCAGAGCACATAGAGTAAAGGAAACAATGGTCACAGATTGCTTGCCCAGCCTAGGCCCTTTCATCAGCCAATGGAATTTAAAAGCCACAGGGTCAGCCTGTAGCCTGTCCTGTCTGAAGGTGTACCTCTAGAAGCAGGCATACCAGGTCTGAATGCTGCCCTTGGACCTGAGCCAGCCTGAGCATGACAAGATAGACCTTTCAAGAGCATCATGGGAAGTGCAATGCTGAGTAGCCTTGTGTCAGCCATATACCCCAGGTACAGGACACTCAATAGGGTGTTGTCCATTCTCCGTGCTGCTGTCCCCAATAATTAAATGATTTGTAGAAGTCATGCAATCTGTCCATACTGTAATACAGTTTGGTATCATTTCCTTTTTATATTCCTCTGGCTGCTCAATACCAACTATCCATTTAAAATGGATGATGATAGGCCTTCAGAAATCCTGTCTACTCTCTATAAAAGGGGTTCTTTACATTTTGCTACACTCTTGAGCATCTCAGTGATTTTTAAAAGAATCTGTAAGAACTTTACTGATAGCACTCAATGCTATCAGTACAGCTATCAGATAGCACTAATGTAGTTGTTTCTTCTGTATTGAAAATTTCCCTCTTGGAAGTTAGAGGAGGATTCCTTACGGCTCAAAAAGTAAACAAAACTCACAAGTCTCAAAAGGTTCTTAAACTTACAAAAATTACAAGGGCCTTCCTCAAATTTATTCAACCAGCATAGTTGAGTGAGAAAAAACACTGTCAGAGACCTTAAGGTTTGGGTGTAAAAATTCCAATAAGAAAGATGAGCTACTTCTCTATGACTTGTTAGCCAGGGAGAGTCCTTGAGTCTATAAGGATAGACTATGATACTATTGCTGACAGTGGTGATGGATGGTCGAACTAGACAGAAAGTCCTTATTACTGAGGACATAAATGATTTGGCAGTCAGTCATGGAAAACTAAGCTAGGACTGGTAGCTTTTTCCCCATTAGTTGACTTTTATAATGCTAAAAGAACTACATTAACTTCAGGAGGAGAACTGTCACCAACAGTTCTATTCAGCTATGGACCCCATGTGCCACATTACTAAAATGCCAGGCAAGCTGTGCTCATGAGTGCAATAGTGGCACATCTGCTATGGGTGAGTTGCTTTTCAGTTGAATTGGAGGTCACCTCACCATAGGAACCTCAATTGTACTACAAGGCACAGAGTGGAGGTCATTGGTTTCAGTAGAAAAGCTGCTGCTATGATTTCCTTAAATAATATAGTGTGAGTATCAAATTACTTTCTACAAAATGTGTGTGTGTTTGTGTGTGTGTGTGTGTGTGTGTGTGTGTGTGTGTGTGTGTGTATGTGAATGTGTATGTACTTATAGACCATTACTACTGTTAGCTTCAATTGTTCATGGAGTGAGTCTTCTCTATTGCAACAAGAAGTACAAAGCAGAATCACAAATTTCCAAGCTTCTGAAGCAATATGACCACGACCGTGGCATGGTGGACCAATACTAAGTCATAGATGAAGAAAACTATCAAACAGCCATATCCCCCCTTCAAGGTTCATAGCCCTTTGGAGATGAGGTACAGTAAGAATGTAAGCACCAAAAGACGAGATAGAGTCTTCTTGTAGTTGTTTCTTCTGTATTGAAAAGTTCCCTCTTGGAAGGTAGAGGAGGGTTCCTTATGGCTCAGAAAGTAAACAAAACTCACAAGTCTCAAAAGGTTCCTAAAACTAACAAAAATTACAAGGGCCTTCCCCAAATTTACACAAGCAGAAACAACTACTTCAGTGAAGAAGCTCTATCTGACTGGCTGAGACGCCTACAAGTTATGCAGAGGGACCCAGGACTATGGCTTTCCTATACTGGGGTGGGCTTGCTGGTAATGCAGCTGCCTTTGAATCACTCTCCCTCCTGTAAGTTACCCTAAATCTCATCTCTGGTTTGCTAATATAGAGTTGGATAAAATAACTTCTTTAATTTTTTTGCTCTATCTTACGCTAATAGATGTTTTCCCACATCTGCCCAGGAAAAGTCACAAAATACCTTTCAAGGTGAGAACTGCACTTTTTCATTGATTAATTATACAAAATAAAATTTAACAAAACTTGTAACCCTGAGAAAGGATTAAGATGAGGTATGTAAAATATGTTCCAAACACAAACAAAATTGATTCAAACTCATTATAATAAAACAAGATTGAGTTAACACAAAATTTATTACATTTGTAGAAGTTTATTAATGAAGATACCTGCACTTTTAGACATAAAACCACCATTGAAATGCATTGAAGTAAGCACTTTGATGGAATTCTGGTAGTTGAATAAAACAGATGACGAGAAAGGAAATGGAACCCCAAGTCAACTTTTAGATTCCTGGTCAAATGATAGGTAGTAGCCTTTTCCCTTGATTCTTTTAAAATTTTATAGCTTATTTTCTTACAAATATAGATTTTTCCATATTAATTCTTGCATCTGGACATGTATAAAATATCAAGTTTTGAATTTTTCCTACAGTCTACTAATCTTGTGTCTGCATGTGTATTAGTTATTGAGTTCTTAGAAGTTTGTATACTCATTTACCCCGTTCACATCACTATCAGGGAAGGAACCTAGCCAGCTGGCAAAACAGATGCTCATAGTTCTGCTGGGAGAACTTTGTTACTTTACTGCAGCAGAAATGATTCTGCCTTCTTCACTAAGAGGGAAAACTAACCAACATCTCAAATTCACATGGTACATGAAGCAGCGCTGCTCACGATCAATTTGTTTCTTCCATGCAAAGAACAGAAAGCACTAATGTAAGGCCTTAAAAATAGGGCAGAGGTGGCACATGTCTTTAATCCCAGTACTTGGGAGGTAGAGGCAGGCAGATTTCTGAGTTTGAGGCCAGCCTGGTCTACAGAGTAAGTTCCAGGACAGCCAGGACTGCACAGAGAAACCCTCTCTCGAAAAAATAAACAAACAAAAATAGGGCCTACGTTATGATGGACATTAGACAGGGTCATGATACATTGGGAAAGTAGAGTGATATTGAAGTCCTACTTGGAGTTGATGCTCCACACCCATGCACATGCAGGTAACCCTACACAGAGACAGTGGGTCATAAAGTCTATAAAAGGGGATGAAGTTGTAAGAGCAAAGTGGGATCAGGGATATGGGAGAAATTGAAAGAAGAAACTCGAGGTAGATTTCACCAAAGTATAGTATCTTTGTATGGATAAGAATGTTTGGATGTTAAATTAAAAATGAAAATATAAAAAGGAGAGATAATCAGAGAGAACTCAAGCCCTCTGCCTTGGGTCACAGTGTTCACTCTATGACACAACACGGAGATCTGGCTTTGAGTGTTGCCATGTAAAATTAAAAATCCTCTGACACTCAGACTTGCCAAGAACCCAGCCCATGTCCACAGGTGCTCACAATACACCGCTCCCAGTCTCCTCCTGTGCAAAGTCGTATCTGCATCTGCATTTTACCTTGCTGAGCAGCGATGACAGACAGTAACCCAAAGAGAAGATCCTCACTCCAACTCCTAAACAAGGAAGGGATTTAAGCCCTATGGCTGCTGGGAATGTTTGGTTTTCTTTCAAACTTTATGACTTATTTG
>NW_022196911.1:44392577-44404859 GCF_008632895.1 Mastomys coucha | reverse complement strand
ACACACCCTCCATAGCTGATGGTCCTGTCAAGTCCATGGAGGTTGATGAGGAGCTGAGGCACGGTGCTAGTGGTGAAGCAGAGGTCCAGGAAGGAGAGGTGGGAGAGGAAGAAGTACATGGGTGTGTGCAACTGAAGGTCTATTCGGGACAGAGCGATGATGGTGATGTTGCCAAAGAGAGTTATAGAGTAGAAAATCAAAATATTAATAAAGAAGATGAGTTCTAGTTGAGGCCAGTCTGAGAAGCCCACCAAAATGAAGCCTCCTCCCAAACTGGTGTTGAGGCTTCCCATAGCCTTTGACCTACACAGTAACAGGAAGCAATTCAATGAATCTGATGAAGAAAATGGATCAAGAAATTGTTCACAGCCTTCTTCAAGTAATTCTAAATAATCAGTTTCATTATTCAATTCTAATTTATCCAGTGTTCCATCCCTATGTTTCTCTTCTATAGACTGATTGACTCTGGATTATGAATTGATCCCTTTTCTTTGAACCATAGCTCAGCTCTTTGTTCCAAGATTTTGCCTGGCTGCTCCTCAGTCTTTCGGACCCAAACTTTCTTGCTCAAAAGTAAAGAAGTGCTTTCAAAGTCCAAAGTCTACATATACACCATAGCAGTCTATGTTGTTAGCTTCTGTTCCTTCTTTTGATCTATTTCTTAGCTTGTCACAGATCTGAATCCAGACTCAGGCAGATGGTGATCACAGAGTTGACTCCTGGGTCCTCCTCAGACTCCTTCTGCACCATGGGTACTATCAGTTCACCCATCCTAGAGTCCCACTCACAGCCGCTGCCATCTGTCACAGAACACTGAGAAGTAGTTTCATTTCATTTGGTTGGGGGGGTAGTATATAAAAAAATGTTTAATGTGATGAGTAAGAATGAACCTCTTAACCTGATTCTTCAACTAAAAATGCCTTTAATTCAACTCCCCAGAAAGAGCATTTTCTCTTCTCTATCCAAACCCTCTTTAAATTATTTCTTTCTAGCTCTTCCTGTTCATTTAATGATAGCCATGTTATATGTGTCTGTCCTGCTAGGTGTAACTGTGTAGTAGAGGACAGGCCAAATATAAAAGTAAGTATTAGTGTTTTACACAAAAATGAATAAACATTATCACCAGGTTTTATGGTACTAAGAGTAACAAATGAGTGCTACATTCATTTAAGATCCACCATGACTATTGAAACATGTTTCTACCTTTTTATCTCATAAATATTAGTTTCCTCTAAGCCTTCAGATAAATTACTAACACCATGGTAACAATGGCTGTATGATAAATATAAACTCTCAAAGGGGGATACTCCTTGTAAAAATATGAATAAGATTATATGAAAGCATGCTGAAGAGTAAAAACAAAAACCTGATTCCAAAGTTTAACCTATGATTAGTAGGAAACATTTTTGCATACTTAACTAGTTCCTTTAAACAAATCAGAATAATGTCATCAACGGTCAGTGCTGAACTCAAAGCCTTTAGCTCAGTATCATGTCCCCACAGATCGACTCTATCATGGGCCAAGTGTGCCTCCTGCTCTGAAATATATGCTTCTGTGAGTCTCAGGTTACCTGTTAAAAAAATAAGAATAACAATTTGCTCCAAGCAATTGTGATTGAGGTTATATGAAATAAATATCATGTATATTACAAAATTTCGCTTGTTCTCACTGATAACACTGTTCTGCCTTCAACACTTAACAGTCAATTCATGCAAATGAGGCTGCATAACTCACTCAGGATTATATGTCTATCACTCACTGCAGTAGCTGAAAAATAACTATCAAAGAAAATTACGGTCGGCACCCAGCGCTGATCCTGTGCCACAGTGGCCAGAGCTGATCCTGGGCTACAGCTCTCCATATCCAAATACCAACCAGACAGTGCTGGTCTGTAAGGAGTGCTGACACAACTGTGAGCACAGGGAAGACCACCAGTTCTGCTCAAATTCCGGCCCCAAGAGGGGCCCACCCCAGAGCCATCAGGACACAGGAAACAAGGAACAGACAGGGACAGGATCCTTCTCATTTCCATCTGTAACCTGGAGCTGACCCTGTGCCACAGCTCTCGATACCCAAATTATTCCTGGTAAGATCTGGTCTCCCAGAAGCACTGACACACAGGCTTGCAGGAAGGACAAACTACAACCAGAAACAGCAAGACCAGCTAACACCACAGATAACCAGATGTCAAGAGTCAAGGGCAAGAACATAAGCAACAGAAACCAGGGTTACTTGGCATCATCAGAACCCAGTTCTTCCACCACAGCAAGCTCTGGATAGCCCAACACACCAGAAAAGCAAGACTCTGATTTAAAATCACAACTCATGGTAATGATGATGATAGAGGACTTTAAGAATGACATAAATAACTCCCACAAAGAAATACAGAAGAACACAGGTAAAAGCTAGAAGCCCTTAAAGAGGAAACACAAAAATCCCTTAAAGAACTACAGGAAAACACAACCAAATGGGTGAAGGAATTGAACAAAACCATCTAGGTTCTAAAAATGGAACTAGAAACAATAAATAATTCACAAAGGGAGACAACCCTGGAAATAGAAAACCTAGGAAAGAGATCAGGAGGCATAGATGCAAACACTACCAACAGAATACAGGAGATAGAAGAGAGAGTCTCAGGTGCAGAAGATACCATAGAAAATATTGATACAACAGTCAAAGAAAATGCAAAATGCAAAAAGCTCCTAATCCAAAACATCCAGCACACAATGAGAAGACCAAACTAAGGATAATAGGTATAAAAGAGAGTCAAGATTCCCAACTTAAAAGGCCAGTAAATATCTTCAACAAAATTATAGAAGAAAACTTCCCTAACCTAAAGAAAGAGATGCCCATGGACATACAAGAAGCCTACAGAACTCCAAAAAGACTGGACCAGAAAAGAAATTCTTCCCATCTCATAATAACCAAAACACCAAATGCACTAAACAAAGAAAGAATATTAAAAGAAATAAGGGGAAAAGGTCAAGTAACATATGAAGGTAGACCTATCAGAATTATACTAGACTTCTCACCAGAGACTATGAAAGCTAAAAGATCCTAGGTAGATGTCATACAGACCCTAAGAGAACACAAATTCCAGTCCAGGCTACTATACTCAGCAAAACTCTGAATTACCATACAGAAACCAACATATTCCATGACAAAACCAAATTTACACAATATCGTTCCACAAATCCAGTGCTACAAAAGATAATAGATGGAAAACACCAACATAAGGAGGGAAACTACATCCGAGAAAAAGCAAGAAAGTAATCTTCTTTCAGCAAAACCAAAAGAAGATGGCCATACAATCAAAATTCCACCTCTAACAACAAAAATAATAGAAAGCAACCATCACTATTCCTTAATATCTATTAACATCAATGGACTTAATTCCACCAATAAAAAGACATAGACTAACAGACTGGATGTGTAAACCATACCCCAGCATTTTGCTGCATACAGGAAACACACCTCAGTGTCAAAGACAGGCAGAGTAAAGGGCTCAGAGTAAAGGGCTGGAAAACACTTTTCCAAGCAAATGGTCCCAAGAAACAAGCTGGAGTAGCCATTCTAATATCGAATAAAATTGACTTTCAACCTAGAAATATCAAAAAAGATAAGGAGGGACACTTCATATTCATCAAAAGTAAGATCTACCAAGATGAACTCTCAATTCTGAACCTCTACACTCCAAATGCAAGGGCATCCACATTCATAAAAGAAACTTTACTAAAGTTCAAAGCACTATTGCACCTCACACAATAATAGTGGGAGGCTTCAACTCCCCACTCTCAAAAATAAACAGATCATGGAAACAGAAACTAAACAGAGACACAGTGAAACTAACGACGTTGTGGACCAAATGGATTCGACAGATACCTATAGAACATTTCATCCTAAAACAAAAGAATATATATTCTTCTCAGCACCTCATGGTACCTTTTCTAA
Source organism: Mastomys coucha (assembly GCF_008632895.1). Taxonomy (NCBI): domain Eukaryota; kingdom Metazoa; phylum Chordata; class Mammalia; order Rodentia; family Muridae; genus Mastomys; species Mastomys coucha. The sequence goes on along the minus strand of NW_022196911.1, from coordinate 44,400,907 downwards.
AATTGACCATACGATCAGTCACAAAACAGGCCTCAATAGATACAAGTAGATTGAAATAATCCCATGCGTCCTATCAGATCACCACAGACTAAGGCTGGTCTTCAATAACAACAAAAACAACAGAAAGCCCTCATACACCTGGAAGCTGAACAACACCCTACTCAATGATAACTTGGTCAAGGAAGAAATAAAGAAAGATGTGTTTCTTAAACAACATTTTAATTTCATGTTAGAATGTTAAACTCTAGATTACCATGTGACCATCACCATCTTGGACTTCAACTTTTGAGTTTTTTTCTCAAATAAATATGATATTTTTGTTGTGATATAAAAAAGAGAAAAAGGAAAAAAATTTGAAACAACTGAGCAGTGAGATAAATAGTAGATTCTAGAAGTGCATTTTTCTCTAGCAAGTGCTGAAAGCAACAACATCATTTTTTCCAAGTGTCAAGAAAAATGATTATGGGAATAATTTTAAATGTACACTCATATACATCAGTATCTGCATCCAGATAAATCTAGAAGAAAATCTATTTGGAGATTGTGCCAAGACACTATCAGTTGTCTGTGATTCCACATGCACACCGGACACAGTATGTGCACCCCCACCTCCACACACATGCACACACATACGGTAATAATGAAAATTAAAAATGTTTTGGAAATTGACACTGGTCTCTTTGAAATCCTATACTTACATGGCCTTCTAAAGCTTTTACAATATTTTTGGCATTTTTTTTTTTGATGAACAAGAATTTATGAAACAAACAAATGCTTTAATATAAACCCCCCAAAAAGAAAATTACTGCCTGCCTGTCTGACCGACTGACTGAGTGAATGAATGAACAGTGGAATGAATGAATGAATGAATGAATGAGTGTATAGATGAGTGAGTGTGTGCATTTGGAACCCCGGCACAACGTCACAATTACATCCATAATGTACATGGATGTCCCAGCAATCTGCAGTCCTCCTTACTTTTTAGCACAGGATTTTTATTCACTCCTCACTGTATCCTCCTAAACAGTGATTTCATATCATGGCATATGATATAAAAATGAAAAACATATTTTCTTTTGTTTTTTTTTTATTTTTTAATTTCATGTGAATGGGTGCTTTGACTGCATCTATGTCTGTGCACCCTGTGGGTGCCTGGTGTCCACAGGGTCCAGAAGAAGACATTGAATCCCCTAGGAAGAATATTACAGACGATTGTCACCCAGTAGGTGGCAATCTGAACCCAGTCCTCTGGAAAAGGAACAAATGCTCCTAACCACTGAGCCATCTCTTCTGGCCCCACCCAATACATTTTCAACCAGCAAAGCTTAGTGCTATAATTTCAATATGATAAACAAATGAACAATGATCCCATATAGTAAAACTCAGAGCTTTATATCAGTGATGATCATTTTAATGAATGAAAATACATTGGGATAATTTTGAAGCAGGAGCATGAAGCTTACTTTTCAATACTTGGTGGAGAGAGCTACATGCTCTACCCAGGACTGGCAACACTCACAAGGAGCCAGGGGCAAAACTGGCAGACCCAGAAGCTTATTGCCCCAAACCCTAAAATCTAGGGACTTCAGGATGGCTTCTGGAATTGAGGTAGGTTTTATAAGCTAGCTTCTAGGGTAGGAATTGGGGGCACCCCAGAAGCCATCCTCCATTTGTCAGAGCAAATGACAATTTTGTTTTCTCCACAGGAGTCTCAATGGAGAAGCAAACCACTCTTAACGGTAGGCTGCATGCTTAGCAATAGAGAATTTACAGAAACAAACAAATGCTTTAATCACAAAAATACAAATTAACAAAGAGCAAGGAAATGAACTCAGTGGCATATTGGGAGGTTCCTTGCCTCACAATGTCTTCTCAGGGCATTTTTTAAATCTTATTTTTTATTTTTATTTTATTTGATGAATACAAAACTTTCTAGACTTTTACCCCATAAGTCCTTTGCTTATATATTATGGTTTACAGATTAGAGTTTTAAAGGGATTCATGAGTATATAAACGAACAGCTCTCATGTCTGTATCTATTTATTGTGTCTTTTCTCGGGCTCTTTTCTTTCTGCTGTCTTTTCTGTTCTATTCTGATATGTTAGTTTTTGCTTTATCTTATTATATTATATTATATTATATTATATTATATTATATTATATTATTATCTTTGAGAAGCCTGTTTCTTTTCTAATGAGAGACAGAATAGGGGCAGATAGGAGGGATTGTGGAAGAGCTCAAAACAGTAGAAGGAAAAATAAAATCATAATCAGGATATATATGTGAGGGAACAATTAAAAGAAGGAATGAACCCCACCTATGACTATTGATCTGCGACTTAGTTCTCTGGGCATTCACCATCAGTGGCCACAAGGGAATTCTGAGAGCAGCCACCAAGAGGATGTCCTCTGTTCAGGGAAGCGAGGGACCAGGAGGGGTCTAACAGCTCTCTGTTGGGGATTTTAATTTCCACAGCATCCAACATCTTGCCTATTTAAAGTAAAAACAAACATAAAAAGTCTGTTTACCACATATATACAAGGAACACTATATGAACCCAGTAGCTTGTATGCCTGTGTGTAAAACAATAATTAAAGGATAAGAGGTCATGAACTTCAGAGGGAGTGTTGGCATGGAAGAAGTCAGTGTGAAGGAGAGATAGAAATGATATAGATACATCATTATGAAAATCTCAAAAATACAAACTAACAAAGAGCAAATATTTTTAAGTGTGAGTTTACAATTGAGGCTTATTGTTAAGATTAACAATACTCTTGGATCATTTTGTCTGTCTCAGTCACAGTTGGATAATTGTAAAAATGGAGTATACCAAAGTTGCAAAACTTTTAACTAGGTCACAAGAATATAGATGACAACCCCAATTAGCCAAAATAACTCTAAGAAAGAAAAACAAAGTCAGATGTGTCACACTTCCAAGTATACTACAGAGAAACAGTTATTTTAAAAACAATAAAGAACACATAGACCACTAGGAGGGAAGAGAGAGCCAGAAACAACTGAATGCAGACAGCCAACTGCTGCTGCTCCTAAGGGCCTCAGGAGGACACAAAGAATGTAGGAGAGTCTCTCTTGTAAGCACTGCTGGGAGAGATGCATTTACGCAGCAAAGACAAGACTACCACTGTCAGACACCGTTCACAAAGCTCAGCTCAGAGATGACAAAGCTGGCAGCAGCCCTTGAAAAACATCATGGAGCCAAATGAGCCAACTTCTTACACTGTGTAAGAAGAATAAGCTGCCAGAATTAAAAGAAAACTTGTTCTTTTGTGAGTGAAGAACTCACATGGTATGCACTCACTGATAAGTGGATATTAGTCCAGAAGCTCAGAATACCCAAGATACAATTCACAGACCACATGAAGCTCAAGAAGTAAGAAGACCAAAGTGTGGATACTTTGGTCCTTCTTAGAAGGGGGAACAAAATACCCATGGGAGGAGATACAGAGACAAAGTGTGGAGCAGAGACTGAAGGAAATGACATCCAGAGACTGTCCCACCTGGGGAACCATCCCATATACAGTCAAACCCAGACACTATTATGGATGCCAACAAGTGCTTGCTGACAGGAGCCTGTTATAGCGGTCTCCTGAGAGGCTGTGCCAATGCTAGACAAATACGAAGGTGGATGCTCTCAGCCAACTATTGGACTGAGCACAGGGTCCCCAATGGGGGAGCTAGAGAAAAAAACCCAAGGAGCTGAAGGAATTTGGAGCCCCATACGAGGAACATTATGAACCAATCAGTACCCCCAGAGCTCCCAGGGACTAAACCACCAACCAAAGAGTGCACATGGAGTGACCCATGGCTCCAGCTGCATATATAGCAGAGGATGGCTGGCCTTGTCGGACATCAATGGGCGAAGAGGCCCTTCATCCTGTAAAGGCTCAATGCCCCAGTGTAAGGGAATGCCACGACAGGGAAGCAAGAGAGGGTGGGTTGGTGAGCAAGGGTAGGGGGATGGGATAAGGGGTTTTCAGAGGGGAAACCAGGAAAAGAGATAACATTTGCAAGATAAATAAAGAAAATGTCTAATAAAAAATTTTAAAAAAGAAAACTTGTATAACCTCACTGATACATACAACATGAAGGAATAATATGATAATGCAAACAGAATAAAATATGGCTGCTGCAAATGCAGCTCAGGTGACAATGAGAGGCTGCAAGTCTCAGGATGCAAAGTGCAAGATACATAGGGTTTTTAAAGTGCCTAACAGAATAAACTATCCCTGCCATAAAATCAAGAGTGGGGAGAGCCAGAGAGGTAGAGAAACAGGGAGGAGGAATCAAGGTAGGACACCGTGTGTGGTAACTTGCACAATCATAATCCTGTTCAAAGTGACTTCTGATCTCATATGCTTGTTAAAATCAGCTAAGTGTGCTCCAGCATTGTCCGGCAGACTTTATGTGCCACCTTGAAGGAGATCACAGTTCTCCACCAGGAGAGAATTTTTCCTCAGTGACTAGAAGCCTAACAGCATAAAAATAGGTATAAATTATACTTTCTTGGGAAACTGTAGAACTGGAACAGAAACAGGCTATCTACTCTTGCCTCTGTGTGTGTGTGTGTGTGTGTGTGTGTGTGTGTGTGTGTATTGACTGAGTTGATGCCCAGAGGAGATCAAAGTTCTCCATCAGGAGAGAATTCTTTTTCTCAGTGGAACATGGTGATGCTGCAGACATTTGGGGTTGATGCAGATGGCACCTGGTTTGTATGGGTAGAGTGTCAAAGTATAGCCTGCACCACACCAGAGACCGTGACACACACAAGAAGGATGGGGGTTGAATATCAGCTGTGCTGAGAAACACTTTAGAGGCAGGCTTTGCAGTTCTCAGCTGAGATGACCACTTGCTATAAGTCCATCCACCTTATTGGTGGGCAATAAGGAAGGAACTGCAACATGTACTCCAGGAGACAATTTCCCATCACTCCTACATTATTTTGCTTTCTCTCCCTCTGTCCAATCAAAGCTTTGAGGCTTGCCTGGTCACTATGGAACCTTTATTTATATGATTTTTTTCATTTTTAAAGTTATAATACAATCATATAATTTCCCTTTCCCTTTCCTTTTCCCAAACCTTCCCATATACCCATTCTTGGACCTTTTCAAATTCATGGACTCATTTTTCATTAATTGTTGTATGCATTTATGTATATATCATAAATATAATCCATTTGGTCTGTATAATGTTATTTGTAAATCTGTATAGTATTACCCAATAATGGTCATCAAAATGGACTACCAATTAGAAAGCTTTTTTTTTTTTTAGATATTTTCTTTATTTACATGTAAATTTCTCAGTTTGGATGATTCCTTCTTAGTCCCCAGGACCCTGCTGAGAATGGGATGATCTTCAGAAGTGAATACCCTAGATCAGCTGAAGGATCCTCTTACATCTCTCATAAGTCTGATGTCAAGGACACCCTGTGTGCTCCACAGGTGACCCCACCCTTCCTGTGTTTCACACACTCCCAACAGCTTCACCACCAGTCACTGCACTGAGGACATGTTACTAATACCTCATGGTGTTTCTCTACCCTTCCCTGGGCTCCTGTCTGGAATTGCTCACATCCACTTGTACCAATCACAAAAAGACATCCTCAGCATAACCAATTCCCTTGAGTCTTTCTCTCTTCTGGAATGGTTGCCCATTACTCCTCATGTGTACCCAGCATTAGGCTTCTGGTAAATTCCACACAGCAAAAGCTACATCTTGCAAGCCAAGAGTGTGAGCCTAAGAGTAGGCTTTACCCTAAAGGAAACTGCGTGGGCAAATGCGCTGCACTAGGCTTCATATAAATAGCTCTAGTCCACACAGCTGAGTAGGGGGAGACAGCTACACAATACATGACAGGATCACACAATAATCTCCAGGCTCCTTCCAAAGGACCATCCTCCATAAACTGAAGGAGACAACTGTGTCAAGCAAACTTTACTGGATCCTACAGTGAAATGTGACTTTCCAAATGACCATTTCCTTAAGAATTCCCTAAGTCTCCTTCCAGCAAAGGGAGAACATGATGTCAAGCTGATATAACATGCTCCAGGCAGGCTCTGAGTAGCCATCTAAGATTAGCACAGGATACCTCTGTGTTTTCATAGTTTTAAAGAGTATACTATCCAACGCTTCTGAGCTGGGCAAACGGCTGTGATATCAGCTAGTCCTCTAAAAGTACCCTGCATGAGAAAAGTGTGCTTTCCTTAAACATTCAGATTTTGAAATCAGATGCTTAAAAACGGTGTGATGGTTTATACACAAGTTTCAATATCTTTCATAGAGAGAAGATTGTAACCTTTCTTTGTTCTCTACAAAGCAAAATGAGAGACAAGGTCTGAAATATGACAAAAGTCAAATGTGGCTAAATATCAAGAAAACTTGAGAAATACAAAGAATAGCAGTCTCAACCTGCACATTTTTTACTCTTAAATTGCATTCAAATATGCAAATGTTAACTTTTAGTCTCTTTAAGAACTATGAAGGACATTTACATGATTGGTGCTGCAGGTGGCCTTGACTGAGATTACCAGGAGCCCGTGTTCATCTCCTAGCATGAGTAGCTGGATGTGTGGATGTGTGTTCATTGGCCTCCATAAATACTAAACTAGTTTGCAGCACTTGGAATCAATCCCAAGGCTCCCACATGCTTGGCAAAGTTTCCACCACTGACCTCCACTCTCAGTAATAAAGTATTTGATATCAGAAATGATAAATTATACCTCCTTCAACAAATACACAGAGTTAATGATCTTGTCTGACTTTATTGGAACTACCTTTGAGCAAAAATCAAACAAACAAACAAGAAAAAACAACATAACTAAAACAACAACAACAACAAAAAACTTCACAAAAACCCACATCTGAAGTCAGGAGAAGGCTCAACAAATCCATTACTAAGCACCATCATTACTAACACATCCATCCTCAAATTTGAGCTCAGTTCTCTTTGTCTTGCTACACCTGAGTATGCAACCCTCTCATCAGTCTCTGGAGAACTAACTCTCAACCAAAGCTGAGCAGGCCCTAAATCACCCTTGTCCTCATTCTGCATCAGTCAGAGCTTCTACAGACTGCTATCATTGTCTCTTGCCTACAGCATCACGCACTGAAGAGAAATCACACCACATTCAATCTATCCCATAAGCATTTAGGGTAATGTTCAAGACTCCTTTATGAGCCTAGTCACCTTAATTACAATTCAAAGTCTGAACAAATGAATTATATTTTCTACTCTGACTCCCAACACAGAAAACTATCCCCAAGGAAGAATGCTCTCCAATCCTCTGCCTCTCTCATAAACAGTTCTCCATTTATTTTCAGCAACTCTGACCATAGTTTTGGTCTGTGTCGCCTAATTCTGGTGTCTACAATTGGCTTTGCATCTTAGATCCAAAGCCGTCATACCAGCCGCCATGCTGCCTTTGGGCCTGAGCCAGCCTGGACATCAAAGAAATTGACTTTCAGAAGAAACTATGAATCCAGAGTATCTCACACAGTCAGTACTTACCAGTCACTGGGGGAAAAAATTGGGTTGCTTTCCCTCAGTCCTGCTGGTTTCTAGATAATCGGAAACCCAGGTCACACTGTGTCATCTAGAAGTGTTTGAGAATACCTGTTTCTCTTTGGGCCCAACTGCATCTGTGATACTGAAAGCTGAATCTCAGCTCTATGTTCCTGGAGAGATCATGCCTATTTGAGGTTACCAGCCCCAGCAGGCTTACTTGCTGAAGCCCATAACTAAGGGGCAGAGGAAGGCCTGTACTGTTCTCTGGCTCATCTCCATAATCAACTCACCCTGGCTGGTATATCATCCAATCTGACCTTAAGGCAGACTGTATTATCTTTGTCCCTGGGACATTACCTGGCCTCTTTAAGCGAAGTGGAAATATGATTGTTTACTCAAGTGTGGCCTAGGAGACCTCTGGGGCCACTGAGCACATTATAATTAACTGACTGCTTCCAGATCTGCTGTCCTCAGCTCTTTCTATCCCCATACACTGCCCAATCCCAGGTGACACATCCAGGTCCTCAAACCACACCTTTTTATATGGCTTGTGAAAATCTATGTTATCATATTCCTTGTTCTTTCCCAAATTTGACCCAAGTCTAATCAGCCTTTCCATCAGACCATATAACAGGTCTCACATTACCCAACCATGTTTACCATAATCCAAATATCTTCTTTCCATGGAATTTTCATCTATGTTTGTTCCTTATGCATGGAGATTGTCTTTCCAACTAAATGTTTTCTTCATCTAAAATCTGATGTACTGTTTGCTCTTGTAAAAAAATTTTATTTCCTATATTAGTAG
>NW_022196911.1:44390961-44391937 GCF_008632895.1 Mastomys coucha | reverse complement strand
ATAGACCTTTCAAGAGCATCATGGGAAGTGCAATGCTGAGTAGCCTTGTGTCAGCCATATACCCCAGGAAGAGGGCAGTTAATAGGGTGACATCTATTCTCCATGCTGCTGTCTTCAATAATTAAATTATTTGTAGAAATCATGCAATCTGTTTGTACTGTAATTACTTTGCTATCATTTCCTTTTTTATATCCCACTGGATGCTCAACACCAACTGACACTTATTTAAAATGGATGATGGTAAGACTTCAGAAATTCTGTCTACTCTCTATATAAGGGTTTCTATACATTTTGCTACACTCTTGCACATCTCAGTGATTTGTAAAAGAATCTGTAAGAACTTACTGATAGCACTTAAACAGTTAAACAAAAACAACACTGTTGAGTGAGGAAAAATCACTGCGAGAGGCCTTAAGGTTTGGGAATAAAAATTCCAATAAGAAAAAATGAGCTACTTTTCTATGACTTGTTAGCCAGGGAAAGTCCTAGAATCTATGACGATATCCTATGATACTATTGCTGACAGTGTTGATGGATGGTAGAACTTGACAGAAAGTCCTTATTGCTGAAGACATAAATGCTTTGGCAGTCAGTCATGGAAAACTAAAGCTGAGACTAAACTGGTAGCTTTCTCCCCATTAGTCGACTTTTGTAATGCTAAAAGACACTACGTTGGCTTCAGGAGGAGAACTGTCACCAACAATTCTACTCAGCTATGGGCCCCATGTGCCACATTACTAAAATGCCAGGCAAGCTGTGCTCACGGATGCAATAGTGGCACAACTGCTATGGGTGAGTTGCTTTTCAGTTGAATTGGAGGTCACCTCACCATAGGAACCTCAATTGTACTACAAGGCACAGAGTAGAGGTCATTGGTTCCAGTAGAAAAGCTGCTGCTATGATTTCCTTAAATAATATGGTGTATCAAATTACCTTCTACAAAATGTGTGTGTGTTTGTGTGTGTGTGTGTGTGTG
>NW_022196911.1:44388602-44390951 GCF_008632895.1 Mastomys coucha | reverse complement strand
TGTGTGTGTTAGCTTCAACTGTTCATGGAGGGAGACTTCTTTTTGGACAAAAAATACAAATCAAATTCATAAATGCCCAAGCTTCTGAAGCAATGTGACTATGACTGTGGCATGGTGGACCAATACTAAGTCATAGATGGAGAAAACTATTAAACAGCCATATCGCCCCTTCAAGGTTCATAGCCCTTTGGAGATGAGGTACAGTAAGAATGTAAGCACCAAAAGACGAGATAGAGTCTTCTTGTAGTTGTCTCTTCTATATTGAAAAGTTCTGTCTTTGAAGGTAGAGGGGGGTTCCTTAAGGCTCAGAAAGTAAACAAAACCCACAAGTCTCAAGAAGTTCCTGAAACTAACAAGAATCACAAGGGTCTTCGCCAAATTTCAACAAGCAGAAACAACTACTTCAGAGAAGAGGCTGTCTGACTGTCTGAGATGCCTGCATGTAATGCAGAATGGCTCAGGACTGTGGCTTTCCTGAGACACTACCTATACCTGGGTGGGCATTTTGGTGATGCAGCTGCCTTTGAGTCATCTCCACTCCTATGACTCAAAATCAAGTCCCTGGTTTGCAAAGGTAGAGTTAGATAAAATAACTTCTCTGGTTTGATGCTCTATCTTAGGTTATAAGTGTTTTCTAACATCTGCCCAGGAAAAGACACAAAAGACCTTTTAGGGTGAGAACTGTATTTTTTTCATTGATGAACAAATTATACAAAATATAAATATATCAAAAATTATGTAAGGATTAATGATAGGGTATGCAAAATAAGTTCTAAATACAAACAAAATTGATGCAAGCTCATTATGACAAAACAGGATTCAGTTAATACAAAATTTATTACATTTACAAAAGTTTATTAACAAAGATGCCTGTGGTTTTACACGTAAACCCACCATTTACATACATGGAAGTAAGTGATTTCATGGAATTCTGGTAGTTGAATTAAACAGATGAAGAGGAGTGAAATTAAGCCCCAAATCAACTTTGAGATACCTGGTAAAATGATAAGTAGTAGCTTTTTGCTTGCTATTGTTAATTTTTTACAAATATAGTTTTTCCATATTAATATTGGCATCTGGACATATATAAAATATCAAATTTCTGAATTTTTCCTTTAGTCTACTAATCTTGCATCTGGAAGTATATTAATTATTGAGTTCTTGGAACATTGTATACTCATTTTCCCCTTTCACTTCACTACAGGGAAGGAATCTTGTCAGTTGTCAAAACAGATACAGTTCTGCTGGGAGAGCTTTGACGCCTTGCTTTACCACCGCAGAAATGATTCTGCCTTCTTCTCCAAGAGGGAAAACTACCCCATGTCTCAATTTCACATGCTACATGAAGCAGGGCTGCTCATGACCAGCTTGCTTCTTCCATGAAAGAATGGAAAGCACTAATGTAAGAGGCCTAGAAAACAGGGCCTAAGTTATGACTGACATTAGACAGGATCACAATACATTAGGAAAGTGGGGTGATAACACAGTCCCACATAGAGCTGATGCTCCACACCCATGCACGTGCAGGTAGCCCTACATACACCCGGGAATTAAAATTCTAAAGGTGCATAAAGGTGTGAAAGGAACAGGGTGTTGAGTGACAGGAGAGAAATAGGAAGGAACTAAGGTTGGATTGGATTGAAGTATAGTATCTGAATATATGGATATAAAATTAAAAATGAAAACACAAAAAAGGAGAGACAATCAGAGGGAACTCAAGCCCTCTGCCTTGGGTCACAGTGTCCACTCTGTGACACAACATGGAGATCTGGCTTTGAGTGTTGCCATGTAAAATTAAAAATCCTCTGACACTCAGACTTGCCAAGAACCCAGCCCATGTCCACAGGTGCTCACAATACACCGCTCCCAGTCTCCTCCTGTGCAAAGGCATATGTGCATCTGCATTTTACCTTGCTGAGCAGCGATGACAGACAGTAACCCAGAGAGAAGATCCTCACTCCGACTCCCAAACAAGGAAGGGATTTAAGCCCTATGGCTGCTGGGAATGTTTTGTTTTGTTTCACATTTTATGATTACACACACACACACACACACACACACACACACACACTTGTGTATGGAGGACTTGATGATGTCCTTCTACCATGTGGAATACAGGCATCAAACTCAGATCCTCAAGGTTGGCCACAAGTGTCTTTATCTGCTGAGCATCTTGCCATCCTAGGACTGGTTTTGTTGTTTGTTTTGATTTGGTTTTTTCTCTTATCTTCACCTTTGTGTGCCTTGACAGTCTCACGCATGGACATAACTAATTGTAGTAGTTTTGACACCCAATTCCCCTCTCCCACTGAAACCCTCTGGACTTCAGAATACAAAATGTTTTACTGA
>NW_022196911.1:44374712-44387955 GCF_008632895.1 Mastomys coucha | reverse complement strand
GATATGAACAGCTGGGCCACACACCCTCCATAGCTGATGGTCCTGTCAAGTCCATGGAGGTTGATGAGAAGCTGCGGCACGGTGCTAGTGGTGAAGCAGAGGTCCAGGAAAGAGAGGTGGGAGAGGAAGAAGTACATGGGTGTATGCAACTGAAGGTCTATTCGGGACAGAGCGATGATGGCAGTGTTGCCAAAGAGAGTTAGGGAATAGAAAACCGAAATATAAATAAAGAAGATAAGTTCAAGTTCAGGCCAGTCTGAGAAGCCCACCAAAATGAAGCCTCCTCCCAAACTGGTGTTGAAGCTTCCCATAGCCTTTGACCTACACAATAGCAGAAAACAATTCAATGCATCTGATTAAGGAAATGGATTAAGACATTGTTCACAGCCTTCTTCAAGTAATCCTAAATAATCTACTTCATTCTTCAATTCTATTTCATCCAGTATTTTGATCCTATTTTGTCTTCTATAGACTGACCACCTCTTGATTAGGAATTATGTCCCTTTTCTTTGGACTATAGCTCAGCTCTTTGCTCCAAGACTTTAGCCTGGCAGTTCTCCAGTCTTGCAGATCATAACTTTCTTGTCCAACAGTAAAGAAGTGCTTTGAAAGTCCAAGGTCTATGTACACACCATGGCATTCTACGTTGTTAGCTTTGTTCCTTCTTTTGATCTATTTCTTAGCTTATTCCAGGTCTGAATCCAGGCTCAGGCAGATAGTAATGACAATGTTGACCCCTGGGCTGGGTCTTGCTCGCCCTCCTTCTGCACCACGGATTTTGTCAGTTCACCCATCCTAGAGTCCCACTCACAGCCGCTGCCATCTACCACAGAACATGAAATGTAGTTTCATTTCTTTGGGGGGAAAAAAGCAAGAAATGTGTTCCTTGTGACGAGCAAGAAGAGGGCCCTTGCTTGACCCTGGTTCTTCAATTAAAACTATCTCTAATTCAGCTCCACAGAAAGATCTTTTTCTCCTTTCTATCCAAACCCACTATAAACTATATCTTGGTAGCTCCTCCTGCTCACTTGATGACAGCCATGCTATGTGTGTCTGTCCTTCTAGGAGCAACTCTGTAGTAGAGGACAGGCCAAATGTAAAAATAATTATCAATGTTTTTCACGAAAAATAATAATGAATAAACATTGCTACTGCCTTTATGATACTGAGGGTGACAAATGAGTGCTACTTTCATTTAAGATATACCACGACTATAGAAACATGCTTTTATCTTTTTAATCTCATAAAAATGAGTTTCCTCTAAGCCTGCAGATTAATTGCTAACACACTGGTAAATGATGGAAGTATGATAGACATAAACTATCACTCTCCTCAAGAGGTGGATGCTTCTCATAAACACATGACTAAGATTATATGAAAGCATGCCAAAGAGAGAGAAAAACAAAGATGAGACTCCAAAGACTAGCCTGTGATTGGTCGGAAACGCTTTTACATACTTAACTAGTTCCTTTTTCTGTCAAGTTTGACAAACCAGAATAATGTCATCAACAGTCAATGCTGAAGTCAGAGCCTTTAGCTCAGTGTCATGCTCCCACAGATCGACTCTATCATGGGCCAACTGTGCCTCCTGCTCTGAAATATATGCTTCTGTGAGTCTCAGCTTAGTTACATATAAAAAATATGGTAATAATAATTTACTCCAAGCAATTGTGGTTGTGATCACATGAAATAATGTATCATGTATATTACAAAATTTGTTCTCACTGTTAATACTGTTCTGCCTTCAAAACTAACAGTTAACTCATGCAAATGAGACTGTATAACTCACTCAAGATTGTATCCACCACTCACTGCAGTAGTTGAAAAATAACTATCAAAGAAAATTACTTACTGCCTGAATGAATGAACGGATGGATGGATGGATGGATGGATGGATGGATGGATGGATGGGTGGGTGGATGGATGGATAAATGAATATGTGCATTTGTAACCCTGGAACAGCGTATGATATACATGGATGTCCCAGCAATCTGCACTCTTCCTTACTTATTAGCACAGGGTTTTTATTCACTCCTACTATATCTTTCTAAACAATGATTTTATATCATGGCATGTAGAAATGAAAAACATACTGTCTTTTGTTTTTTTTTATTTTTTTAATTTCATGTGAATGGGTGCTTTGACTGCACCTATGTCTGTGCATCCTGTGTGTGCCTGGTGTCCACAGGGTACAGAAGAAGACATTGAATCCCCTAGGAATAATATTACAGATGATTGTCACCCAGTAGGTGGCAATCTGAACCCAGTCCTCTGGAAAAGGAACAAGTGCTCCTAACCACTGAGCCATCTCTTCAGGCCCCACCTAATACATTTTCAACCAGCAAAGCATAGTGCTATAATTTCAATATGATAAACAAATGAACAATGATCCAATATAGTAAAACTCAGAGCTTTATATCAGTAATGATCATTTTAATGAATGAAAATACACTGGGATAATTTTGTAGCAGGAGCATGAAGCTTACTTTTCAATACTTAATGGAGAGAGCTACATGCTCTACCCAGGACTGACAACACTAATGAGGAGCCAGGGGCAAAACTGGCAGACCCAGAAGCTTATAGCACCAAACCCTAAAACCTTGGGACTTTAGATTTTAGAAGCTAGCCTTATAGCTTCTGGAAATGGGGGGCATCCCTGAAGCCATCCTCAACTGATAGCCATATGCAAATGAAAATTTAGTTTTTACCAAGGGAGTCTCACTGGGGAAACAAACTATTAAGTGTAGGGTGCATGCCCAGCAGTAGATGGCTGACAGGAAATGAACTCAACAGAGTATTAGCTAGTTCTCTGCCTCACAATGTCTTGTCAGGGTATTTTAAAATCTTACTTTTTATTTTTATTGTATTTGATAAACACGTTTTTTCTAGCTTTTTACCAGACAGGTCCTTTGCATTTATGTGTGTATATGTGTGTGTAAATATACATATATATGTGTATACATATATGTATGCACATATATACACATATATGTGTGTACACACACATATATATAATGGCTTCCCAGTTAGTGTTTTTAAGGGATTCCTTAGTATGTAAATGAGTGGGTCTCTGTGTTTATATAGATTTCATGAGCTTTTCTTGGGCTCTTTTGCTTCTGCTTATTTTTTCTATCCTATTTTAATATATTAGTTTTTGCTTTATCTTATTATATATTATACTCTATTATTATCCTTGAGAAGCCTGTTTGTTTTCTAATGAGAGACAAAATGGGGGTGGATGCAATGGGGGTGGGGAGGAGCTCAGAGGAGTAGAAGACGAGAAAGTCATAATCAAGATATATTATGTGTGGAAAAAAAATAAAAGGAGGGAAAGAATCTCACCTATGACTACATTTCCTGTGACTGGAAGCTTAGTGCTCTGGGCGTTCACTACCAGTGGCCATGAGAGAATTCTGAGAGCAGCCACCAAGAGGATGTCCTCTGCTCAGGGAAGCGAGGGACCAGCTCTCACTTCCTGCTCCCTCTTTCCCCATCCCTTTCTCCTCTCTCCACGTGGCCATGGCTGGCCTCTACTTTTCTATTCTCTCTCTCTCTCTCTCTCTCTCTCTCTCTCTCTCTCTCTCTCTCTCTCTCTCTATCTCTATCTCTTTCTCTCTCTCTCTCTCTATCTATCTATCTATCTATCTATCTTTCTCTCTCTCTTTCTCTCTCTCTGTTTTCTAAAATAAAGCTCCAAAAAAAGAAAGGAAGGAAGGAAAAAAGGAAGGAAGGAAGAAAGCAAGCAAGCAAGCTAGGCACCAGGAAAGGTCTATAACAACTCTCTGTTGGGATTTTAATTCCCCCAACATCCAACATCTTTCCTATTTAAAATAGAAGCAAATGTAAAAAGTCTGTTTACCACATATATATATATATATATATATATATATGAAACACTAAATAAACCCAGTAGAGTGTATGCCTGTGTGCAAAACAATAATTTTAAGATGAGAGTTCATGAGTTTGAGAGGGAGTATGGGCATGGAAGAGTTAGAGTGAAGGGGAGATGGAAATGATATAGGTGCATCACTCATTTATGAAAATCTCAAAAAATACAAATATACAGTACAAAAATAGTTTTTGTTAAGTGTGTGCATGTTTAGAATCCAGACTTATTGTTAACAAAGTGGGGAGCAGCGCCTGAAAAACATCATGGAGCCAACTGAGAGACAGTGTGTAAGAGGAATAAGCTGCCAGAACTAAAAGAAAACTTATATAATCTCACTGGTGCACACAATGTGGAGGTATAATATGGTAATGTAAGAGAATAAAATGTGGCTGCTGCAAATGCAACTCAGGTGACAATGAGGGGCTACAGGTCATGGGATACAAAGTGTATCCCATGTAGGGTTTTTAAAGGGTCTAACAGCATAGACTTCCTACTCTTGCTGTAAAATCAAGAGAGAGAAAAGAGGGAAAGAGATAGGGCATATCGGAGAATCAATGCAGGACACTGAGTGTTAACTTGCAAAATCATAATTTTGTACAAAGTCATCTCTGATCTCAAGTACTTGTTAACATCACCTAAGTGTGCTCCAGCATTGTTCAGCACAGTTTACATGTCACCTCAAAGAAGATCACAGTTCTCCATCAGGAGAGAATTTTTTTTTCTCAGTGGAACATGGTGATGCTGCAGACATTTGGGGTTGATGCAGATGACACCTGGTTTGTATGGGTAGAGTGTCATGGTATAGCCTGCACGAAACAGGTGACTTTATCACCACCATGACACACACAAGAAGGATGTGGGTTGAATATCAGCTGTGCTGAGAAATACTTTAGAGGCAGGCTTTGCAGTTCTCAGCTGAGATGACTACTTGCTATAAGTCCATCCAATGCACTGCACCTTCACACAGACTGTCCCATCCAACCCAATTTCTGATTTAATTATTTACCTACACCACCATTCTAGAGCTTCCAGAGAGTGTTGCTGTATGTAGCATGTCTGCAATGATCATTTTAGGATGCAGAAGGACTGTCACATGTAAGCACCAGAAAGGCCCCCAAATCTGCAGACATTCTCCTGCACCAGCTTTCAGAGGTTTGTAGAAAAGCACTGTAACTTCAATCAATCTCAGCCATATTTAGAAAGTGAGATGTGGAGGAAGCCCTTTCTTAGGAATTTGGACAGGAATATGGTGGGCATAAAGGGAGGTGTGGTACCATATACTCCAGGAGACGTTTTACCCATCACTACTATAATATGTTGGTTTTCCTCCATCTGTCCAATCAAAACCTCAATGCTTGCATGTCCACTTGGGAGCCTTTATTTTTTATTTCTTGTATTTTTGAAATTGTAGTATAATTACATCAGTTTGCCTTTTACCTTTCGAAACCGCCCCAGTTACTCATCCTTGCTCTTTTTAAAACACATGGCTTCATTTTTTCATTAATTGTTGTTGCATACAAATATATATTTATGTAGAATATATTCCTAAATATAATCTGCTTGGTCTGTACACTGCCACTTGTATGTCTGTTTTGTAGTGTTGGACACCCACTTAGATTATTTTTTTATTATTTTTGGGTGTTTCCATCTATGTCTTAGTCCCCAGGACCCTGCTGAGAACAGGATGATCTTCAGAAGTGAATACCTTAGATCAGCTGAAGGATCCTCTTACATCTCTCATAAGGCTGATGTCAAGGACACCCTGTGTGCTCACAGGAGACCCCACCCTTTCTGTGTTTCACACACTCCCAACAGCTTCACCACCAGTCACTGCACTGAGGACATGTTACTAATACCTCATGGTGTTTCTCCACCCTTCCCTGGGCTCCTTGCTCACATCCACTTGTACCAATCACACACACACACACACACACACACACACACACACACACACACACACACAAAAGTCCTGAGCATAACCAATTCCCTTGAGTCTTTCTCTCTTCTGGAATGGTTGCCCATTACTCCTCATGTGTACCCAGCATTGGGCTTCTGGTAAATTCCACACAGTAAAAGCTACATCTCACAAACCAGGAGTGTGAGCCTCAGAGTAGACCCAACTCTAGGCGGAACTGAGTGGGCAAATGTGCTGCACTAGGCTTCATATAAATAGCTCTAGTCCACACAGCTCGGGGGGGGGGGGGACAGTTCTCATGACAGGATGACACAATAATCTCCAGGCTCCTTCCAAAAGACCATCCTCCATGAACTGAAGGAGACAACTGTGTCAAGTAAACTTTACTGGACCCCATGATCCTCCAGTGAAGTGTGACTTTCCAAATGACCATTTCCTTAAGAATTCCCCAAGTGTCCTTCCAGCAAAGGGAGAACACGATGTCAGGCTGGTATAACATGCTCCAGGCAGGCCCTGAGTAGCCATCTAAGATTAGCAGGGGGAATACTTTAGTTTTGTTTTTTAATTATACTATCCAACGTTTCTGTGCTGGTCTAAGGACTATACTAACTAGTCATCCAAAGGCATCCTGGAGGAGAAATGGGTGCTTTCATTAAACATTTGAGATTTACAAAAACAGGATGCTTACTCATGTGTGTGTGATGGCTTCTATTGAAATTTAAAATATTTTTCAAAGAGAAGAGGTTGTAAACTTTCTTTGTTCTTTTCCACATGGCAGAATGAAATCCGAGGCCTGAACTGTGACAAAGGTCAAATAGTGCTTAAATATCAAGAAAGCTCAAGAAATATAAAGAAGAGCAGTTTTAAAGTACACATTTTTTTTACTCATAAATTACCTTTTAAAATGCAAATGTTACTGTTAGGCTCTTTAAGAACCATGAAGGACATCTGCATATTTGGTACTGCAGGTGCTCTTGACTGAGATTACCAGGAGCCCATGTTTATCTCCCAGTGTGGTTGGACGTGCGGATGTGTGTCTGTTCATTGGCTTCCATAAATACTAAACTAGTTTGCAGCACTTGGAATCAATCCCAAGGCTCCCACATGCTTGGCAAAGTTTCCACCACTGACATCCACTCTCAGTACTAAAGTATTTGATATCAGAAATGATAAATTATACCTCCTTCAACCAATACAGAGTTAATGATCTTGTCTGACTGTATTGGAGCTACCTTTGAGCAAAAATCAAACAAACAAACAAACAAGATAAAAAACCAAACAACATAACAAAAACAACAGCAACAAAAAACTCACAAAGACCCACATCTGAAGACAGGAGAAGGCTCAACAAATCCCTTACTAAGCACTGTCATTACTAACACATCCATCCTCAAATTTGAGCTCAGTTCTCTTTGTCTTGCTACACCTGAGTATGCAACCCTCTCATCAGTCTCTGGAGAACTAACTCTCAACCAAAGCTGAGCAGGCTCTAAATCACCTTGTCCTCATTCTGCATCAGTCAGAGCTTCTACAGACTGCTTTCATTGTCTCTTGCCTACAGCATCACACACTGAAGAGAAATCACACCACATTCAATCTATCCCATAAGCATTTAGGGTAATGTTAAAGACTCCTTTATGAGTCTTACAATTCAAAATTTGAATAAATAAATTATATTTTATACTCTGATTCCTGACACAGAAACCTACCTCCAAGGAAGAATGCTCGCCCATCCTCTGCCTCTCTAATAAACAGTTCTCCATTCACTTTGATGAGCTCAGACCATGATTCAGTCTCTGTCACCTTCTTCCGGTATCTACAGTTTGCTTTGCATCTTAGATCCTAGGCATCAAAGAAATTGACTTTCAGAAGGGATCATGAATCCAGAGTATCTCACCCACTCAGTACTCACCACAGCTCTGGAATGAAAACAATTGTGTTGGCTTCCCTCAATTCTGCTGGCTTCTGGATCATATGAAACCCAGGCTACACTGATGTCACCTAGAAGTATGTGAGAAAGACATGTTTCTCTTTGGTTCCCAACTGCATCTGTGGTACTGAAGGCTGAATCTCAGTTCTATGTTCCTAGAGAAATCATGCTTTTTTTCAGGCTACCACCTCCAGCAGGCTTAACTGCTGAAGACTATGACTAAGGGTAGAAGAGAGCCTGTACTGTTCTCTGGCTCATCACCATCATCAACTCAACCTAGACAGGAGCTGGTATACCATCCAATCTGACCTTAAGGCAGACTGTATTATCCTTGCCCCTGGGATATTGCCTGGCTTCTTTAATCAAAGTTGAAACAGGATTGTTTACTCAAGTGTGGCCTTGGAGACCTCTGGGGCCACTGAGCACATTATAATTAACTGACTGCTTCCAGATCTGCTGTCCTCAGCTCTTTCTATCCCCATACACTGCCCAATCCCAGGTGACCTATCCAAGTCCTCAAACCACACCTTTTTATATGGCTTGTGAAAATCTATTTTATCATATTCCTTGTTCTTTCCCAACTTTGACCCAAGTCTAATCAGCCTTTCCATCAGACCATATAACAGGTCTCATATTACCCAACCACATTCTTCATAATCCAAATATCTTCTTTGCCATGGACTGGGTTTACTGAGGAAATCCCTTGTTCTTCAGGGTGATTAGAGTTCTGGTCAGGTGGGCAAAAAATTCGGCAGATGACAAACAGATGACACAGAGAAATGCTGAATCTGAGTGTATTTGCACAAAGTAAAAATCAGGCTTATATAGTATATAGAATCAAGGTGGATGTCAGGGATCATGTAGGCAGGTAGTGGTCACATCAAAGTCAGTAAAATCAAACAGCCAGGTATAAATGGTTCCTTCAGAAGAGCAATAGTGCTCTTCTCTGCTGGGTTATCTTGGCAGCCCTAAGTAAATTCTCTTGGTCTGAATCAGGTAAGCACCAGGAGATCCCATTCTAGCAGCTCCTGGGAATGGTTTGGCTTGTAATGCAAACATTAATTCAGGATGCCTTTCTATTACTCTCTAGTTTGTAAGGCAATTCTTCCTTGTGTGGTACTGCTCTTAGAGTTCTATGTTTACAGATAGCAATAGTGCCTGACTTCTATCTCTAACTCTGGAGACACCCTGTCTGATAAGGCAGCTTCCTTGTGAGAATCAGTAGACAATAATGCCTGACCTCTATTGCTACCTCTGGGGACACCCTGTCTGATAAAGCAGCTTCCTTGTAAAAATTCCAAGCTAATAACAGCTAGGAAATCAATTAGGATCATTGAAACACTGTGGAGGCCAGGAAACAATGTTCAATCTCAGTTTTAGCTATTTACGAATCATTTCTTAAGGCCCTATATGCCTGAACAAAGAAAGCATGCAAAACTCTCCACAGACTTTTGCAGAGATGAATCTGGAACACATCTGAGTTAGGAGATGCCAGTGACTGAATACCCAGGAGGCTAGCTCCCTTTGAAGCTGTACGCCTCAGGTCCATGATCAGGCCTTCAAGCCTGACACGCAGACTTTACTAGAGTAGACAAGTGGGTGTGGCACTTCTTTCCATGGTATTTTCATCTAAGTTTGTTCCCATGCATGGACATTGTCTTTCCCACTAAACATTTTCTTAGTTAAAAATCTGGTTTGTATTGCTCTTACACAAATTCTACTTCATACTTCATACGTTAGTAGCTCTTATTTTATACCCTGGTTTTGTCCACAATAAAGCATTAATTAATTTTTTATCAATGTATGTCAAATGGACTGCCTAGGGGAAGAAGCTGACAGATAGTCTAGTGCCGTGTAGTGAGTTTCTGGGAGAATTTAAATCCTGACAACTGTTCACAGGAGAAATCCTAAGCCTGTCCTAATGTGCACAGATGTCCTCAGAGCACATAGAGTAAAGGAAACAATGGTCACAGATTGTTTGCCCCGCCTAGGGCTCTTTCAGCAGCCAATGGGATTTAAGAGCCACAGTTTTAGCTTTAGTCTGTCAGGTCTGAGGGTCTACCTCTAGAAGCAGGCATACCAGGTCAGAATGCTGCCCTTGGAACTAGGCCAGCCTGAGCATCACAAGCTAGCCCAGCCAAGAGCACCATGGGAAATGCAATACATGGAAGCCTTACATCAGCCAGGGACCCCAGGAAGAGGACAGTTGATCAAGTGGTGTCTTTGAGCCATGCTTTGACCCCCACCCCCAATTTGTAGACATCATGAAATCTGTTTGTACTGTAATGCACTTTGCTATCATTTCCTTTTTTAATATCTTACTGGATGCTCAACACTAACCGGCACTTATTTAAAATGGATGAGGGTATGCCTTCAGAAATCCTGTCCACTCCCTATAAAGGGGTTTTATTACATATTGCTAAACTCTTGAGCACCTCAGTGATTAGTAAGAGCATCTGTAAGAAGTCTACTGATATCACGTAAAGAACTAAACAAGAACACCACAAGTGACTCAAAAAATATATTCCCGGAAGTCTTAAGGTTTGGGGGGTAAAAATTCCAATAAGAAAAATGAGCTACTTCTCTATGACTTTTGGCCTGGGAAGGTCCTTGAGACCTCATAGATTATAATCCTATCACTAAAGGTGCTGGTGAATGCTAGAAATAGACAGTGAGTCTTTGTTGCTGAAAACATCAATGCCTTTGACTGTCAGACATTGAAGAATAAAGCTAGGACTAAACTGATAGCTCCCTCCCTCTTAGTTGCCTTTTGTAATGCTGAAGGCAGCACATCGGCTTCTGGTAGAGAATTGTCACCAACAGTTCCACTCTTCCCATGTGCCACAATACTAAAATGCCAGGCAAGCTGTACTCACCAGGGCAATAATGACACAACTGTTATGGGTGAACTGTTTTTTTAGTTGAACTGGAGGGCACCTCACAGCACAAACCTCAAAGTACTATACGCCAGACAAAGGAGGTCAGAGGTTTCAGTAAAGAAGCTACTGCTATAGCTTAAGTAATATATAATATATAATATGAGTATCAAATTACATTCTAATAGTGTGTGTGTGTGTGTGTGTGTGTGTGTGTGTGTGTACACATATGGACCACTGTTACTATTATCTTCAATTGTTCATGGAGGGAGACTTCTTTTTTGACAAGAACAAAGTAAATTAATAAATTCCCAAGCTTTTGAAGCAATGTGACTATGACTGTGGTATGGTGGACCAATACTAAGTCATAGGTGGAGAAAACTATCAAACAGCCATATCATCCCTTCAAGGTTCATAATCCTTTGGAGATGAGGGTACAGTAAGAATGTAATCACCAAAAGAAGAGGTAGAGTCTTCTTGTAGTTATTTCCTCTGTATTGAAAAGTTCCCTCGTTGAAAATAGAGGAAGGTTCCTTAAGGCTCAGGAGGTAAACAGAACTCACAAGTCTCATGAAGTTCCTGAAACTAACAAGAATCACAAGGGCCTTCCCCAAATTTACACAAGCAGGAACAACTACTTCAGAGAAGAGACTGTTTGATTGTCTGAGATGCCTGCAAGTAAGGCAGAGTGGCCTGGGACTGTGGCTTTCCTGAGTCACTACCTATACCTGGGTGGGCTTTTCAGTAATGCAGCTGCCTTTGAGTCATCCCCACTCCCATAAGTAACCCAAAATCAAATCCCTGGTTTGCTAAGGTAGAGTTGGATAAAATAATTTCTTTAATTTGTTGCTCTATCTTAGGTTATAAGTATTTTCTCACATCTGCCCAGGAAAAGTCACAAAATACCTTTTGAGGTGAGAGCTGTATTTTTTCATTGACAAAAGAATTACATAAAATATAAATATGACAAAACTCATGATGCTGAGTAAGGATTAGTGATAAGGAATGCAAAATAAGTTCCAAACACAAGCAAAAATGATGCAAACTCATTATGATGAAACAGGATTCAGTTCACACAAAATTTATTGCATTTACAAAAGTTTATTAACAAAGATGCCTGCACTTTTACACATAAAACCACCATTTAAATGCATGGAAGTAAGCGATTTCATGGAATTCTGGCAGTTGAATTAAACAGATGAAGAGGAGTGAAATGAAAGCCCCAATCAGCTTTGAGGTACCTGGTCAAATAATAAGCAATAGCCTTTCCCTCTTTATTGATAATTTTCTTACAAATATAGTTTTTCTATGTTAATATTTGCATCTAGACACATAAAATGTCAAACCTTTTTAATATTTCCTACAATCTACTAATCTTACATCTGGATATATTAGTTATTGAGTTCTTA
Organism: Mastomys coucha; assembly: GCF_008632895.1. Classification (NCBI taxonomy): domain Eukaryota; kingdom Metazoa; phylum Chordata; class Mammalia; order Rodentia; family Muridae; genus Mastomys; species Mastomys coucha. Next base: position 44,375,936 of record NW_022196911.1, on the reverse strand, counting down.
GAAGTTTGTATACTCATTTACCCCATTCCCATCAATAACAGGAAAGGAATCTAGGCAGCTGGCAAAACAGATGCTCATAGTTCTGCTGGGAGAGCTTTGTTGCTTTACTGCAGCAGCAGAAATGATTCTGCCTTCTTTTCTAAGAGGGAAAACTAACCCACGTCTCAAACTCACGTGCTACATGAAGCAGCTCTGCTCATGATCAACTTGTTTCTTCCATGAAAGAATGGAAAGCACTTATGTAAGAGGCCTAGAAAACAGGGCCTAAGTTATGACTGACATTAGACAGGGTCACAATACATTAGGGAAATGGACTGACACTGAGGTCCCACTTGGACCTGATGCTTCACACCCATGCACACACAGGTTATTCTACACACACTAATTAGGTTATGAAGTTTAAAGGGCATAAAGTTGTGAGAGCAAAGTGGTATTGAGCAACAGAAGAGACATAGGAAGAAGAAACTGGGGTTGGATTTGATCAAAGTATAGTATCTGAATGTATAGATATTAAATTAAAAATGAAAACACAAAAAGGAGAAACAATCAGAGGGAACTCAAGCCCTCTGCCTTGGGTCACAGTGTCCACTCGATGACACAACATGGAGATCTGGCTTTGAGTGTTGCCATGTAAAATTAAAAATCCTCTGACACTCAGACTTGCCAAGAACCCAGCCCATATCCACAGGTGCTCACAATACACCTCCCCCAGTCTCCTCCTCTGCAAAGTCATATCTGCATCTGCATTTTACCTTGCTGAGCAGCGATGACAGACAGTAACCCAGAGAGAAGATCCTCACTCCAACTCCTAAACAAGGAAGGCATTTAAGCCCTATGGCTGCTGGGAATGTTTGGTTTTCTTTCAAACTTTATAACTTATTTGCTTCACACACACACACACACACACACACACACACATACACACACACACACTTGTGTATGGAGGACTTGATGATGTCCTTCTACCATGTGGAATACAGGCATCAAACTCAGATCCTCAAGGTTGGCCACAAGTGTCTTTATCTGCTGAGCATCTTGCCATCCTAGGACTGGCTTTGTCGTTTGTTTTGATTTTTTTTTTTCTTATCTTCACCTTTGGGGGGCCTTGACAGTTTCACGCATGGACACAACTAATTGTAGTTGTTTTGACACCTAGTTCCCCTCTCCCACTGAAACCCTCTGGACTTCAGAATACAAAATGTTTTACTGATCAGCTTTTCCTTC
>NW_022196911.1:44366847-44374167 GCF_008632895.1 Mastomys coucha | reverse complement strand
AACAGCTGGGCCACACACCCTCCATAGCTGATGGTCCTGTCAAGTCCATGGAGGTTGATGAGGAGCTGGGGCACGGTGCTCGTGGTACAGCTGAGGTCCAGAAAGGAGAGATGAGAGAGGAAGAAGTACATGGGTGTGTGCAATCGAAGGTCCATTCGGGAGAGAGCAATGATGGCGGTGTTGCCAAAGAGAGTTATAAAGTAGAAAATCAAGATATAAATAAAGAAGATGAGTTCAAGTTCAGGCCAGTCTGAGAAGCCCACCAAAATGAAGCCTCCTCCCAAACTGGTGTTGAAGCTTCCCATAGCCTTTGACCTGAACAAGTACCTGAAGGCAATTCAGTGCATCCTATGAAGAATAAGGGTTCATACGCTGTTTACAATATTCCTTAAGCACTTAAGCAAACCCAAGCATGGGTTTGTTGTCTGTTCTGTTACCCAGCCCACTTCGCTACAGCCTTCCGTTCTCACTCTTCCCTACTTTAGGCAGAAAGCCTCTGGATGAGGAATGATGTCATCTTTCTTTGAACTATACCTCTGCTGCCTCTATGTTCCTAGATTTAGCCCGGCTTCTCAGTCCTATAGATTTGATGTTTCTTGTTCTCATTTACACTGAGATTTGGACCTCTAACCCAGCACCATGGAAATTGCTTTAAAAAAACCATGAGACGGGAAAAGCAAAGGTAATGCATGCACAAGTCACACACATGAGGACTGGAGATTAGAGCTCCCCCCCCCAACATCTATAGACACTCTCCTTTGCTCAGAATCATCATTAAATTGTCAGGCTCGAGTGTATCTCCTTTATTGTAGGACCACATCATCAACTTACTGTGCCAGCACAAAGAATACAGTACCTGACTTCCCATCCAATAATTTTATTACTGGCTTGGAGAAATTGCCTCGTGTTTGGGAAGCCTCTAGTTTTATTATCAGACCCACAAACATATTTCTTTCTTTATGGAGGCACTCACAAATGCTCAGAGAGATGAAGGTAGATACTCACCAGTTTCTGTGACGTAGAGCATCATCAGTACCAGATATGTCAGTGCCTAAATGCTTGGTGCTTCATAGAAGGAGTTAGATCAGCACAGTATCGTTAAAAGACCATTTAAAAAGGTAACAGTATATAAATCTAACCCAATTTTCCCGTGTTAGCTTTGCATAGATAACCCTCTCCTCAGCCTCTGGAGAACTAACTCAACCAATGCTGAGTAGGCACTAAATCATCCTTGGCCTCATTCTACAGACCCAATCATTTCTTCCTAACAACACCAATGCTCACTCTAGAGCTTCCTGCGAATATTTATGGTGGTCTTCAAGACTACTTTGTGAAATATTTAATAATAACTCATCAACATTTTATAGTATACAACCAGAAAATAAAGCTGGGTGGAAGTAGTTCATGTCTTTTGTCCCAGCACTCGGGAGGTAGAGACAAGATCTCTGAGTTTGAGGCTAGTTTGGATCTACAGAGCAAGGTCCAGGACAGCCAGGGATACACAGAAAATTTTGTCTTGGAAAAAAAAAAAAAGACCAGAAAATAAAATGAGTACTGTCTGCTCAACTGCAATTCAAAGTCTGAAATTCAAAATCTGGGTGAATACACTGCTTTTTAAACACACAGGACTTTGCCTCAAAGTAGGAAGAATTCTCTTCCATCCTCTGCCCTTAAGAAATTGTTCTTCATTTAGTTTCAACAGTTTTGGCCATGGCTCTGCTTTCTGCTTCCTGCATCTGATGTCTTCAATTTGCTTTTCATTTTAGGTACTAGGTATCTCAGAAATTGAGTTTTGAAAGGAACTGTAAACCCTGCACAGCTTACCATCTCTGTACTCACTCAAGTTCTGGGAAAGAAAACCCTGTGCTTACCTTTGTCATTTCTATCTGGAAGAGCGTGTGAGACCTGCTCCTCGCTGGTCTGACTTCATCTGTGGTGTGGAGGACTTGAAGCCCGGCTGATCCTAGATAAGTCTTGCTTATCTATGACTCTCTGCCCCAAGAGTCTCACCAGCCAGGCACATTGCTAAGCAGGAACTGTCCTCCACCATACTCTCTGGCTCGCTTACCCTAACCAAGACTACAAAGGAACTGGATGTATTAGTAAGCCGCCCTTTCCCTCTGGACACTGCCCGTGGCTCCTTAATAGCAGTGGCAACCAAATTATTTATCACCTGTGGCCTTTGAGACCTGTGGGCCCCAATGTGGCAATTATAACCAACTGGCTGATTCTCCAAGATGCTCTCACTGTCTTCAGTTACTACAATTCCCTGCACACTGCCCAATCTTTGCTCCTCTGTCCCCCACTCACTGTCCAATTTAAATTAACTCATTCATGGTGCTTAGACTACACAATTTCACTTGGCTCATGAAACTTTCTATTGTGAGATTCCTCACATATCCCCAACTTGGACCCAAGTCCTGGTAGCCCTAAAATTAGATCATATTTTGTGTTTCATATAAGCCTACCATGTTCACCGCAATCCAGGTGTCTTATTACTATAGAATTCTAATCAAATGCTAATGTTCTCAATTACACACGTCATTGGTCCAACTAAGCATCTCTTCCTTTGAGGAAGAGTCTGGTCTCTCAGGGTCTCTTCAAATTCCACATGAATTTTAGAGTAGGTAACTTTCTTTTCTGCAAACAAAATATTTCTCCATTTTTGTGGAAGTTGAATTAAATCTGTAGAGTGCTTTGAAACAGTGTTGACATCTTAACAATATTTAGCTTTCCAGTCTATGGTCATGGGCCCTCCATTGTTTTAACTTCTTTTACAGATTTTCATATACTGGTCATTTACTTCCTTAGTTAAATGAATTTCTAAATATGTTCTTTGTTGGAGGTAAATGATTTTCTTTCTCAGTCTCCTTTTGGAATTGTTCAATTTCTCTTCCAGCACTGCTTTCACTAAACACTTTGTTTGGGGTTCTGGGACACAAAAGAGTGACAAATTGGGCCCCCTTCCCTCTCAAGTATACAGGATTCCCCTTTCATTCTTGAGCAGAGCTACAAGTTTCTCCTGGAACAGCCTATGTGTGCCCAATGTCCACTTCTGGGCTTCAAACCATATTGTACTGAGGCAAGTGGATATAAAAGGGAGGGCAATAAAATCACTGCTAGTTTGTTGGTCGTAAAATTCATTTCCCCCTAATCTGTCCATTAATTTTCAGGTACTCAAATAAAAATTTATGTTTTCTGTCTGCAACTCATAGTTGGTTTTAATGGGAGAGACAGAATCGAGTCTGTTCTTCCATCTTTCCAAGAAATAAGACCATTAGGTCATAGACAGACAGACAGACAGACAGGCAGGCAGGCAGGCAGGCACACACACACACACACACACACACAGAGAGAGAGAGAGAGAGAAAGAGAGAGAGAGAGAAAGAGAGAGAAAGAGAGAGAGAGTCACATAGACATACACAAAGAGACACAGATGCAGACACAAAAAAAACATTCATGGCTTGAGCACATCTGTTTTGAAATGTTAGCAATTTTAACTTAAAAAGGGTAAAGCAGAGCTGGGGAGGTGGCTCAGTGGGTAAGGGCATTTGCTACCAAGCCTAATGACCAGAGAGAACAGACTCCCGTAAGTTATCCTCTGACTTCCACAGATGTACGGTGGCATTCACATGCCTTCTAATAAATAAATACATTTAATAAGATAAATAACTACTTTTAAAAAAATACAGGGTTTCTCTGAGTCACCCTGGCTGTCCTGAGACTTGATCTGTAAACCAGGCTGGCCTCAAACTCAGAGCTCTGCCTGCCTCTACCTTTCCAGTCCTGGGATTAAAAGGCATGTCCCATCACCACCCAGCAAATAAACTATTTAAGAAACCTGTAGCAAAATGAAGACTAATGTGCCAATTACTCTTTCCCCTTCTAGACAATTTCCCTGTGTTAGTTAGCTTCTGTTTAGCAGACTGCTCCCAGGCAGCAGAGTCCAGGGAAGCACAAAGGGCCTATCTATTTGTGTCTTGCTGTTCATGACATCTGCCATCCAATTAGATGAAAGGAGAGCTTTTCTGGGTTATCTATCGCATCTGGCATGTACCTGTCTTCAACACTGGAAACCGCTTCTCACTCTTCACAGTATCGCCAAGCAGCACAGGGAGTCCCTACTTTGTCGTTAGGAAATCAAAGGCTTGGCAAGGTCAAGCCCTGTCTGGACCACCCAGTTCTCTTGCTTCCACATGCAAGCCTCCATCCATCCTCAGGAGCTGTGCCTTCTTCAGCATCCTGGAACACCTTGCGTCCCTTCTCACTGCAGACCTCATTGACGTCACCATCACTTGGTAACCCAGGTCTGAATCCTGCAACTTCCTGTCTAGTTCAGCCCCAGTGGAGGTCAAACCTCCTGGTAAGACACTCCTTTCTCCATCAGTCAGCTGCCATTTGTTCTCCCTTCCCATTTTATCGGGGTCATCAACTGTCACAGCAGCAAAACTTAGGCAACTGGCACTGAGCACTTATCGTACACATACTCGTTGCCATGAAATATGCTTGCAAGTCCGAGGCTCTATTTAATCTTCCCAACAACCCAGCAGGAAATTCTTTCTTCAGTGAATGATGGAAGACAAGGCTCTTACAAGATAACTTGCCCAAGGCAGTATTCACAACTCAAACATGTCAACCTCCAGAACAGGCTTCACTTTCCCTGAGCCTCGCTAGCTGGCTCCGCCCTCTGAAAGCGCTCTAAAGATCTATTCCAGACAGGAAAACAAATGAGGCCCTCGGGGCAGCTCTTACATCACCACCACCTTGCCCCCAGCCCAGCTTCTAGGAAGGCTTAAAGCCTCTGACTCAGTCAGAGAGCCTACCAGCACTGAGCCTGGGAAAGCTGACAGAGTCACATGGCTATCTAGCCCGTTAGTTATCCAGGTACAGGAAAGGATCTAGACTGCAGTGGTTCTCAACCTTCCTAATGCCGAGACCCTTTAATACAGTTCCTCGTGCTGTGGAGACCCTTCGTTGCTACTTTGCTTCTGTCATTGTGCTACTGTTATGAATCATAGTGTTTGTATGTGTCTGTGTTTTCCGATGGTCGTAGGCAACTCCTGTGAAAGGGTCATTCAACCCTCCAAAGGGCTTTCAACCCAAGGGTTGAGAACTGTTGGTGTAGGATGGGGAAGGTATCAGGCATTAAGCACATGCAGGGCGAAAGGTAATTCATATCCTGGCGTGCTTAGATGTTGGTCGAGGTAGCCATACTCAAACCCACTGCCAGCAAAAGGTCTGTGTGGGTGTTGGATAATATAAGAGCCGGACGTACATCAGCCAGAAGAGGGTCCATGCCTCCTGCGTCACTTAGCAAGAGAGGAAGAAAGTCAGTTCTTGCCATGTTGACTGGCCTGCCTTCGTTCATAACCACCTAAGTTCTGCCACTTAATGTCACCTGCACAGAGGCAAGGCAACAGGCACCACCTTACAGCCAATATGGCACCACAGAGCTCAGCCTGCCTGTGGGGAGAAAAGGCCTCACTGGGAATATTTATAGACTTGCTAGAGATAGAACTTCAGCCAGGACACATTCTAAGAGGCGAAATTATTACAAAGGAGTCCAATCAGTGTATTCCTGAAAAATAGGAGCGCACCATGGGCTACTAGAGAGAGGGTTCCTTCATTCCAAGTTATTGTAAAATATATGAAAAGCTGAAATTGCCTATGGGAAAGTTTTGTGTTCCCTGTACGTAGGTTTTCCATCCTTGGATTTTTGTTCAAGCTGATGATAAATTGTGTATATAGGTTAGGATGTAGCTCACTTGCAGAGCACTTGACAGCTGATGCAGGGTCTGAGGGCAATTCCAGGCATAAATTAATAAATAAATAAATCCTGTGGGTGTGCAGAATGCAGTAAGGGGTTATGAAAAAAAAAAAACTAATTCTAGGACCTAATATTTGCCACAGGTTTTCCTAAAAAGCAGGAAGTGATTAAAAATTAAGTATATAATAGTGCATGGTAAATTTTCTTATTATGAAATACCAGAAATTAAAGAGGTAATTAACACATTGTGGTTTTTTAAGAAAAAAATAAATAAAACAGCATACATGAATAGCAATAGAACATTCATGTTAACACTGTAATAGAGTGATTTGCTGTAGGTTTTTTTGAGGGGGGTTGTTTGTTCGTTTGTGTTGTTATTGATTGTCACTGTTTGTTTTTTTCTGAGATGAGGCTTCTCTGTTTAGCCCCAGCTCTCCTGGAACTCCCTCTGTAGACCAGGCTGGCCTCCAACAATTTGCAAAAGGTTTAAGCAGAAGAAAAGAGTGGAAATTTTCAGAACAAAAAGAAATTTCTTTTTAATTCCAAGTTTTAAAACTCACTTGTGGGTGCTGGGAGTCGAACCCAGGTCCTCTGAAAAAGCCAGTTTCTAACCACTAAGCCATATCTCCAGCTTCCTCATTTTCATTTTTATTTGATGTTGTCAAGTACTAAGAAGTCTCAACTTTTACAATGATCTCAAATGGCACTGCACAAAGTAGTTTAGTGTATTACAAAACAAAACAACAAAACTCCTCCTCATAGAAGTAACAAAAATTTAAATGAGGGAACATGATCAGAGATGAGGAGGACACAACACCTGTCCCAACACAGGGAGTAAATGGGACCAATGGGACCCAGGCACACAGGAACTCAGCCAGCCCAGTATCCTGTGTTGCTTCAGGTCTGTCTGAGCCAGTGCCCTAAGCAGACCTTGGGTGCAAATTCTGCAGCCAGTCCCACAACACCAGAGGAAGCTCCATTCCCAGGAGCTCTGACATGCCCAGGATCCTAGGATCAGAGGCTGGTGCCTTGAGCAGACCTTGGGCGCAGACTCTGCAGTGAGTCCCATAATTCCCAGAGGAAGCTATACTCCCAGGTGCTCTAATAAGCCCAGGATCCCAGGATCCCAGAATCACAGGATCACAGAGACAGCTTGACTCTGAGGAGTTCTGACACAACCAAGATTACAGGAAGGACAGGTTCCAGTCATATTTAGCCAGGGCAGGTAGCACTAGAGATAACCAGATAGTGGGAGGCAAGCTTAAGAAAATAAGCAACAGAAACCAAGGTTACTTGGCATCACTAGAACCCAATTCTCCCACCATAGCAAGTTCAGGACACACCATCACACCAGAAAAGCAAGATTCGGATCCAAAATCACTTCTCATGATGATGATAGAGGACATTAAGAAAGACATAAATAACTCCCACAAAGAAATACAGGAGAACACAGGTAAACAGCTAGAATCCCTTAAGAGAAAACACCAAAATCCCTTAAAGAACTACAGGAAAACACAATCAAACAGGTGAAGGAAATGAACAAAACCATCCAG
>NW_022196911.1:44355005-44366124 GCF_008632895.1 Mastomys coucha | reverse complement strand
AAATGCCAGCCCAGGCTACTATACCTAGCAAAACTCTCAATTACCATAGATGGAGAAACCAAGATATTACATGGCAAAACCAAATTTACATAATATCTTTCTACAAATCCAGCCCTACAAAGGTTAATAATAGAGGGAAAACACCAACATAAGGAGCAAAACTACACCCTAGAAGAAGCAAGAAAGTAACCTTTCAACAATCCTACACAAACATTATTCCACCTCTAACAACAAAAATAACAGGAATCAATAATCGCTTTTTCTTAATATCTCTTAATATGAAAATTAATATTACCTTATCCTAATCGATTCAAAATCAAAAGTATGAGGAATTGGAAATTTGTTGGCTATCATCTGGTGGTCTCTCTAATTTAGTAATTAGAGAAATAGGTCCAATATTGTACCATCCATATACACTTTCTGCTTGTTTGCACCTGACAGTGTCTTGCCGGGTACCACATAATGGTCTTGAAACTATGCTTCTTCTATCTCAACCTCTCTATTAGTAGAATTGTTTATTTGATGTTTATTTGATGTTTTTGCACTATACTATGATTTTCAAAATAGCTTACATAGTTCAAAATTATTTATACAGTCAAAAGAAGTGTAAGCAATTAACTTGGGAGGTGGCTTATAAGAGAACAACAAAGAGTGAGATATTGTATCAAGTTTGAAGAAGAGGACTTTGTAAGTTACTCTTTCTCTGAAATGAATGCTTTTCAAAATCATCACAGCCAATGAACCAGATTCCTACCCTCACCTAATGTCTGTGCCACCCTCCAAGCAGAACCATTGTTCACTGAAACAGTTGGTGAATGACTTCATGGATAGACCATCTTAATACACACACCATTTCTTTAATGAATGTAACCTGTTCTCTGTGGGCTGAGAATGAAGACAATCACACCAGTCAAATAGCTTTGACCATAGCAGGAAATCTGTATCCAAAAATCATGCCTACAATTCATTCCTTGGTGCCGCAGAACTGTCAACTCTTAGCTTAACTATGATGGAGGTAAAATCCTTTGGTGGTGTGAGGGTCATTGAAGTACAGTCTTATTACAATGAACTTCAGTGTCTAAAAATTGTTCTTATTTTGGGCTTGTACCACAGTAACAGCCAAGATTTTAAACTATTAAAAACAAAACAAACAAGCAAACAAAAAGACTTTATCTATTTATGTTCATTTAAAAAAAACTAGTAGTGATGTTTTGTTTTAAAATATACAGCTAATATGTTTGAAGCTATTTTAAAATTTATATTGAGAAAAACGTATGTATTTTCAGTATTGCTGCAGACAAACATCTACATAACACTGTTAAATTGATTGTTTTATATCAAACAACTTTTATACTACTCATTTTTGTTACAATATTTTATAAATTTTAAAAAATATGACAAAATAAAAAAAAAACAAAAACAAAACAAAACAAATGTAAATGAGGATAAGACAGCCAAGGACATGTGTCCACCCTGGCCCAGCTAACAGGGAAGGCAGGAATTGATTCCAATAGAGACTGGCGTGAGCAATTTGGGGATGAGTTGAATTCCAATAACATCTTAGAATGCCTCAAGGGGAGGCCTCTGATAAGGCCAGCAGTCATCAGCAGAGAGATGGGTCGTTTCTCTTTTCCCAGAATCCCAGGTTGGAAGCCACCAGCAGAGAGACAACTCGGCTGAAGAGAGTAGTAAATTAAACACGCATCAGTCCATGGCAGCTTGGGTTCCCAAGAGAACTGCAGAGCCACTGGCTGCAGTCCCAATGAGGGGAAATCCAGGGACACAGAAAGCTCACCCACCAAGCAATCAGCTGCAGGTCCCCGTCAACGTGTTTAGAAGTGGCATGTTCAGCTGAGCCAGTGTGGGCTAGGTCAAAATACTGTTTTTCTCTGCCTAACAGCTTGTCGTGGCTCTGCTTCTGCAAGAGAGAAGTTTGCTGAGGATTTAGTAAACTGTCTGCATGTGCTTATAGACACTGGCTGTATAAATTATATAAGCCATGATTTTGAGGTGGCAGGGGATGAGGGGGATGTGGCTCTGAGACTCACTGTGTAGCCCTGGCTAGCCTGGACCTTTCTAAACAGATCAGGCTGGCTTCAAACTCACAGATATCTTCCCACTCCCTCCAGCCTCCTCCTGTCTCTGCAGTGCTGAGATTGAAGGCATGCACCCCCATATTCTAGCACTGAGCTGTTTCCTGTCTCTGCTTAATATTCATGCCTGTGTCCCTAAGAATTCCCATTCTAACTCATCAGCACTGAGTCAGCCTCCTTGAATCCAAGGCAAAATAAGACCGCTCTCACAAACCCACAGAAAATAGAGGGACTCTGGGGAAATAAAGTTTTCTTTTGTCTGATTTACTCCTTGTAGAGAAGAGTGGGGGGGAGAAGAACTGAAAAAAAATGTGCATGTGTATTAATATTTACCAAATATATAAATACCATTTTTACCATATACAATATTACATATACAATATTTACCACACACACACACACACACACACACACACATACACACACACACACACACACACATATATATATATGACTTACACATATATATGACTTAGACTTGTAAAAAATGGTTTGGTGCTCAATGCAGCTTCTTTTCTCATAAGGAAAAGAACCACATAATCAACTCTGCAATAATGATAACTGTTTTCATCTAAGATTTCAACTTATTGTGTGCTTCTGCGTCTGTGCGTGGTATGGGCATGTAACTGCCCGCAGGGTCCACAGAGTCCAGAAAAGGACATCAGATCCCCTGGAGCTGGAGTTGTTGGCAGTTGTGAGCCACCCAACATGATGCTGGGAAAGGAACTTGGTCCTCTGCAAGACCAGTACATACTTTAACCACTGAGCCAACTCTCCAGTCTCCATGATAACGGTTTTTAAATTCTTGCAGAGAAGTAGTGAAAGACAAAAAAATGCTATCAGTGATTAAAGTGCAGGGGTTATGGGTGACCTTTTACACATTTTTACCACATTGTCTCTAATATGCATAGATTTTATTATTAGGAAAAAGATGGAGGTGCAGGGGAGAGGGCAGGGTGTTCCTCCCTAGACTCTGAAGGTACTGCAACCTCCTGATATCATGGTCTGCTGGGTACCTCGATCTCTAGGGTTCAGCATAAGCTTGCCAGTAAAACAAAGCTTCCAGGGACCCCGGGAGTCTGTGGTTAAAAGTTAATGTTATCTTACCTTGAATTGTGAGCATTCCTTGCCCCTCTAAGGGGAGCCCACATTCCAAACGGAATGATAGGATCCCATCAATATGGTTCTCAGCCTCCACTTAGATCGGTTTTTACACTATGGGGTGATAAAGGGTGAGAGGCAGAAATTGTTTCCAGGCGAGCTCAGCAGGTACAGTGGACCTCCATGCCCCATGGTGAGATAGCCTGTGCTTCCAAAAAGAGGCATGCCTTCCTTCCTTCCCTGTTCTGAGCTGATGACAGGATTGGGGGGAAGAGAGAATACAAAAGAAAGCATAAACTAGTGAAGGGAACTGGGTGGATACTGGCGTTCTCCCCTGGGCAAATGGAGACTAGACATGTAGATGGTCCTCTTACCACCCAATCACAAATTACTCTCCTCCTCCCGCTGGCTCCCTGTGTGCTCAGCACAGCGACAAATATTCCCTCTCACTTCCTCCTGACAAGTTTGTACAATAAGCCTTGGAAATTATAAACGACAATAACTTTATTCATTTATTTCCCAGAGAAAGAATTGTTCCTATTCTTGCATACCAACAAATGGAGGAACATGACAGATCAACTCAAAGTCTGCGAAGTGTCGTCGCCGTTTGAACTGCCTGGGAAGGCGTGCTTACAGAAAGCGTGTAGTTTCCTGCCTGTGTCTTTCCAGTCAATAGCTTCTGTGTGATACGACTAGGGTCTTTTTATTGCTCTTAACTTTGTGAGAAAAAGAAAGTATTTTAAAAGTGTTTTAGAATATCAATCATAGAGACCTATATAAATGTGGATGCTTGAATGTACTAGTTGACAATAGGGCCAAAGTCGGTAGGTTGAAAAATGCCGAGTAAATTATATCAGAAGTACTAGAAGGTATGACATATACACAAGACAGGATATAACTGGAGGGAGGGGCAAGAAGGACGAACTGAAGAAGAAGGAAAAGAATCCGGGGGGTGGGGGGGGGGGACAGTTATCTGCTCTGCTAGGGAAGAAAGGTACTGACTTCAGTGTGTGAGCCGTCTGAGTGAGTTGTAGAGCTGCCAGACCAGGAGGGGAGACAGGCAGTCATTATAATGGATGGAAGCCCCGGGGGCGGGACATCAGTATCTTCAGTAGTTTCAAAAATTCTGAGTCTTATCAATTCAACCAAACTTCACCAGAGACTTTGCAAACTCCCAACTAGTGCAATTTTTCAAACTACCACTAGAGGGCACTCCTGCCTAACGAAGACCAAAGTCCAACTACATGCTTGCTTAGTATACCTAGATTAAAAATGAATCTAGGAAGTGAAATTATGAATGAATTTCGTCTACTTCTAATTTTCTACATTTTACAGTGGTATCGGAGTTAACGCATTACTTTATGGTTACTAAAATATTTGTAAATAAAAAACTGATGAAAAGTAGCGCCCCACCACCATCCAATCAATAAATGGGGTAAAGCTCTGGATAGACACGACCCCAAAGAAGACTCAAGTGACTAGCAGATACTTCAAAACGTTTGTGATGTCAACATCCTTAGCCAGCAGGAAACGCAAAGTAAAACTGCTTCGATGTCCTATCTCACCCTGGTCAAAAGGGCTATCACCAGGCAAACAAATGCTGGGGGTGGTGTGGGAATACGTGGTGTGCCTTATACTGCACTTGCGGGAGTGTGAACTATTTATTGTAAATAGAATTAAAATATGACTCGGTTGTGTCACTCCTGGATATATACCTGAAGGATTCTGGGTCTACATACCTCAGAGATACCAGTACCTCCGTCCATATAGTGGCTGCGCTATCTACAATAGCTGAGAAATGAAGCATCTTGGATGCCCGTCAGGCAGATGAACACATAAGGAAATGTAATGTGCGCATACAATGGAATTTCATTTAGCTGTAAAAAAAAAATTAAATCGTAACACTCAGGGTGAAGTAAACAGAGCGGAAGATTATTATGCTACACGAAATGAGCCAGACTCAGAAAGACAAAAACTGGAACATTGATTTAAGTATGCGCATGCGTGTGTTGAAAGAAAGAAGACCATGACCTGAGAAAAAAGGAAGAGACCTTAAGGGCGGGAGAAGTGGGGGTAACGGAATAAGAAGGCAGTGGTTCTCAGTGTCGCGACCCTTTAACACAGCTCCTCATGTGGTGGCGACCCCCCCCACCATTAAATTATTTTTCCTGAGACCTTCATATCTGTAATTTTGCTACTGCTATGAATCGTAATGTAAATATGTGATATGCAGGATATCTGATATGTGATCCCTGTGAAAGGGGCCATTTGTCCCCTTCCCCCCCCCCCCCACGGAGTTCGCAACCCAGAAGTTGAGAACCACTGAGCTCAGGGCCCGTGAACACAGAAAGAAGGGCGGTTTGGAAGATGGCAGAGGGGTGGGTGAGCGAAGCAGAGAAGGGGGGCGGGGGTAAGAACAATGAATGATGGCATACACGTGCGAAAATGCTACAGAGAAAACCAGGGCTCCGTGTGTGAATTAATTAAATTTAAAAGTTGTTTTTAAAAGATTTGTCCTCTGACCTTGTATTTGATGGGACAGATAATGGAGCATGGGTATAATGGGCATGTGGCTGGCACATGACAAAGTATTGATTCTTATATCATCTCAGTGGAAGAAATGTGGGTCACTAATCTTTCGATTTCCCTATGGGCTTAAATTCTCATAATAAAAACTTGAAAAAAAATACTTCAAACATAAAATTGTCAAAAGTTGGGAGTGAATAAAGTAATATTCCCATCCATTAATTCAAAGATAATTTCTACCTTAGTAATACACTGAACATCACTGAGAACACCATACTCACCCTTGGGTACTGACCAGTAAATGTCTGGAAATTCTTCTCCTCCAAATATTTGTTTAAACATTCCGTTCTGGTTGCAGGGACTTCTGCACTTCAAGGACAGAACACAAAAGCAAAGAACTCCAGCCGGTTACTATTTTAACTTATCAAATACTTTCAAACACAGCAGCTAAAAATAACCATTAATTGTGCTAGTCATAGGGTGAACATTGAGGAAGGGCTTGACTGGCTAACTGTTGCTTCACACCAAGTGGTAGCAGATAGTGGCCCAGGCTTGGAGTTTCAAAAGGCTGCACAGGACTAAATATCGAAGATGGTTCACTCCGCACGGCAGCAGATGCTTCCGCCCACCAGTCATCCCACGTGGCCTCTCCAGGGAGGTGGTCCCAGAGCAGTGAGATTTCTTACAAGCATAGCTTTCAGCCCAAGGTTCTAAGCCAGAGGTTCTCCACCAGCCGTCACAACCGCTTTGGGGCTTGCATACCAGATATCCTGTGCATCCGATATTTACATTACGATTTACAACAGTTAGCAAAATAAGTTATGAAATAGCATTGAAATAATTTTATGTTTGGAGGGTCACCACCACATGAAGAAAGGCATTAAAGGATAGCAGCTTTAGGAAGGTTAAGAACTACTGTTATAAGTGAACCAGGCAGAAATCACACAAGCTTCTTTGTTGTTGTTGTTGCTGTTGTAGCTGGACTTCGGACACCCTCCAGAGAGCCATATGTAAAACACTTGGTCCCCAGAGTGGTGTGCTGGACAGTGAGGAAGCCTGTGGAGATCCACATTCACTTGGAGTTGTGCTCCCCAAAGCGAGCTGTAGGATCCTAGCCCATCTCATCTGTCTGCTTCCTAGCTGGAGGTGTGAGCACTCACAGCGGCATGCATCCTACCAACCAGGCAGCAGAGTGGCCCAGCTTAGACTTGAACCTTCCAAATCGCGAGCCAAAATAAACCTCTCCTTCCTAGGCGATCTGTGTCTCCTATTTTGTTATGGTGGCATAAAGGGACTAATGGACCTTCAACAGCCTAACTTTGCGTACACACAGCTTAACTTGTGTTGCAGCTTTGGGTAGGATGGGGGCAGCTGTTCCCAGTGTGTGCTAATTGTTATCTTCTGGGGAGGAATGAAGGGTCCTGGGGAGGTCTCGCTACTCATACCAGGGCCTGAGTTCTTCCTTTTTCCTAAGTAGCAACTTTGAAATATAATTACATTCCCAAGAATTATGTGAGCATATCTCCATACTCACGAATACTGCCTGCCTGCTAACCATTCTCCCCCTCTTCCACAGCAGCTGAACACACCATGGGCAAACTGAGACCCCATTCCCCACTTTGCCTGCAATTTGGGACCCAGGCTAAGTTCTAGTGAATGGAGTGCATGTGTGTGTGTGTATGTTTGTGTGTGTATGTGTGTATGTGTGTGTGTGTATGTGTGTATGTGTGTGTGTGTTTGTGTGTGTATGTGTGTATGTGTGTGTATGTGTGTATGTGTGTGTATGTGTGTGTATGTGTATGTATGTGTGTATGTGTGTGTATGTGTGTGTGTATGTATGTGTATGTGTGTATGTGTGTATGTGTGTGTATGTGTATGTATGTGTGTATGTGTGTGTATGTGTATGTATGTGTGTATGTGTGTGTATGTGTGTGTATGTATGTATATGTGTGTATGTGTGTATGTGTGTGTATGTGTATGTGTGTGTATGTGTGTATGTGTGTGTATGTATGTGTGTATGTGTGTGTGTATGTGTGTGTGTATGTGTATGTGTGTATGTGTGTATGTGTGTATATGTATGTGTATGTGTGTATGTGTGTATGTGTGTGTGTATGTGTGTATGTGTGTATGTGTGTGTATGTGTATGTGTGTGTATGTGTGTATGTGTATGTGTGTATGTGTATATGTGTGTGTATGTGTATGTGTGTGTATGTGTGTATGTGTGTGTATGTATGTGTGTATGTGTGTATGTGTGTTTATGTGTGTATGTGTGTGTATGTGTGTATGTGTGTGTGTGTATGTGTGTGTATGTGTGTGTATGTGTGTATGTGTGTGTGTGTGTGTGTGTGTGTGTGTGTGTGTGTGTGTGATATGGGCACTGGTGTCAAGTCTGTGAAGAACTCTTTCCCCTCCTTTCCCCTTTCCTGATGCCTAGATCCATCTTGGAAGGCGATCTGAGAGCCGCACGTTGAAGATGATACCTTGGCTCAGCTGTATGTGCCTGTCAGTCAGCATGTCTGTGTGTGCCTGTCAGTTGGCATGTCTGTAGATGTGTGTGGCCTTTAAGAACACTACTCATGTGCGATCCTGAGAAAGCTTCACCACCATGGCAGGACGATTCTCGCAGAAGCCAGTAAGCGTTACAGAAAGTCACCTTTTCCAGGTCAGGTGGGATTCTCAATGCATAACCTTCACTCCTGTTTTCCTTACTAATATAGGAAAGTTTAACTAGAAAAATCAATTTAGCGGGCGGATTTCTTGCACAATCTCTTTCGCTGATAGCATGCCTGTGCGTTGTGTTGTTAGTGGTCATGAGCCTTTGATCAGGTACTGACTGCAGGCCCTCCTCTGACCTGTCTTCCTTTCTCCCAGCCTGATGTGTGTGGTCGCTGAAACTCTGGCAGACAGGGAGTGACACCTACATGGAGGCCTCGAGCTAAGGCGGGTGAGACAGACATGTGAGGTATCTGAGGCCCTGATGACATCAGAAGCCACTACGCCAGGCCTATATCACCTCCGCCTCCTTTGTTTTTTAAGGTTTGTTTTGTCGACTGTGCGTGTGCCTGAATGTATGTGTATGTCTATGTGTATGTGTATGTGTATGTGTATGTGTATGTAGCACGTGCATGTAGGTGCCCCAGGAAGCATAGGGGGTCAAATCCCTTGGAACTGGAGTTACAGGGAAGCTGCCTGGTATAGGTGCTAGGAACTGAACTGGCTTGGGCAGTCCATACTCCTAACTGATCAGCCGTCTCTCCAGCCCCTGGCTTTCATTTCTTTAGATCCATATTTCCTGTTATAGGTAGCTAACTCTAGTTTGGTCACTTACGGTTTTAGTAAGAAGAGCCGCACTTCAAATGAGCGGAGGGTGGTGGTGTGGCAAAGCAGACCAACCTCAGTGCCATGTGGTCCCCACTCACATAGCCTCTAGGGCTGCCGCTCAGCTTCCTTTAAACTTATGTGAAGGTATGAGGCCTAAATGGGAGAAACCAAGGTGAACAGTGGGAAAAGAAAGCGACAGATTTCCTTCCACGGGACTCTTCTTCGTGTCGCTTCCACATATTAGATCACCTTCGTAAGCTTCCAGAGATATTACTATCCTGACCTCAAAGACAAAGTGTTGGCAGGACCACTGTGTGATCCGGAGGGAGACATCTAGACAGTGCGCCCAGTGCAGACTCCAGCTCAGGCCCATCACATCTGGATAATCTGTGCCACCAGGCTTGGTCTCTGAGTCTTAGAGAATTGAACATGGCACGTGATCCCTTACCTGAAAGGGCCTCTAACTTCTGCTTCCAAACATAAACTCCCTGTAATTTGTCCAGGTTAGGCAAGTGTGCTGGGTAGAAAACAGGGCAAAGGACTCCTGGGCAGCAAACTACCTGCCGATACACAATCCCTACCTGGAAGCCTGAAACCCCTATTTCTTTAGAATGAGGGGAATATTATGTTGCATAAATTTATTAGTTATGTAAACTTATATAAGCTAAGTATTTGCAGAACTTTATGGATTTGTTGGCAAATAAATGTTCTACTTGTGTGAGAAAGAAGTCTGGTAGGATCCTGCACCATGGTATAAATTTGGTAAAGAACTGGGCCGCCTTGTCTTGCCTCAGTGGGAGAGGATGTACCTAGTCCTCTGTGACTTCATGTGTGGGGTGGGGAGGGAGAAATGGGGGAATCTGCATGAGGGGGTACTGGGAGCAGAGGGAGGGGTTGATATTGGCATGTAAAGTGAACAAATAAAATTTCAAAACTCTGATAAAAAAAAAGTATAGCTATTATTGTAATCTGTTTTGTCTTCATAAAATGAATATGTAATGAAGGGGAGAAGACATTCTTAGTAAGAGTTTTCAACCAAGCATGGTGATTGCTTTCTAATTCCCACCCTCTCAGGGTTCCCTAAGGGCTTCAGTTCTGGGAACTCACCCAACAGGGATCAGATGGGGAAGTCTACTGAACACTCAAAGGCCTTGCCTCAGAGACTTGTAGAGAGAACATCTTGTGTTTATATGGATGTGGCACCTGCCAGTAATAAGTCTGATGGCCTATAGCTTAGCCAGCCAGGAAATAGGAGGTGGGACATCGCAGAGGCAGAAAAGATTCTGGGATAGTGCCAGGCTAAGGAGATTGGCTCAGAAGAGTGATGAAACAGACCGGAGCACAGGTAACCAGCCATGTGGCAGAATGTAGACTAACTGGGTTGTTATGATCTAGTCAGAGAAGAGTCTAGCTATGTGGCCAAGGCATTTGTAAGTATATTTTTGAGTCTGAGTCTTATTTCTGGGAGCATGGAGCTGGGAGGAAGAAACGCCTAACTTCAACAGAGACCACAGCCAATGCTACGGTGAGTTACTCTACAAACGAGATGTCAACCGGACCCAGATAAGAGGACAAGGACATACAGAAGTCATAGAGAGTGGTACTTCAGCCCTGGGAGTCATGAGTGAATGGGCATAAGTGACCTCAGGGTGACCGTGGAATATCTAAATGGAAAGCATGGCATTTAACAGCATGGAATTTTCAGGGGCTTGGTTTCCATGTCCACTTGGTTTCCACAGGAGCACTGGCGTTCCTAGTCAACTCCGCGCATGTGACCTTCAAGAATGCCTTAACAAGCAGCAAGCAGACCCCTTGGGGGACATACTTCAAAAGCAAACAGGTTACAAAGAGACCTCAAAAAGGCACTCATTTCAAGGAAAAACTGAGAAGCCCAGGCTGTTTTTAAAGTATCCTCTATCAAGTTCACCTCTATTATACCTGCTTCTCTCCTTTGGTGAGACTGCAGAAACACAGTACAGGAAGTACTCAGAACGAAGTACGTGGTGCACCCCTTTAATCCCAGCACTCGGGAGGCAGAGGCAGGCGGATTTCTGAGTTCGAGGCCAGCCTGGTCTACA
>NW_022196911.1:44353866-44354921 GCF_008632895.1 Mastomys coucha | reverse complement strand
AAAAAAAAAAAAAAAAAAAAAAAAAAGTACGTGGCCAGGGACTGCTAAATTCATTAGTGCTGAGACCACAAACGGGACAAACTGCTCCAAACTCAATGGTCAGCGATGTGTCTCCCCTCCAATCCCTGTGTCTATAGCTACAAACAATGGACCATCTCCTTCTAGAATCAAAATACATGTTAAATAACCCACCTCAGGGCAACAAGGGGAGACACAACCAAGGCCACAAAGTAAAAGGCTGAGATGTATGAAACGAATTCCACTCTACGGTCTGCAACCCTGAGCCCCCAAACAAGGCCATTAGCTCGCACTTCTTCCCTTCTGGATAGAGCTTACCCAGGGATCTCTACCACCAGTGGCAAGATCCAAATTTGACTGTGTCATAAGTCAGTGCTAGGAAGGTATCTGCTAATAGAGCTCTTGCAATACAAGCAAGAGGGCCTGAGTTCAACCCCCACACACCAGTTATGGAAGCACTGGAGGGGATGGAGACTGGTGGGCCCCTGGGGTGGGTCACTGGTCAGGCAGCCTAGTATAATGGGTAGGTTCTCTGCCAGTGGGAGGCCCTGTCTCAATAAGTAACATGGACAGTATCCTGAGGAATATGACTCCCATAAAAATACACACATTTGTACCTACGCACACGCACAGAGTGCTGCCGCCTGTGATAGAAGTCAAGTTTCAGTAAACACTGAGGGTGGGACAGACATGCTCTGGTTATCAGTATGAATGGTCTTCTCACTAGCCCAACCGGGAGGAGCCTTAGGTGCTGCAAACCCTGGGTTCACAGGCAGCTTGCAGAGTTGCCCAACAGGTGCTGCCTGAGCCAGCAAAGGGTATGCAGCACAACTTGGAGGGTTTAGATGCCAGGGTTTTGTTATTTTTGTTTTCCAGACCACTCCCAGACCTACTTGCCAACTGAGGGCCCTGTGGCTAGCTTGAGATTAATAGCAGGCCCCCAACCTAGGGCCCTCCTCACAAGCTAACCTTGCCTCCTCACCTGGCTCCATCCTCAACTGTCCCTGCCCCCCAAACTCACCTCACCTGGCTCCATC
>NW_022196911.1:44324571-44353856 GCF_008632895.1 Mastomys coucha | reverse complement strand
ACTGTCCCTGCCCCCCAAACTCACCTCACCTGGCTCCATCCTCAACTGTCCCTGCCCCCCAAGCTCCCTCCAACCCTATTTTTCTTGTCATTCTCTTTCCTCGAGGTGTCTACTTGCTTTCCCACGTATCTAGCTCTTTCCTGTAAACTTTACTCTCTCCCTTTGCCAACCTCTCCCCGACCCCTTCACCTCCTTCCCTAGGACACACACACACACACACACTTATTTTTCAGCAATTCAGCCTTTACTTTATTTTTGAAAATAATTCTGTAGATTCCATTTTCTTCCATGAAACTAAAGTCAGGCAACAAACAAGGACACACAGATTTCTCTCCAGCCTGCCCCTGCGTCTTGGCCTGGGAAGATGTGGGATGCTGGGAAAGGCAGAGGACAGGGGCCAGCTCAGGGCCACAGGTGTCCTGGTCTCAGCTGCTGGTGTCTCTGCTGAGGCAGCCACCAGGAACAAGCCCTCAGGGAGGAGCCTCTGTAGCAAACCCCAGGGGAAAGGAGGCATGGAGCCCACTGTCTTCCACTAGGCTGGCACTGAATCCTCCTAAAGGTGGAGGGAACTAACTTCCAGAAGAGAGCGGACCATGAGCAAGAGGAGGGGGTGCCCAAGCACAGGCTTTCCACCTGCCACCATTCCTGACAACTGACTCCACCATGGGAGAAGTCTTGCTTCCGTTCCTACTTTCTATCTCCCAACAGCACACTGCGCTGCTGCAAGACAAGAAGAGCAGAGTCAGCAAGAAGAGAAGCCAGGCGGCAGTGACCTGGGCAACCCAGCAGTCCATGCTAACTCTGACAGTGAATCCCTTTGGTTAGTCTCATCTGACCACAAATCCATTCCTTCTTCTATAATCGGGCCCCACACTGGGGGAAGGTGGAGAAAGGGGGGATAGTGGGCTCATGGACTGACAGGAGCCAGATTAAGGTCGAGAGGCCTGGTGAGGAGAGCTGGAGCTGCCAAGCTCTCCACAGATGCCCTTAGACAGAACTCAGGACACTACAAGCCTGGCCCCAACAGGCCCAGCCCTCCCCATACCACACAGTGGTTTCTTGTTCAATACGCCCCAAACATACCACACAATACTCCCTTGACAACAGGAGTATAACCCTCATCCTATGATTTGTGCACTAGAATGCCACTTGGGGGATGGCCAGGACCGAAAGGGAAGATCTACAGATCGAAGAGGGAGACACTGGCAGGATGGGATAGCCCAGGGCCTGCAGGCCTGCCTCGGCTCACCATACAGCAAGGAGACCCAGGAGGGAAAGGCAGGTGCTGCTAATTCCAGCTAGGATCGTAGCCAGTCCATGTCTGTGGGGGTGCCAGGTGGACACGCCGGCCCCGGAACTGGAAAGTGACAATGCCACGGTAGCCAGCCCTGGGGACACCAGACTTGAGGTCATCCATGACACCCAGGGCCTTAGCAAAGGCCTTGAAGCTGTCTCTGCTAGTGTACTGTACCCGCACCTCCCCCAGCTCCTTCCGATCATTGGTCCTCACTTTCTCCACCTGTAGCTGGGGGGCACCATAGACCTGGGCAAGGAAGTCCCGGTCATAGGCCTCCCGCTGCAGGTATGACAGGTCCAACTGGGTAAAGGGCACGAACTGCTGGTTCAGCTTGATGAACTTAAGATGCTGGTCAAAGAACTGCCCATGGCTCACACCCTTGCGACCAAAGGTCATAGTTCTTGAAATTTCTGGACGAATACAAGCCCGTCCCTTCCGCTGCTCAGGTCTGCGCATCCAGTCGTCCCAGAAGGCCTTGGGCCACTTGGGCTCCAACTCTGCCCACAGATCGGCCAGCAGCAGCCATCCAAGGCCAGGAAAAAAGTCTGTTCGATAGAGCAGCTCAGGTTTGCTGGAGTCTACCATCTGCTCCTTGCCATTGTCATTCCAAGCAGACACACACCATAGGGAGGGGTCTGTTCTCAGCAGTGGGTAAGTGGCCTGGAAGTACTCAAAGAAGTCGGGTGCCACTTCCAGATCATCCTCCACTACCACAGCGGCCGGGAACTTGAACTTGTTGAAGATCTGGCCTAGTGCCCAGCGGTAGTGCCTGGCAATCTTATAGTAACCCTGGAATTTGCGGTGGTCTGGCTGCACGGCAATGTTACTCAGGTCTGGCTGCCGGATGTGTGTGACTGCAGTGCCATAGGAAGCAATCACCTGTGCTGTCTCTTCATGCCCACAGTCCTGACTGACAATAATGGGGAAACGCTCAGCTGAGGGCCGATAGTGCAACAACTTATCCAAGCAGCGCCGGACAGTGCTGCGGTCACAGGCAATGACCAGGATGGGGATCTGTGTTGGTGAGGAGGTCACAGGCACACGGGGCCAGGCTGGAGGGGCCACAGTCGGAACTCTCCACTTCTGCCTCCACAAAGCATAATGCTCCTTGATTTGCTGCAACAATCCCCGCTGCCTCTCCAACTCCGCCTCAGCGTCCTCGGCCAGGTGGATGACCTCGCGGGTGAGGCTGGCAGGGTCATCACCAAGGGCACCGTCTGAGGGCAGCCTGCCAGGTGCTGGGCGTGTCCAGAAGAAGAGGAGCAGCAGGGCATTCCAGCCCACAAAGATGATAGCACCCCAAAGCACAAGCCCTGCAGACTGCTTCTTCAGCATCCTGGCCCCCGCAGGGGACGGCAGGCAAGGGAGGGCTCAGGGCTGCCTTTGGCTTGCCTGGCTCAGTTCCCCACAGTCTAAGGGTTTATTCTTCTAGGCTGAGAGTAGGAAGAAGCCATGTACCTAAAGAGGGGAGAGAGAAAACCAATTGTTACCTCGAGTTTGGATCATTTCACAGAGCACTGGGGAGAGGCTGGGCTCAGGGAGAGACTGAGGAAGGAGGAGAAAGGGTGGCTGACATGTTCCCTCCACCACTTCAAAATGAGCTAATGAGTCTTCACAAAAGCAATGCAACTTTGACAAGGAGGCAGAGAATGATGCTTGTGAAAAATAATAAAACAAAATGGAAAAACTCCAACTCCTGGTTCCCTACCACATAGACTTCATTTCCTGTCTTTCATCCAGTCTAGTTCAAGAGTGAGAAGTAAGACACTTACCCCCATTCCTCAAGTCAAACTGCACTAAAATTACTGATTTTTTAAAAAATCAAATGTTATAACTGACTTAGTAAGCAACACAATGCAAGAAAACGTTTGTCTCACTGTGTCTAGGTCATTTTGTTTGATACAATGATGTCAGAAGTAAAGCTAGGCTGCCTACACCTCTCATGTTTACAGACACACTTCCCACAATATCCAAGTTCTGTAATCAGCCCCAGAGTGACAGATTAACAGACATACAGATACAAAATGGAGCAGTACCCACCAGAAAGAACACAATCCTGTCAAAAGAACCGAAGGTCATTGTGTTAAGCAAAATGTACATTTTCTCTCATTGTGGCAACAAATAACAACTTCACAGTAGAGGAGAGACCAGGTATGGTGATACACCGATACCTGTACTAGTACTTGGGAGGAGGAGGAGGAGGAGGAGGAGGAGGAGGCAAAGAGGTCTGAGTCTAAGGCCAGCCTGGTTTACAGAGCAAGTTCTAGAACAGCCAGGGCTACATTGAGAAACCGTGTCTTGAAAAACAAAAGAGGGTGGGGGTAGGGTGGAGTAGAAAAGATCTAGATTATTAGGGAAGGGAGAGGAGCCTGAGATCCAGGAAGGAATGAGAAGGTAAAATTAGAGAGGATGGGGTACAACCAAAGCAAGACACATGCATCTGTGTGATAGTAATATATTAATTTAAAAAGCCATGATGCCCACAATCTCAATGGTTATTAATTAGCCAGTACAAGTAGCCTAAATGAAACAACTGAAGGCTGAAGTAAAACTATCTGTTTTCTGATACTGTGACGGTTTCTAGAAACAGTTATACTGCAATCAATTGTAAAAACAACTAACATGTAAATATATTCATATCCACAATAATAACTAGAAGAAGTAATTGACATTTAAAAAAAATCCTATGGAAAATCCATGAAAACAAAATATTTAAAAAATAAACTTAAGCATTCAAAAGCTTATATAAAACAAAATTACAATTTCTGAAAAAACATCTCTTTCCTTCATTTTACCATCAAAAACCTCAATGAAAATGCTTTTGCAGAGGCAAGCAGATCTCTGTGAGTTTGAGGCCAGCCTTGTCTAGAGAGTGAGTTTCAGGACAGCCAGGGCTACACAGACGGAGAAACCCTGCCTGAAGAAAAAACAAAAAAACAAAAAACAAAAAACAAAAACAAAAAGTAAAAAAGCTTTGGTATGGAGCTACAAAAGATATCCCCAGAGCTCTCAAGATTAGCATACACATCAGAACATGTCAGAAAACAATGACAATGAGCAGTGTGGAGGGACCCGCTCATGAGATATAAAAGCTGTATCCACTAAAGGTCAGCAACTAGCCGGTTATGAATAAGCAGACTGCCCAGTGGACTAGCACAGGGCTGGCGTTACTACACAGGCATTTGGGAAAATGTAAAACTGTATCAACATACAAGAATACCTACCAAGTGCACCACAATTTTAAAACATTAAGAGCAAAATAAAACAAAACAAAGAAACAACAAAAGTAAAGGACGGGAGGAAACATGGCTGCACAGAAAGACTTTCTAATTATGACTCAAAATCTTGGTGTAACAAAAGAATGTTGGTATCTTCCTTACTTGACAGACTTATGTGGATAGAAATAGCATGAGAAAGCCAAAGAGCAAACTGAGAACTGCAGCATCAATCATAGATACACAATACAACACTAGGGGGAAATTTCAAATAACAGAGGAAAAAGAAGTTAAAAAAAAAACTATAGAAAGTAAGCCAATAATGGTAACTCATAAGAAATACCTACAGTCCTTAAACATATCAAAAAAATGTTCAATTTCAAGCATAAGCAAAATGTAAAATAAAACTATCTTGAGATGATGTTACTCATGAGACTGGCAAAAAAAAAAAAATTAAAACCCAACTTAGTCTCTTAGTGACTGCTAAAGAACCTAAGTTTTCAATATGGGGCTAGCCACCGAGATATGTAAGAGAGAGCCCCCTTCCTAATTCTCAGGGAATACATGATGAAATATTTCGAGGCAAAGGTCTATGAAAGACGCCCTCAGGTAGTTCAGAACAGAAATTACCATAGCGACACAGACCAAATGGAGCGAAGCATTAATAACAGGTGAACTTGAATAATATCTATATGTCACTCTGAAGGGCCATTTTTTTTTATTTATGAAACTTTCTTTTTCCAAGTAAGGTTTCTTTAAAAATAAAATGGGGTAACATGGCATCTATTTCTGAGTAACTTCATCCATTAACATTGCCCCAGCTGGGGACGTGCAGTAAGAGAAGCAAAGATGAGCAGGTTTACCTGGAACCCCTCAATCACATACCTGCTCCTGCCAGCCTCTTGGAAGGGTCAAGACACAAGAATAAGCCTTGCTCTGCACTCACCCATTCTCTGTCCTAGCTAAGACCTTGAATCCCAGATCTGCCGCCCTCTGATCCGGGGCTGTCTTTCCAAGCCCCCGCCTGCCCCAACCAGATCTGCAGCCCTCTGATCTAAGGCCTGTCTTTCCAAGCCCCCGCCTGCCCCAACCATTGGTCTTTTTCTTAAAACTAAGCACAATTCCAGAATGCCATAGAGCAGAAACCTTGGGCCATTTCCACTCAGCTGTATCATGATACTACTTTCTTGGGAGAACTGAGAGATGCACCAGTTGCCAGTTCTCCTTCAGTCCCCTTCAGAATGTGGCCAATGTTAAAACTTGCTCTGAATTCCAATGGCCAGGATTTAAGGGTATTCCCCAACTTCCTGCTTTCTAAATAGGTGACCAAATAGGGAAAAGTCTTTAAAAGGATGGAAGAAAGACAAAGAAACAGAGCAAAAGGAATTACCTTAAATGCTGTCTGCCTTCTCACTTCAGGTCTACCTGCAAGTTCTCAGATGGTGGCAAATCCTCAAGAAATTGCTTACCACCCTTCAAGTGACTTTACTTTCAAATGACTTTTCATTTCCTCTAGACGTTGAACTAGGTGGATTGCACCCACTAGTGTGCGGATCAAAGCAAGCCTGGACTGCCTGTCAGCAGAATTTCTAGCAAGTCTACAACCATTTAGATGGCTGGATGGCTCATAGAAAAAACTCCCTCAGGCTCTAAGTCTCTTACCACCCTCCTCCTCAGCCCTTCTCTATGAACTCTCCAACAATACTTGATTCTTTTGCCACAAGAATGCACAATTCCCCTGCCAAAGCCTTAGCTGCCTCTCCACACAGACCCATCAAGATTCCCTGTGTCATGTTCCTACATATTCTTCAGGGCAGGACGTTCATCCATGTCTGGATGTTAGTAGTGTGTGAGCATACAATGCCCACAAGTGATGCTCTCTACTGCAGATGTCATGTCTATAAGTATGAGCCTTGGCTGGTGGGGTGGATGAGAGCCTCCAGGGAATAATGCTCAGAATCCCCTTGGGTACCACATGAAGTCTGGTACAGACTTTAAGATAATAATAATAAATAGTAACAATAAGCAAAGCCAGACACCCAAGAAGCAATGCTTAGCATCAGCCTGTGTTTTTCTACATTTGTAAGACTCAATTTTCTCACCTCTAAGAGGGAAAGAATAACTGACTACCTCAGCAAGTTGCTTTAAGGATTGGGTGAGATACTCCACAGTGTATTTAGAACAGGACCAGCTATCTAACAAAATAAATGCCAAGTTAATCTGCCTTCAGATCATAATAGTGCACCCCCCCCATCACTATCCACACAGTGAAACCAGCAAAAGACAACACAAGGTGGGACCAGCACCATACACTGCCAAGCTTCAACATTTAGACACACTAGCAATCTACATAGTGTCTTCAGTGTGGATGCCACGTATGCGCACAATCCCTCCACTGCCATTTCCAACCCAGAATGCACTGACGAAAAGTTTTCAAAACCCATTTGATAATAAAATCTCACCACACCTCATTTGGTAGCATCTGATCTAATTTAATGTAAGGCTATTGATCTCCATTCCACTTGGGTGTCTATTCACATTTTGCTACAGAAATAAACATGGTGGATCATGGTACATTGTTCTGATTTTATAACAGAGTACATACACCAGATCAATTTCTTCTTTGAGAATTTCATATAAGGTATGAATTTTGATTATATTCACACACACACACAGAGAGAGAGAGAGAAAGAGAAAGAGAAAGAGAGAAAGAGAGGGAGAGGGAGAAAGTCAGTCCAAACCCATGCACAACTTCCCTTCCTCTTGTTTTGCACTCCAATTTGTGCTACCCATATATATACATATACATATGTGTATATATATAATATTCATATATAAATATATATATGTATATGTATATATATATATATGGGTGTGGAGACATTCCTGGAATATGGTGGACCTACCAGGAGCAACATATTTTTCATTAATTTATTCATTCACTTTAGATCAGTTTCACAGCTCCCCTTTCTCCTCTCCTCCCATTCCCACACTACCACCCCCTTCTCAGTAGAGAAGGGGCACCTCTCCCCACCCCTGGGGAACCAACCTGCCCAGGCACATCAAGTTGTATCAAGACTAGCATGGTTTCCCACTGAGGCCAGACACAACAGCCCAGCTGGGGAAAGGGATCCAAAGGTGGGCAAGAGAGTCTGAGTCAGAGAAGTACCTGCTCCAGTCGTCACGGGACCCACATGGAGACCGCGCAGTGTATCTGCTACATATGTGCAAGGGCCTAGGTCCAGCCCCTGCATGCTCTCTGGTTGGTGCTTCAGTCTCTGTGAGCCCCGAGGGCCCAGGCTAGTTGACTCTGGAGGTCTGCAGGAGCCACACCTTTATTGTCTTCTGCTGAAACCAGCAGCTGTCCACAGCTCCTGTCAGGGGTTGGGCCTCCAGAACCAGTTCCCACTCTATTCCAGCTTCTAACTCTAGAAATGTAAGCAACCCTAGAAGCCTCAGTTATGCCAGTTCTCAGTTCATACCCTCTGACTCGTTAACCTGAACTGTTTATTATGAATACTGTTTTAAGCTGGAACCTCTGAAGTAGCTCCCCAGCTAGATATCCCATACAATAGCCGCAGAAGGCTACTTCCTTCCCCAGGAACTTTGTACACTGTTGTGTCTTTGCTCCTGAAATGTAACCCAGGACCCCACCTAAAGAACATTCACACCCTTTAGGCCTGTGACATCCCAGAGACAACCAAGCCTCCCGTGACTACTCTTCACTGTACTCTCCATGTTATAACAGAACCCGAGACCGTACTTCCTTAGCTCTTACGTCACTCCTTGAGAGAACAGGCTCTATGTCCTCTACACCCGCTCCGGTGCTTGGTCCCTGTGTACAGTATGATGAGAGGTTGCATGAAGGACCATTTGTAGTACTAACTAAAGAAGGGAGAATGAAGCTAGAAACAGCAGCCAAAGTGAAGAAGTGCACTTTCCACAGATGGTTACCACACTTCCCCTCCTGTGAGCTCCTTATTCAAAATGATGGACAGTCTTTCATGGGGGAGGGAGGTTCCACATTCCCTCTTTTAGATTCTGAGACCTAGGACTTCAGACAAAGTGAGACCCTGTGACTCCTATGAGTCATCCCTTAAAGATGACAGCTGAGTGTGATGGAGCACACCTGTAATCCCAGCAGTCAGGTGCCAGAAGCAAGAGACATGCTGGAAGGTCAAGAGGAATCTGGGCAACAGATCAAGGCAGGACAATGAAGGGATTCCAGCTGACTGCCAGAATCAACCACAAAGTAAGAGCGGGAACCAGCCCCATGCGACATGAAAGCCCACTGAGTTTGGGATGACTCATTATAGCAGTCAGTACTTGAAATCATAAGAAAATGGACCAGAATTCCTGAGAAGCAGGGTGAGAGCTCTCCTGGCCTGCTCCCTTCAGGTCCCCAGTCAAAGTCTGGAAGACTGCTGTACTCACACCCATTGCTTACCGGTTTTGGGTTTTTTTTTTTTTTTTTTTTGGTAAATAACAAATTACTTCAAAATTGTCTGGCATAAAACTGTAACAATCGGGGCTGGTGAGATGGCTCAGCGGCTAAGAGCACTGATTGCTCTTCTGAAAGTCCTGAGTTCAAATCCCAGCAACCACATGGTGGCTCACAATCACACATAATGAGATCTGACACCCTCTTCTGGTGTGTCTGAAGACAGCTACAGTGTACTTATTTATAATAATAAATAAATCTTTTTAAAAAAACTGTAACAATCACCTGTTTCCTCATCCAATATCAACAGGTGAAGAATTTAGCAAGTGGGGCACAGAGGGAAGGACCTGTCTGTTTTACGTTGGGACCTTGGGCTGGAAGACTCAAAAGTTAAGGCTAGCCTCCTGTAGATGTGTGTTCCATAACACATGTGTAATCTGATGTGGATGTTGACTGGGACACTGGCTGGAGTCACCATCATGTGTTCTTCGACGTGGCCCAGGCTTCCTGTGAACTCAGTGGCTGGGTTCCAAAGAGAAGGAAATGCTCCAAGACTTCAACAAGACTTGAAGCCTTTTTTTTAGGCATCCTTGGCTCACTTTTGCTTTATTCAATTCCTAGGGAAACTACTAGTTCCTACCATTCCTAAGAGAGAAAAATGAGGTGGAGAGCTGGCTCAGCTGTTCAAAGCACTCACTGCTCTTCTATAGGACCCAGGTTCAACTCCCAGAACCTAGATGGCAGCTCATAACTCTCAGTACCTCCAACTCAAAGGGCCTCTTTAAGACTTTGAAAACAACAGGCATGTATGTGCTGCACAAACATACATGCAGGCAAAACATGTATACACACAAATATTTTTCAAAACAGAAATGAAAATGGAAAATCCTACCAGTGAGTGAGAAAAGGACAACGTTAAACTGCAACAGCATGTGAAATGGGATATTTATGAACAAGGCCATTTGAAAAATTATTTCCCCATATTTTCCTTTTAAAAATAAAAATATCCTAGGATGGGCATGATGGTACATGTGTTTGATCACGGCGCTCCAGAGATAGAGGCAGGCGGATCTCTGTGAGTTCAAGGCCAGCCTGGTCTACAGAGCAAGCTCCAGGACAGCCAAGTCTACATAGAAAAACCCTGTCTCAAATATATACATACCTACCTACATACATAACCAAAACAAAACAAACAAAGAGAGCAAGCAGCCAGGCGGTGGTGGCGCACGACTTTAATCCCAGCACTTGGGAGGCAGAGGCAGGGGGATTTCTGAGTTCAAGGCCAGCCTGGTCTACAGAGTGAATTCCAGGACAGTCAGGGCTACACAGAGAAGCCCTATCTCAAAAAACAAACAAACAAAAAAAGAGCAAGCAAACAAATAACAAAATAAAATATCCATCAACCCTGACCTGAGTTTTTAATACATCGGTTATGAGATCTGCCTGAAATGTACACACTCAAAACTTGCTTTCATGTTTCCAGTGTTTTTAGGACTCCTTTGAGGAAATTAGCAGGTGAACCCACACCACCAAGTACAACAACATTTGCACCACGATGGGGTAAGAACTGAGCTTTGGCATACTGAAGGTTCAGTCAGTTGCCAGGTGGCTCTGGACAAGTCTTGCCAATCCCTCCGGGGCCTACTCACATTCTAATCTGAAGGACTACCTCAGAGCAGACTCCTTTCTAAGATGGTGTACATAGTGCAAACTTGCCTACTACAACTGTTGATCCTCCTGCCTCAGCCTGCAGAGTTCTGATATTACAAGCGTGCACTATCACATCTAGCTCCTAACACTCTTGATTCCATGCTTGCCCCTCTCTGTCAAAGGTGTTTCTTAACTGTAAACAGCAATAGTCAACTTCCTACCAGGAGCACGAAAGCAATCATTACTCCAGCCTGAAAGCAGAGATGGAAGAACCGTTAATGAACTGTCCTTCCTGTTTCTGCTTTGCCAGTATGATAAAAAGCACAGCTTAAACAAGTACAGAGCACACAGTGCCCATCAGAGATAAAGGCTATCTAAGTGAATTACTTTCTTGTTATACTCTGTATGATGTACCAGGCTCCATAATTTCAGAGGGAAAGAAGAACTGAAAAGAAGTCCGAGTAGATATACTAAATAATTCAAGGGTATAGAGGGTAAGTCCTAGGAGGGATACAGACTATTCACCTGGGGATCAGGTCAAAGAAACACAATGCTGTTACAGCCAGGCAAGGTCCTGAAGCAGTTACTTGAAGAACCCGTTTCAGTTCCTCTTCTGTAAATCGACAACTGACTTTGGACTTCTCCACTGTCCTTGATGTCTGGATGAGAATGGCAAAACCCTGATGTCCTAAGCAGAAAGTGAGTTTAGCCTGTTGCTGTGACATGGAGTTTGAACACACTGTAATAGAGCCTTCTGAGAACCAGTAGCAGAGACGTAATGTTGCCATTCCCGGTGATCTCCATACTAAAAAGTCAAGGACTAGTGACTGGAAACAGGAAGACCCCAGAATCAAGGACGCTCCAGCCTAAATAGTATTAAAAATGACAGACCATAAGGCTGGTCAACAATATTCTCAAGCATGAGAGCCATTACAGTAGCAAAGGTTAACGAAAATGAAGCTTCGCCAGAGGGCCACGCTTCTATGGCCACAGTCCCTCTGAACCACATTTTGTACAGTGGGGGGCTCTGCGCCTCTTGGGGGCCCCCTGTTCCAAACATAGTATTAGGGAAGCTAGGAAAAAAGTTTTCTTGCCAAATTACATATTTCAACACTGAGTCAAATTTTCCTTGTGGCTGAGCAAAGACCAGCCCTAGAAACTTATGAAGCCTGGACGCTGGGGTGAGGCTTGCAGAAAGTCCACTTTCCACTCCAGTCCCCCACTTCTTCAGGGCGACCCCACCTCTCCCCTACCCCTCACCCACCGTACCCACCGTGCCCTCCAGCCGAGTTTCACAACAGCCCCTCCTGGAAAAGCCACCCTCCCTCCAGCAGCTGAAGGCCGGGAATCCTGGAGCTGTGCGTTAAGTTCCCACTTCCCCGCGTGGGGGAGACTGCGCGCTGCGCGGCCCCGGGCGGGCCCGCCACTCTCACCGCCCCGGCTTTGGAGCACACTCCGGACTCAGACCCGACTCCCCTGGCTGCGCGGCCTCCCTCCTCCGGGCTCCTAGTCCTCCTGGGACAAGCCTCAGGACTGAGGACGCTGGCGTCCCCCGGCCCAGCTCACCGGATCCTCTCAACTCACCCCGCCTGGAACCAGGCTCGCCCGGGACCGGCAACACCCAGCGCTGGAGCGGCCTCGTCTGGTCTGGTTGGCCTTCCTGCTAGCCGGCAATGTGGTCCTTCCCCAGGAGGGCGGAGCGGCGCTCCCCAGCCCCTAGGCCCCTCTGTTGGTCCCCGCCCTGCCACGGGCGAGTCCGCACTGGCCCCTCCTTCCGGGGCCTTCCTCTAACGCTGACTTCCTGATCACCGGTCAAGATCTAAACAACGGGTCTTCCCAAGTCCCCCAACTTCGAAAGGAAGTGGTAGCAGAGATGTTTGTTTGGGGCCCTTTCCCTCTCAGTCGCAGCTCCTGTGTAGATGCCAACCCCACTCATAACCCTCAGGCTTGTCCAGTACAGACTTTCCCCAAGAGTGTCCCTTGTCCAGCCCAGTGAATGGAGATCTTCACCGACTTTGAGGGGTGCAGCACTTGGTGGTGTTAGAAGCGTTTCGAAGAGCGGTCAACAACCCAATACTAAGAACCTGGGAACCATTCCCTATATGCAAGGGAAGTTGCAAGCTATTAGTTGAAAAACAAGCAAACAAACAAACAGCAAGAGAGGGTGCAAGCAACAAGTATGAGGTTTCAAAAGGGAAGCTAGGGAGGAAACACCTGCTACCCAAGGCGGGTAAGAGCCAGCTGGCCACTTCAGTTTTCTTTCTTTCTTTATGCCCTTTGCATAAGCCTTGGCTCCCAGCACCCTTGGATCTTTGACCCAAAGATCCAAGGAACAGAAAGCCACAGGCTGCTCGGCAAGTGACTTTTCAGAGGACACTGCCAGTTGATTACTTGATATACTCAATCTCAGACAGACCCTCCTACCTACAGACTTCACTATCTGTTCCAGAGCCCAAGCTAACCAGGACTTTAAGTATGTGTTTACTGAGTGATTATTCACTAAGTTGTTCCTACAAGACACCAGGAATTATGCAGAAAGTAAGGAGTGCCTTAAGGGCCCTGTGGGCAGGTGATAAGTAAAACAAAATTGTAAGGAGACACTAGGTACAGAGTTGCCCTTCCTTCCAAGCCAGTTTTCTTGACCTCTCTGTATACTCTCCCAGCATCTCTGCTGAGTACAAGAGAGAAGGCTGAGGCTCTGGGTATATGTAAACTGTCATAAGTCATGGCCAGATTTTATAGATTCAGGCATTCCAGCTTCCAAACCTGGTACCCATGTCCTTGAGAAGGACTGCTGAGATGGCTTTGTGCCCATATGACAGGACACAGTGGGGCAGCAGAGAAACCTTCACAGCAGCAGTTGGAGTCCTGCCCTGAAGTAGAGGAAAGGCTGACACATGAGTGAGGAGGGCTGTGTGTGGGTGTGCTATGTGTATGCCCACGATTTCCAGTTTAGCTGACTGCACAGACTGTGACAGGAAACTCAAGTCCATGCCTGTGCCAAGAGAATGCCACTGTTTATATACTTTAGGCCTCTTTTTATTTCCCATAAAAAGGAACTAAAGGACATATAGCCTTCACAGTGCCAAAGTGAAAAAAATGACCAAGTTCCCTGGAAATGCAAAAAGTTGGGAAACTGGTCCATAGATATCCAAAACATAAGGATGGCAAATCACCATCCTGGATGGTGATTTAAAATCCATACATAGAGGGTACTGAAGATGGTGAAGACTGAGTAGCCCAGACCATGTCAGACTGATTTTCCTGCTAAGGAACTTAGACAGGAAGCAGGTCAGAACACAATAACTCCCCATCACATCCATCTCTACAGCCCTTGGTGTAAATTCCAAGGCTCACAAAATGATCCCCAAATGCAAAAAGGCTACCCCTCCCCGAAAAAAAGGGTACAGCATAGAATTTGGATTCAGTAAATTTTTAACCAAGAGTAATAGACAGTATTTGGTCTAAGAAACAAGAACGTATCAGTATTGAGGCCCTGGGCTCTACAGAGGTTACAGTGGGGAAGAAAGTAAGAAATGGGAGCTGGGTGTCTAGACTCTCCGCATGAGCCTGGGATCAGATTATGTGCAAATGGAAAAACAGGAAGCTCTAGTCACAGGATAACAGAGAATTAAGAGGTAATATGCTTGCCTGCCTGCTCTATTTCCACCACAAAGGAACTAAAAAGAAAGCAAAAACTTCCAGGAAATTACCCCTCACAAACTACAACTTAGATACCTGAAAGCACATGGAAAGGATTCATGCTCTGAATTTCTGAAGAGATCTTGGCTTAGTCGTAAGAGGAAGCAAAATCAAAGTGTTAAACTAGTGTTTAAGTTTCCTTTTTCACTCTTCCTAACATGTCTTTCCCAAACCACATCGTGATACAGAAAGAAGCTCAAGCTTATTAACAGTAGACCACTGAACAATGCCTCTGAAATCCTTCATTAGCTAGCTGTGTGGTTAATTTTATCACCAGCTCTGACTAACAGCTGGACACACTTGAGTGTGGTAGCCTAGCAATCTGTTGACCCCATGAGAAGGCTTGACAGAAATGTTTGACAGAAGAGTCACAGGAGATGGGAGAGCTGGGCTCTGGCAGGTGAAAGACTCGGTCTAGCTCATGTTAAAGAGGAGAGGACTTACCAGACAGGCTGTCAGGGCACCCAGTTTCTCTCCCTGGCAGACTCATGCTAAAGACAACTGAGCACTCAACTGCACAAGTACTATCAGCATATGCCACACCCCTCCAGTGAGCTCTTCCTGCTCAGGGCTTCCATAGCTCCTCCTCAAACTAGAAAAACAATCCTTAAAGAGGGAAAGCAGGCAACAGTCGGGACACTTTGACAGGCATCAATCAATGCAACACACCACCTCAGTTCTTTGGGTGGTTTAGGTACTCACGGGCCAGGAGGGACCCCTCAGTAGGATGAGGAAGTCTTCTAGAACATATCATGCCCTACAGGTGGCTCAGGAGGCAACTGCCGTAAGAAATCATGATCCTCAGACATAAGCAATGACTGGCAATTGTGCATTTATTGAGTGCATGAAGGGAAGGTGACACATCCAATTATGATTCATACAAAGAAGTCCAGACAAGCTTCAGACAAGAGAAAGAGCTCAGAGCCACAAGACCTACTCAGAGAGACTTCTCAGCCTTCAGGCCACTGAGGAAGGACAGGGATTCCCATGACAAGAGCAGTCGTCATCTGCGGCTGCGATGTCCCTCTGTAACTGACTTACAGGCTCAGTGAGTGTAGCTAGCCCTGGCCAGCAAATGCTGCCTCAAATTCATACGCTGAGTCCCTTGCTCTTTGCTGTTAACATCATCACTAGGAAAAGCTGGCACCTTGGTATAAGTAAACTGAACTTTAAAAAAAAAGAAAAAAAAACTTTCAAGGAAGGAGCAGGCAGGTACCAAGACAACTAAGAACAAACTTGCTTGGGTTAGGAACAACCTAAAGAGAAAGAAAAGCCCAAGAAATGTCAGTTTGGAGACAGCTGTCACCTGAGAACAGACTGGGATATGAGAGGAGAAAAGGCTCAGCACCCACTCCAAGAAATACAGTTCTGTCTTCTCACTAGCTCTTTAGACTTAAAGCTTCTATCCCCAAAGCTGACAGGATCCCTCAATTTAAGTTTTCCTAAAACTGTCCACCTTTATATAACATGAGGAAACCATTGCCGGGCAGGCCTTTAATCAACATGCCTGCTGTGGCTCTAGCCAGCATGTTCATTCAATAAAAGAACAAACTTTCATCCCGAGCTTTTCTATGTGTTACAATAAATGAGAAGTCAAGTAAAGTCAATGTTGCCGTTTTATATGTACAAGGCCCGGGATACTTTCAAAATGCAAAATTATTCTGTTTGTTCCTAGTAGCAACCTGACTGAAATATCTTCTAGTGTGAAGAGAACTGGACAGAGGTAATTATCATATCTCAAGTTGTCCACTGACCAGGAAAAGTCTGAGCTAGACCAAAGATTTTACTGTTCCCCAAACTCAAGCTCTTTTGTGATCTTTCCATGAGATTTCATGACTAAGCTTCCTTACTGGGGAAGGAGGAAAAGAGAGCGTTTAGCAGGTTAGCTAACCATTTCCTACCCTCCAGCCTCCTTCCCCACCTCCCTTGAAGTCTTTCTCTGTTAATAGATTCCCAAAACAGAGCAGTCTGCATCGGCCAGAGTAATCCACTTCAGTCTTAGCCCGGACTGATTTGAAATCCTATTATCTCACTAGAGGCGAGGCTTTCAAAGGTAACCAATCCAACAGCCCTCCTGAAGCCAGATTTCCTTGCAGGCTCTCCTTGACCTAACCTCACCTACCTAAACTCACAATCTTTTCTCAGCTCTTCAGTGGAACAACTCTGCCCCCTTGAAAGAGTGAAGTAGAGGTGACCATCAGGACCTGTGCACCATCAGGATAAGGGTTCTTATCAAGACTCGGGTGGTGCCATGACTTCCGACATGGCTGCATTCCCAGATCTTCCCCATTCACATTTCCTGTACAACAAGACACTAAGAAAGTAACAGAAACCTTACCTTTCTTCTCTTCTTTCTGCTGCTTCCCTGGAGATCATCAACACCCCACCACCACCACCACCACCTAATACTTCATTTCCAAAACTGAGAATCAGATCCACCAAAGCACAGCTTCTCTCCACTTATCCAGGTCCAAAGTCCATGGCCGCGTGGACCCTGATGGGGAGGAGTCTGGGGGGGAAGGGGTGTGTCCAGGCCCCTCCCCCCCCACTGCCGACTTCAGTGTCCCTCCCAGGAGCAGGTTACATCCCTTCATCCAGCTGGCTTTTAAAGCTCAAAGGCTAGTGGTAGAGAGATTGCAGGGATTATGCCATCTCTTGCTCAGACAAGAGAAATCATCCACTGGTCCACTTGTGTTCTGCTGGGGCTCAGGAGGAGAAACAGGCTTTAACACCAACATGGCCCAGGAGGCTGATTTCTGTGTGAACCTGTGGAACATTTAGACAGACAGGATGACACTCTAATCTAATGCACGCCCAAATGGATTTCTAAGACTTCCATATTTACTACACACCTTTACCGGGTTCAGTCAACAAACTCTCTTTAACTACTCCACACAATTTGTATAAAAAGTCCATCCTTCATGCACATACTGTATCCCCATCATTTTGAGCATATGTGCTTCTGTGTGTTTGTGTCATGCTTACTCTCAGTGCAGAAATGTTACCAAAAGTACTGTCAGTATGGGAAGACTGCCTTCTAAAAAAAATACAGAAAACAGGGTCTATGGTTCTCTAAAACGCTGCTTACTAATCCTATCTCTCAAGCTGCGAAGGGAGTTCAGTGTTTTAATCTCCTACCTCCTGTCAACTGGACTACATTCTACCCAGACCCACCTACCTAGCTTCTGGCACCTTTCACAGGCATTCCCTGCAACCCTCACCTCCCCCACTGTTTCCAAAAGTATGCCAAGGATGTAATTCCCAGTTTCTTTCAAACTCCCTCACAGGGCCACTCACGAGAGCACTCTCCTGGAATATTTGAGGCCTGTGTCCTGTTTGTAATAGCCCCAATTTCTCAGTTTGGGAGCCTACTCTGTTGCCCCATCCCCTATCAGTACATACACATACATACATACATACGTACACACACACACACACACACACACACACACACACATACACACACACACACACACACACACACGCACCCCTCTTCCTGTAGGGGCGTGGCCGACACATGACAGCCCCCCCAAGAACTTAACTCCTCCCACCCTTCCCTTCCGAACCCCGCGCTCAGCGCTCAGCGTTTCCCCGGCACAGTGACACAGAGACCCTCCCGGTACTCAGAGCCCTCCCTTCCGCTGCGCCTAGGACTCAGTCCCTCACTGCACCCGCTGCTTACCTGGGCCCCGCCCATCGGTCCCGGCTGGGAGCCTCGGCCCTCCCGGCTCCCGATCCAGGCCGGGGCCCGGTCCCAGCCGCCCGCAGGCCCCACCCCCTCGACCCCCTGCGGCCCGGCCCTCCCCCTCGCACTCCTTTTCCCCTCCCACCAGGCACCGCTGCCACTTCCGCCTGTCCTCCGGAAGTAGGTCCTGGGCAACCACTGGCTCCCGACTTCCCTTCCCCCCCACCCCCCATCACCAACGCGGCCACGGGAGCACGGGAGATGGGTCTGCACGCTTGGGCCAGGTCTACAGTGTTCACGAGGTGGAGGACCGGCGTTGCGGAAGGACCCTGTGAAGATGCAGCCAGGGGGCTCAGGGCGGGAGCCGTACGCCGGGGTGGGGGTGGGGGGCGGGGCGCAGGCTGAGGCCTAGAACGGGAGCGTGCGTCACTCAGTGCGGCGCGGGAAGTAGCGCGCTTGCGCCGCCGGTCTCCCAGCCGGTCGCTTGCTTTGACGCTCCTGCTGCCAGAGGAGGCAGGAACTGGGGCGGAAAGTGGAGGCGGAACCTGCGGGGCTGCCCTGCCTCTATCCCAACGCCAGGAGGTCGCCTAGCAACTGCCTGGTTGAAGTAGCTTCTGAGGTCACAGACCCTTTTAGGCACTCTTGATGCTGACACGCCAAAGCCCGGTATACACAAACCTGTTACTGAGCTGAGCTTCCTGAGTAGCAGCAGTGCCAGAAAAAGTTTTTATTTCATTCATCACTGTTTTCCACCACTGCCTCGCTGGATGCGGTAGAGCCTTTCTAAAAGGATGGAGAGCAGCCGGATACTGTTTACTGAACATGAACTGGGCTGAGCTCTTTATAACTAGTAACCGAATAGCCACCGGTCAGAACCCCAGATATGGATGGTCTCCTAGAGCCACAGAGTGGAGGTTGCAGACATGTTAGAGCTGACTCAAATCTTAGAGTCTCCTGTACAGGAGGAGCTATGGCCAAGGTAAGAGCACGCTAGTCCCTGCGGCCTTGAGTTCAAATGCTGCCACACTACAAAGCTTTGTACCAAGGACACACTCTAACCCCCTCTCTGTACCCAGGTTTCTCCACTTGCCAAACAGGAAAGTGGCCAGTGCGTAATTCTATGAAAATGATGAGAGGAGTTGCCAGGAATGATGCTGTTATACAAAACAAAAGCTTCAGTTAGCTGTTTATTTGAAAGGAGGAATTTTAAAAATAACCCTATTAAATTCTAGGATCCCACAGGTGTCCACACCGTCACTGCAGAATCTATTAGTTATTTTAAACTCAATTTACTGTCTACTTTGCTTTCTAGATCATTCTTGGGTAGCTTTCATGTATTTAAATCTTGTCTTCCAGTATGAAAAATAATTTTAAATTTATCTTGTAGCAACAGTTTCTAATTGGCAGCTAGCAACGTGTCAGGTTTTTGTGCTTTGTTTTTAATGCCACTTTGGAAGACCCAAGTGAACCTGGCTGAAGGTCCCAATAAGTTAGCAGAAGAAACAATTTAGGAAAGGGATATTTTGAGCCACCTTTGATTGCCTTCTTCACCTGAGGTAAAGAGAAGGCTGAAGAACATGCCCAGTCTCCCCTGGTGGGATCTTGCATCAAGCCAGGGACTGAAAGATAAGAGTCTAATCCTCACCTGAACACAAACCTCAGTTCCTTTTCTATAAAATAAAGGTCTTAAGAAGGGAACTACCTTGCACTGCTATTCAGAACATTATATAAAATTCGTGTACAAAGTAGTCTATAGTGTTATAGTATAGTATAGTAATATAGTGCTATAGTAGTTACAATGTTTTGGCTATAATCACTTTTTTGTATGAGACAAATCACACTGTCTCAATATGAAAGTGTGTGTACATCCAGGTCCTCTAACCAATGTTATGTTGCATCATGTTAAATACACTGCTTGTTGAAGCTGTATTTCTAGGACCCATATCCATCTCATAATGTTAATCCAAGCTAAAGAGTGCTAATTTCAGGGTACTCCTA
Organism: Mastomys coucha; assembly: GCF_008632895.1. Taxonomy (NCBI): domain Eukaryota; kingdom Metazoa; phylum Chordata; class Mammalia; order Rodentia; family Muridae; genus Mastomys; species Mastomys coucha. The sequence goes on along the minus strand of NW_022196911.1, from coordinate 44,333,868 downwards.
ACTCCTGAGCTTCCTGTGGCAAGCCAGGATGAGACCTAATTTTAATAAGAGAGCAATATTATTGGTCAATCCATCTTCCAAAGTCTGCTGCATTAGGCATTGAGGGTGGCTACCTTCTAAAATCCTATTAGCTTGGTTTCACACTCAGAAATAGTTCCCCACAAATTCAAAAGCTACCAGGAGCCATGTAGGAGAAGGTAAAAACTGCCAGGTAATCTTCCTGAGATGGCTTCGCCATGGACTGTAAAGTTATGACGTATTCTCTTTTTAAGTGAGACCTAGGAGGTTACATTTAGGAAGGATTCCTGCTATTAATCTGCTTTTCCTGTTCTTATTAAATTTATATAATAATCACTAGGTATTAGCTCACCCTTTTGAGCAGATTTTTGCAGAAAAATGCATACTGTCTTATAGTGTTGCTATATAGACAAATAGATGATTTTGTAATTTTTAATGATGATTCTATAAAAAGTCCTAAATTATATTAGTAATCATTAAGCTCTGTTATAATACAACTGTTACTAAGTCCTTTCTGATGTCAAAACTGCAAAGAGAACTCTGCCAGTCTTCAAGTGTCACAAGTTAATTGCTTCAGAGATAGAAAACAGACATCTATAACTTAGAGAACATTCTAAAACTTGTTTTAGGTTGTTAAACAATTAGCCAAAGGTCATGAAAAGAGAACTAATAATTTATTGTAGGTGCAAGTACAGGGTTTATCTATACAAAACTTCAGTGATAACTTAGTTATAGTCTTTAACTCTCCGTGAACCTGTAGAGCTAGTGACAGATAATAAATGTTTAGCTAGATAATTACTCTTAATAGATAAGTATGTAAACATTCTGTGTTGTAAACTTCTTAATTCAGTTTTTATTTGAATTTATGTTTGAACTAGTGAACTTTTGTAGAAAAAAAAAGGACACTTGAAATAACCATGTGATCTGTTCTCCTAAAAAAAAAAGTACAAAAGATCAAATTGCATAACATTAGGAGCAAGGGCATTATTGTTACAGAGCAGGAGAGAGTAAGATTAGGAGAAGAAGAGATCAAAGAAGAACTTCTTTGGAGAATTTTTAAGAAAGAACTTTTTAAGAGAACTTTTACAAAGAGAACTTTTTGGAGAAGAACTTAGAAATAAAGATTTAAATCACTTTTCAAGGTGTCTCTTTTTCTTCCTGTGACTTTCATTAGCAAGCTGGGAGTCAGCAGAGGAGGGGCAAAGGCTACTTTACTTAACCGTCCTCTGTTTTACTATGAGTTGCTAAACATCAGAGACTGCAGCTTCTGGCCTCAGAGGAACCCAGACAGGCAGGTCAGCTATAGCAGCAAAGTGACTTAGACTTAAGATAGGTAAACATTTTATTTAAACAGCAACCCTAAATATCTCAGAAGACCAAGTCTCACCCTCACCGACACTCTTTCCCCCTCAACTATCTTCAAGAGAACCAGAAAGACGAATCTCAGGCTGGCCCCTGGCAAAAAGCACTTTTATCTTGGTAAATTCACATAAATTTTAACATCATAACCAAAAAATAGATTTAAATAGTGCCAAGTACATTCATACTTCCATTTAAACTTCCATGTAACCAACCTCCAGAACTCCTTTCATTCTCTAAAACTAAAAATCTGTGCCCACTAAGCAGTAACTTGCCATTTCCCTTTGATGGTAGGCCCAAGCAAACAGCTGCTATTTACCTTATGTCCACTGATATGGCTACTCTGTGCACTTCATTTTAGTGAGATTATGTGTTCATAACTTCAATTATCACATGTATGTTGAATACCTCACATATGTATCTCCAGCCCAGATGTCTCTACTGAAATCCAGACTCAATGGAAGGTATTCTAGCTACTGTCTCCAGTACACCACACTAAAAACAGAAATTTTCCCTACCAAAACCTCCTTTGCCTCTGTGTTCCATATCCAAAAGAATGACACTATCTTCTAACCCTGTCCAGAGTGTAAGGGACTATTGCTTTTCTGCCTCCCTAGTATCATTTTATACTTATGTTTTATAATTTTACCATTTCTTCCTTAGGGACAACTTTCTTCACATTCCTAGGTCTTTAAGTGGCCTTCTAACTTAGACTTGTGTGACGTAAGTAATCTATAATTCTCAGCCTTTCAGAAAGTCCTGATAGGCTGTACACACATTAATTTCTAATTCACTAGATTCCCACAACTCTTAGGATTGCTCTTCTAGCCCATCCATTCTTTTGCAACACCTGTTGACCTGTAGAGCTGCTCTACCAGGAATACCCCCATGTACAGTGGGACTCAGGAAAGTGACCTTCATTATCCTTCCTGGCCTCTATTTCAGTTTTTCTAGACTTGGTCTTAGCAGGAGCTCCTCCCACCCAAACTCCATTCTCTGGGGACTCTGATTCTTGGTGCAAACCCAGGGTCCTCCTAGTTCCTTCTTGCTGCTCCTTTAAGCCTTCTAGCTTAGCTCCATTCATTTGTGACACCAGGCTGACCCACAGAAAAACTCTGCTTAGCTAGGATCCAGTATGGACAGCAGCAAGAAGAACAAAACAAAAAATTAAAAAAAAAAAAAAAAGACCACCAGCCCAACAAAGATAATACCAGAAAACACTCAAACAACTCCAGATGCCTAGATTACAGTACACAATAATAGTAATTAATAATAACTATACAAGTATGAATGGCCAAGACAGTATGCTTCTCCAGAGGCTAGCAGCCTATTGCAGTAGGCCCTGAGAAAAGCAGTTTAGCTGAAGCACAGGACTTCAAAAGTAGTTACTATAAATATGTTAAGGGCCATAAAGAGAATACATTTAAATGTTTTAAAGCCTGTAAAAACCTAAAGAATGAGATGATGAAAATAAAAATCTCAAGACAGGAAAGTAGAATTCAAAAGAGAAATCGAATCACTGCAGAAATTCCAAACTGAAGTAAAAATGAATATGAAAAACTTAAAAAGCCAAACAAAAACCTCAGAAGTAAGCCTCAGCAACAAATTAAAAGACATGGAAGAGAGAATTTCAGGTCATGGCAAGAAGTTAGAAGAAATGGAAGCTTAGTTAAAGAAAATGTTAGCTGGGCAGTGATGGCGCACACCTTTGATCCCAGAGGCAGAGGCAGGTGGATTTCTGAGTTCAGGGCCAGCCTGGTCTACAGAGTGAGTTCCAGGACAGCCAAGGCTACACAGAGAAACCCTGTCTTGAAAAAAAAAAAAAGTTAATCCTAAAAGCAAATGAGAAGTTAGGAGAAATGAAAGCTCAGGTAAAGAACATGTTAATTCTAAAAGAAATGATCAGTTAGAGAAAATACTAAATCTAAAAATAAATCTAAGCATAAAACAACTTTGTGATTGACAGATGAGGAAACATAATTTCTGCAACTTACCAGAACTCCAATGTTAGGACTTGCTCAGACTCTGCTCCAAAGTTCTATATGTGACTGTAAACCAGTATGCTGCCTCTCACAATTATATATAGAACTGTAGACTGGTAGATGTTCCCTGAAAGACTGCACTAGCTGTAGCCTGGAATGGGATCAAAAATCTTCCTGGAATCAAACAAACAAAAATATCTGATCATTCCTTGCCTTAGTTTTCCCAAAATTACCACATGGTAATTCTTGTTAGTTAAGTTTGTGTCAACTTGACACAACCTAGCATCATCTGGGAAGAAGAAACCTCAATTGTGAGAATGCCCCTATCAAGTTGGCCTGTAGACAAGCCTGTGGGCATTTCCTTGATTAGTGATTGATGTAGGAGGACCCAGCCCACTGGGGTGGTACCCCCACCCCCAGCAGTTGGTTCTGGGTTGTATTGAAAAGCAAACTGAGCAAGTCAGTAAGTAGTGTGTCTCCTCGCCTTCTGTTTCCGTTTCTGCCTAGAGTTCCCTTTCATGATAGATTACCACTGTAAGCTGAAACGAACCCTTTCCAAGTTTCTGTTGGTTATGGTGTTTATCACAGCAAGAAAAGCAAACTAGAACAGTTATAGCGGCAGGAGGAGAATTAAAATACAAAGTGCAGGGAAACAGGCCAGCAGGGAGGGCTGGGAGAAAAGAAAGGTCCCGATTCCTGGATAAACATGATGCTCATTACCAGCCTTCATCTTATCTCTTGAAATGATAGGCCTTTGGTAAGACTGTCTTCACACCTGCCAGGGTGGGATCTCCAGTAGAAGATCAGTAGCACAGAAAGCATACTTGTCCTACTTCCCGGTGGTTTGCCTGAAATGGTAAGATAGTTTAGAAGTCTTGGTGCATAAACATGTAACCTTTGTTCCATGGGAAGACTCCATGGGGAGACTTTGCTACACAGGACTTCTGAAGATGTCTATTCTTACGCCATGCTGTCTGTGAAGCCAAGGAGAGCCTGGCAGGGAACTCCATTGTAGTTTACCTCCTCTTTATTTCCTGCCTCAACTTTTTCCCCTTCACTTGCTTTCATAAGACTGTACAACTCACAGTGTATTAGCATATAAACTATCTGTTCAAGTCTCTGATTCTAGGCAAAGGCACTTTTCCAAGAAAATATAGCAGTTACATTCCCAACCCAATCATTATTACACATCCCTTGTGGAAGGTTCCAAATTATTGGCTTCCTGGCATGGTGCCTATGAAATGTTCTCGGAAAACCTGCTAAACCCGAATCTAATCAAACCTTTACACTTCATTTGAAGGGTGATACTACTTAGACATAACACTGGAAAGCAACAGATAAGTCAGGAATATGCAGCCTTCTTTTCCGTGCCATATGTCAAAAACATAGAAGAATTATGGGGGGAGATTTTTCCAGATTAACCTCCAACTGGAATCCTCAGAACTTGGTTGCATTATAGATGAATGTTCCATTAAAATCTTTAGAAAACCATTATAAAAATTTTAAAATGACTTAGAGAGACTGGTAAGATGGCTCAGAGGGTAGAGGAGCTTGCCACCGTGCCTGAGAACCTAAGCTGGATTTCTGAAACCTACACATTGGGAAAAAACGGACTTCTTTGGATTGTCATCTTCACATGCACTATGGCACAAGTGCCATGCACACACACAGATAAATGTAATTTTTAGTGACTTGTGTATTAGTTGTGGTTACTAATAGAATAATTGCTGAGTTCCTTTGATGTGATAGTAGTATATCATTCTGCAAAAGATTGCCTTTATCAGGTGGTTCATACTGAAGGGTTTGAGCAATCATTATGCTTTCTCTACTATATATTCTCAAAAAATATTTATATCTTTGTGTTTATGGAAGAAAAAAAGAATTTACATTTTGTAAAATATTGGCATTATTGAATGTAAGTTGAAGGCATTTATATTCCAGTCTGTTGACACCTAAGTGCTTAAAACTTTTCATAGTCAAAAGTAATAAGGCAAATGCCATGGGAAAAGTGGGTCAAAGTTAGGATATACCCCTGTAAGAAATGTGTTAAGCATCTTCTTTTCTTCAGCCAGTGTCGTGTTAGCAGCCAATATGTGATCAAAGGCTAGCTTATGTACCTCAAAGTGGATATTCAAACCCAAATTGCTATCCTCTCAAGATTCTTTTACCTTTCCTATCTCTGGAAGTTAGCCAGGTAGCGGGGAAAAATCAGTGTCATTTCTGCACATACAAATTCTTGTTGGCAGAATAGTCAGCAAGTAGTTCAGAGAGTTATTTCTCATATAAAGCTTCATTCAGTTTGCAGAAGTTGGAGGCAGTGAAGCTTTTTAGAGAAATTATTCTTTAGAGATAGATTTCAGTTGATGGTGCAGCCTCTTAGTGACAGACATGGATTAAGTAATATTCTTAAATGCACTTCTTTCAGGCTTCTGATGTTAGCACTACAGTTTTATTCAATGTGTAAACTTCCCCAACCTGGTTTGTTAATTTTTTATTTTGACCTGGTTTTCTATCATTTACCTGGCCTCAATCCCCAAGATTCCTCCAGGCAAATATACTCCTGCTTTGTCAGTGAACATTTGACTGACCAATCTGGATTCTTCCCCTATCACACATGGAAAGCCTGCTGTTACAGTTATGAAACCAGCCTGGCTATCTATGCTCTCAACACCAAACGATCTTCTCCCAGAATTGTTTCTGTTTGTGTTGGGAGCAGCTTCCCTCATGGCTGTTAGTGCTTATAGTTCACAAATGTTCATTCTTCCCAGGTATAATAACCTTGTAATCAGAGGCTGAGCTCATGGAAAGCAGCCTCCAAATCTTAGTGGCTTATTTAAAAAAAAAAAAAAGATACTCAGTAGTCCCATGTCAGCAGAAGCAGCACTGCTCCAGGCTATGGACCAATTTTGAGTTGTCTCATTTACCTCTGATTGTCTCCACCAATGGCTACCCAACTGAGATTCAACTCATGAAGGATGGCAGGAGTGCCAGTGGCAAGCAGAAACAAAATCCTTGGATCACATCAAGGTCTTAGCTCAAAACTGACCTGCTATCACTTCTGCTCACGTTCCATGGGCCAGAGCCCAACATCAGCAAGGTAAGCAAATATTCTCCATCTTGGTGAATTTTGCAGAGGGCAAGGAGAGAAAGAACTGCAGGCAAATGTACCTTAGCTTCTCTCAAGCTTGGTGTGTACTTACAGTTAAGTTCTGGCGGGGACTGGAGAGATGGCTCAGCGGTTAAGAGCACTGACTGATCTTCTGGAGGTCCTGAGTTCAAATCCCAGCAACCATATGGTGGCTCACAACCATGTGTAATGAGATCTGATGCCCTCTTCTGGTGTGTCTGAAGACAGCTACAGTGTACTTAGATATAATAATAAATAAAACCTTTAAAAAAATGTTCTGGCTAAGAGAATGTAGGAAAATGTAATATACTGCCTCTTGTCCTTTCTGGTCTAAGACCTGTCTTTCCCCTGCATACCAGCTAGAGACATGGTACTAAGCACAGATACTGATGGCATGGCTACCCTGCCAACCCTACCTTTGGCCTGTTACAAGTACTTTATTCATGCTCCTGGAGTTTTGTATTTCACTTACAATGCCTTAGAACCATCATTAATTCATAATTCATTCAGCAACTATTCACTAGGGGTCTTTGTGCCATGGGTCATGCTTAGCCTTGGAGAAGTGACAATGAGAAAACCTTACTTGGCTGTTTTGTATCTTGAATGACAAATCTTGAATAAGTTGTATAAAACTAAGTCTATAGTAATACAAGAAAAACTGGACACACAATGTACAAGGTCTTTGGGATGTAACAATGTTAACTTCCTATGTGTGACAGTATACTAGGATTTCACAAGATGTGGCTGCAGAGTAATAGGGAAAGGTTCCCAGGATCTCGGGAGTCTCACATCTACCTGCATGTAAACGTATATAAGCTCAAGCAAAAAAAACCAAAACAAACAAACAAACCCCCAAAACTCAGGTCCTTGGTTTCATGCTTATGCCCTAGAAGTAAGTTATAAGACTAAAAACATCAAGAGTCATTGATGAGAACTTGAACTTGTAATAACCCAACCTCAGTCATGCAAATGACATCAGTACCCTGACAGAGCAGAGTGGTTATGAATTAAGCAGGGAGATGCTAGGCAAGAATCCTTAGCCTGAACCATGAAGATGGAGCAAGAGTAATACAAAGTACTTGTCTCTTTAAATAAACATCCATATAACTTATCACCCAGCCAGAGACACTTGAAAATAATCATTGAAACAACTCGTATAATGAATTATGTTGGCCACTCTACCTTTAATACATTGTGCTGTTCTTTATTATAGCAACCCAGCCTCTTCTGACTAGTATGGAGGTCGGTGACTGTCTTATAAGCCGAGGTAAGATATACAAGTGTGAGTAACGAATAATTCCCAAACCTTAGCAACTTAAATGTACCCAAATGTTCACTTCTTGCTCATGCAAAAGATTATACGGTGTTTGTATTCCCCTTCTGTCTATTCAACTCATTTGGATTATATAACCTTTCTGGGTTGTTAAAAACTGGAAACAAAAACCTAAAGGGGGCATGATTTTATGGGCTGATCCACTGGCTTCAACAAGACAAGCATTCATCTTGCTCTCGTTCAGGTAGCAGTTCACAGGTGAGCAGGTGGGTGGTCCAGAGGGCCAGCTGAAGTGCCTCATGAGGCTATCTGGGCACCAGGGTTGGCTTTTCCTCCAAAGTCTATGGCATCCACAATTCACTGAGACTTGTTTGCAATGTAGCATCTCCAGAACTCTACGATACTAAATTAGGATGTTTTAGGTCACAGACTGTGGCAATTTATTGCAACCGCCAACTAGAATTAGTAATCAAACTCTATGTGAACAGACATGTTTCTTTCCATGAGAATATAAACTGAGCTAAGGGCCAGGCTGCCTTGGAAAGACTTCAGTGTTGTGACACAAACCCACTGGGACAGGATAGTAAAGTAAGGATGATAATGTAAACATGTCGACTGTTATTTCCAGAAGCAGTGAGTAGGGGCTAATGTAACTATTGATTTCCTACACAATATTGAAGGCCCCAATGAGAAGGCTGGTTAAATCAACCACATTGTGACTGTAACTAACAATTGAGTTACTAGGAAGCCCTTAGAAAGAATGCAAAAAGATATGTGTATTTTCACAAGAAAGTGAGTCACTATGTAAATGCAAATGTGGTAATGTCATGTATGCTAAGATTCCTTTTGTTAGAAAATCAAAACCCTATGTTTGGAGAGGAAAGTGCCCATTTGGAGGCATGGTGCTGAGCAGCAGTTAAGAACAGTGCCACCCTGCTGCTTTGGCTTCCCCCACACGTTGCCCTAGTGACGCTATGGCTGTTTCAGGAACTAAGAGAGGTAGGTCCTTGTTTGAACAAATTCCTAGAAGTAAGGATAAATGGGCAGATTATTAATTTAGCTCCTTCCAAACATAATACTTGAGTTTAAAGTGGTTGTATTCTGACAAGAAAGACAGGAAATGGTCTAACTCTGGTTGGCTCCTACCTTTCTAAGGACCCCAGGCAACAGAGCAGAGCTTCACTATGGTGTTCTGAATCTGTTTCTCCTCTGCTATACCCACCATCTTACTTTGTTAAGCCTTTCAATTCTTGGCTAATCAATGAAGAACTTGGTCCAATCTTACAATCAGGAGACAGTCCCTTCCCTCCATCCCAGCTTACCTACAATATTGTAGTTATGGAACTGGCTGAAAGAATACAGTCAGGAAGGTGAGAGGTAAGCTAAGGGTCCCCATGTAGGCCCTATAGTAAATGACATGAAGCTCCTTAGTCATGGATACCTTGCTCTGTGAAAAAGTTGAGACATGATATGTTGGGAACCATGAGAGCCCTGAGATAAATATCCTGCCCCAGCTAATTGAGAACCTGGAGATTAAC